>NW_022990047.1:1030356-1447856 GCF_902827175.1 Gymnodraco acuticeps | reverse complement strand
TTCGGAGCTAAGAGGTGGCGTCGCCTACGTCTCTCTTACGTCGAGGCGTGCAGGAAACTAAACCCTCCTCCCCCGAACATGGGTCGACTGTCATGCCTGCCTACAAGCAGTAGTGCTTATAAACACACTTTATAAAGTCAGGCAACACTAACCAGGCTTCGTGTGATTCTGTTTATTTGTAGCCTACCTTACTTTGACCATCCGTTCATTGTTATTGATCATTGTGGAGAGAGGCAGACGTTTTGTTTTGTATTATAGCAGCTATCGGATGGAATTAATACATGGGCTGCACAGGTTGTTGTGTCCGACTATCACAAGTATAATCATAATAAAAATACGCCGGTAAAATGTGCCTGTAGAAAACGGTTTATGCCACAATAGGATAGCAATAGCAAGTAGTCAGTTTAGCTTCGGTTGCTATGCTAACATCACCCATTTTATACCAGAGAAACTTTCATAACAGCGTTGTGATACCAAACAGCGTAAATTCAGACTGACACACATTCACTTAGGCTAAGGGGAACTGGGGATATGTATCAGCTGCTTGTGTGAGTCGGACAGTGAATACTTTAGAGCGGCCGCAGCAGTGTGAGCTAACCGGGAGCTAACGGAGGAGAATAAACTCCCGTGGAAGAGCAGCCAACACTGCAGCGGTCGGTAAATGCTGCAGAAACACATTACTAAACATTCTATAACACATAGGTGTGAGCAAGCTCTCTGATTGGTCAATAGGCGTGTTTGATTCCACGATCAAAGAACGGTCAAATAGAACGTGCCTTTTCACAACAAGTCAGTATCCCTCCGCGTCTGAGAAAAACGGTATACCCTTGGCCCGAAAAGCAAACTGCTTGCAGGCGTACGGACCTCGGCGCGCAGTACTGTCGTACCAATAATGACGTTAAAGAACGGCCTCTCGTGTATGATTGCTTAAATGAACCACGGCACTCTGGAGCAAAGTATAGGTTGGAGAAGTCGTTATTCAATTTAATCTGGCTTCGTGTGATTAAAAGCAACACGATCATCGACCCGACGCAGTTCCCCGTTGTTGTTGTTGTTGTTGTTGTTGTTGTTGTTGTTGTTGTTGTTGTTGTTGTTGTTGTTGTTGTTGTGAGCGCCGTAATGCAGTTGGGGAGCAAATCAGCGATGTAAACGATGACGTCATGACGCAGCAGCGGCAGCACCAGTCGGGTGCTGGGCGGTGTGAACAGAGCGGGAGCAGAAAAGGGAAACCGGAGCTGAACCAGAAAAGCTCTAGCTCGGAGCTAGAAAGGGAAAAGCGCTGGTGTGAAAGCCGCACTAGAGGACTCTCAGACCATGAGAAAAACTAATTGTCTGATCTGATGAAACCAAAATTGATCTCTTTGGCCTGAATGCCAAGCATCATGTCTGGAGGAAACCAGACCTGGCCAATACCATCCCTACAGTGAAGCATGGTGGTGGCAGCATCCTGGTGTGAGGATGTTTTTCAGCGGCAGGAACTGGGAGACTTGTCAGGATCAAGGGAACGATGAATGCAGCAATGTACAGAGAGATCCTTAATGAAAACCTGCTCTAGAGTGCTCTGAAACTCAGACTGGGGTGAAGGTTCAACTTTCAACAGGACAACGATCCTAAGCACTTTGCGATAACAAAGGAGTGGCTTCAGGACAAGTCTGTGAATGTCCTTGAGTGGCCCAGCCAGAGCCCAGACTTGAACTGGATTGAATATCTCTGGAGAGATCTGAAAATGGCTGTGCACCGACGCTCCCCATCCAACCTGATGGAGCTTGAGACAATCTGCAAAGAAGAATGGGAGAAACTGCCCAAAGATAGGTGTGCCAAGCTTGTAGCATCATACTCAAGAAGACTTGAGGCTGTAATTGCTGCCAAAGGTGCTTCAACAATGTATTGAGTAAAGGGTGTGAATACTTATGTTTATGTGATATTTGAGTTTTTTATTTTTAATTCATTTGCAAAAATTATTTTAAAACTTTGTTCACTGTCTCATTATGGGGTATTGTGTCTAGAATGTTGAGAAAAGAAATTAATTTAATCAATTTTGAATATGGCTGTAACATAACAAAATGTGAAAAAGTGAAGGGGTATGAATACTTTCCGGAGGCACTGTATATCAGAGGGAATAAAAAAAGTGCAATTTCTTCTCCCACCATCATGAGGATTTTATGTCGGCTTATTCGGTGTTGGTACAACGTTTTTTTTGTCAGATTCAACACAACCCTAACCTCTCAATAGAAAAAGTGTCTAGTGTGAAGTAGGTTTATCCTACAGATACCCTGGTGGCTGCAACTTATCAACATTATTGTTTTGTCCGTTTCATATTTGGTCAGTTCATTGATAATTGCTTGGTCTAATATATTATTAGAAATAAATAAATAACTAAAATGCATATAACTAATCATTTTATTGAAAGGGGCTATCCGATTTCTCACTTCTACTCTTGCTTATCTTTCTTACAGTGCAGACGCTTTTCTGCTTGCTCTTGCCTCTGCTTACTTTTTATGCTGATTTTCCTATTCTTATTCTCTGAAAACTTCGAGCAGCGGCTCCTGGACATTAACTTATCACTGGGACAGTTCATCTTCGTAAATAGACGGAGGGTTTCAGCCATATTTCAACATTTTTACGACGACGTCAGTCTTACAATAGCGTGGCCTAGCAACAGCTAAAGCCTGGTAGGCTACTGCTATTTAGCTTAAGCTAGTTGGTAGCAAAATGCCTCCGTTCTCTACAGATGACTTCCAGAAACTTATACAGAAGATGGCTGTGTTGGAAATGAAAATGCAACGGTTGGAAGTTAACGTGGAAGTGAATGGACTATGTCGTGGGAATGACACAACTTTACCAGTGTTGCTAAGTAATGGAGAAGGGTATGCTAACTCACAGCTAGTTAGCAGCTACAAAGATTCCAAGGAACAGGAGGGCTGTGTACCGGGTAATAAATCTACAAGTGGTAGTCCTCCCTGGAACTCTCTGGGTGCAAAGCCTAAGAGTAAATCACTTCCATGGGATTTGGGAGGACGGATAACAGGCAGAGCCCAGAGCTCCGAAATCTGTGATGCGACCGGCTGGCCTGCATTGTTATCACCCAGGAAGAGCGCCTCTTCAACCCCTATTCATACTAGGAAACAGCCGTGGACAGCTGCTAAAGGGAGAATTACAAACAATCCTCCTAAACCACCAAGTGTGCCAATCCAGAACAGATACGCTCCGCTGACCGAGAACCGGAGATCTGATGACCTGGATAACCTGTCCTCTTCACGCAGCAGGGTAAGGACCAATAGCTACTCTAAAAGTAAAAGGCTAGAGGGAAAGCTAACGACTGGGCCTGAAACTCTGATTGTGGGTGACTCTGCTGTAAGAGATGTAAAAGGTCTGTGTAATAAGAACAACACCAAAGTACTCTGTTTTCCCAAGGATGTGGTCTCTGACTTGGCTGAGAAGATCCTGCATATTGGGGCTGAACATCCGACTGTGAAGAATGTGGTACTGCACATTGGAACAAATGATGTTGTGAAACAACAGTCAGAAGTGCTGAAAGAAGACTTTAAATGTTTGTTGGAAACTGCCAGCTCTCTAAATGCAGAGGTGTTCATCAGTGGCCCTCTACCGCCAGTCAGAAGAGGAGTGGAGAGATTCAGCAGATTGTTTGCACTGAACACGTGGCTTTCAACGGCCTGTACTGACCATTCTGTTCATTTTATTGACAATTTTAACTTTTTCTGGGATCGCAGACATCTTTTCAAGGCAAATGGAGTTTGCCTGAACAAGTCAGGAGTGAAATTGTTTATCTCTAACATATTCAACTGCCTGCGTCATCAATCTGTTCCCTCTGCCAAGGACAAGCGGCAGGAGGAATCAAAACACGAGAAAGACACAACACAATCACGCAGAAAACCCTGAAGAATTATCACTGCACCCGCCTGAGGAATGTTCTGATTATGGGAGACATATGAGACACATGGAGGAGTCTCCACTGCCCCCCCCCCCTGTCAACGCCTTTGAGGATACTCCGTTCACCCTTTCACCCTCGCCCACCCTCCTGGAGATCGATGAACACACAAAGGAGATACAGAGGGTTGGCACCGATTCCTTCCTGGAGTTCAAAGACCAAACGAAGGCGATACGCAGGGCTGGCACCATGTCCTTTACCCCCGCTCCTCAACGACGCCCACCAAAATCACCGCGGAGACGCGCACCATCTCCCCCGTCCTCATCACCGCGCCTACGTCAACCACCTCCCCCCCCTGGCAGCATGTCCTCTACCCCCGCACCATCTAGCCCGTCTCCATCACCGTGCCTACGTCGACCACCTCCCCTCCCTTCGAGGGGGCTTCTGCAGTCTCCGAAGCCTGATAAGGATGTGTGTGTACAAAACACAACAAACTCTTACTGATATGTGATGGGTCCAGGCTCAAGGGCGTATGGCACTCTCAACTCTTTCAAGGACATGTCGGGGCCCTGCCTGCCAGTAGCTTTGCCGATATCTGTGTTGATAGGTAATAGATTAAGAGCGGTGAATCATAGAAACAGGAAGCACTCAAACGTTTGTGTGAGTGTATCTAATTTAGCAGTGATTGCATGTCAGCCACAGCTTGTTACAAAAAACATGACTGATAGTGTGTTTAACAAACTTAAACTAGCTTTATTAAATGTCAGGTCTTTAGCAGGAAAAACATTTTTAATCAATGATTTTATCACTGAGCACAATCTCGATTTTATGTTTTTAACAGAAACTTGGATTGAACAAAATAACAGTGCAGCTGTTCTTATCGAATCAACCCCTCCCAACTTCAGTTTTATGAGTCAGGAAAGAATGCATAAGAAAGGGGGTGGAGTTGCTATTCTGTTCAATGATGCCCTTCAATGCAGGAAGACATCTTATGGAAACTTTGATTCTTTTGAATATGTGGCCCTCCGGCTGAAATGCTCCTCTCGAGCTCTGTTCCTAAATATCTATAGACCACCCAAATACTGTGCAAGCTTTTTTGATGACTTTACTGAACTGCTGTCTATAGTGTGTATTGACTTTGACCGTCTAGTCATTGTTGGTGATTTTAACATCCATGTTGACAACCCCCAGGACAGAGGGGCTAAAGAACTGTTTTGTGTTCTTGATAGCTATGGACTGACTCAGCATGTGACGGAGCCCACGCACAATAAGGGGCACACTCTGGACTTAATTATCTCAAAGGGTCTGAATATCTCTAAGGTTGTGGTGACTGATGTTGCACTCTCTGACCATTCCTGTGTTTTCTTTGAGAGCTCTATTTCTGTTCACAAAAATGTTCAAAAAGAGGTAACCACAAAGCGATATTTAACTGAAAACACTAGGGAAATGTTTACTCAGAATTTCTCTTCCACACTTGCCCCTGCCAACATCTCAGTAAATGAGCTAGTAGATCATTTTAATTCAAAAATTAAAAATGTTATAGATGCCATTGCTCCAACTAAGGTAAAGGAAGTGTCTGGCAAGAAAATATCTCCATGGAGAAAGGCCATGACCGTGAAAACAGAAAAAAGAGAATGTCGAAAAGCTGAACGCAGGTGGCGAAAAACAAATCTCCAGGTTCACTTTGAAATCTATAAAGAGAGACTTGGCCTCTATAATTTGGAATTGAAAAACGCACGACAATCGTTCTTCTCTGACATCATTACCAAAAACAAAAACAACGCACGTGCCTTGTTTGCTACCGTCGACAGACTAACTAACCCCCCAGTGTCAGTAGCCTCTGAATTTCTATCCACCAGGGCGTGCAATGATTTTGCCTCCTTTTTCACTGACAAAATTCAGAAAATCAGACAAGCAGTCAGTGCCTCTGCATCAGGAACAGTAAATGTGTTGTCCCTATCTCCACTTAACATCAATTCAGACATCATGACACAATTCCATCAGATTAATGATAAAAACCTAGAGGACATTATTCAACTTCTGAAATCCTCCTCCTGCTGCCTTGATATTATTCCAACAGGATTTTTTCAAAGATGTTTTGCCTTGCATGGCCTCAGATCTACTTCATATAGTAAACAAATCTCTTCACTCAGGTATTTTTCCACAGGCCCTGAAAACTGCAGTCATTAAACCGCTCTTAAAAAAGAATAATCTAGATGCTTCAGTAATGAACAATTACAGGCCCATATCAAACCTCCCATTTCTAGGTAAAATCATTGAAAAAGTTGTTTTTCAACAGTTGAGTAATTTCTTGCATTTAAATGACTGTTTTGATGTGTTCCAGTCAGGCTTTCGTCCAAACCACAGCACTGAGACTGCTCTTGTAAAGGTCTTTAATGACATCCACTTAAACACAGACAGTGGCAGAACTTCAGTGTTAGTATTATTAGATCTCAGTGCTGCGTTTGACACTGTTGACCACAGCATATTACTAGACCGACTGGAGAACTGGGTGGGACTTTCGGAAACAGTTCTGAATTGGTTTGAATCCTACTTAAAGGACAGAAACAACTTTGTTTCTATAGGTAAATACACATCTGAGTTGACAAATATGACATGTGGGGTTCCTCAAGGCTCCATCTTGGGGCCTCTTCTCTTTAACATCTACATGCTACCACTGGCTCAGATAATGAAGAACAACAAAATAAGTTACCATAGCTATGCAGATGACACACAAATTTACGTAACAATTTCACCAGGAGACTATGCTCCAATTCAAACACTGAGTAAGTGCATTGAACAAATCAATGACTGGATGTGTCAGAACTTTCTCCAATTAAACAAAGATAAAACTGAGGTAATGGTTTTTGGAGCCAAGGCAGAACGTATAAAAGTTAGCGCTGAGCTTCAGTGTGCAATGTTCAAAACAACAGATAAAGCCAGAAATCTAGGTGTAGTCATGGACTCTGACCTGAGTTTCAACAGTCACATTAAAACTGTTACTAAATCAGCCTACTATCACCTAAAGAATATATCTAGGATTAAAAGACTAATGTCACAGCAGGATTTGGAAAAACTTGTCCATGCTTTTATCTTCAGTAGACTCGACTACTGCAATGGTGTCTTCACAGGTCTCACTAAAAAATCTATTAGGAAGCTGCAGCTAATTCAGAACGCTGCTGCTCGAGTCCTCACTAACACTAAGAAAGTGGATCACATCACTCCTGTTCTGAAGTCTTTACACTGGCTTCCTGTGTGTCACAGAATAGATTTCAAAATACTGCTGCTGGTTTATAAAGCACTGAATGGTTTAGGCCCAAAATACATTTCTGACCTCCTGCTAAATTATGAACCATCCAGATCTCTCAGGTCTTCAGGGACTGGTCAGCTTTCTGTCCCCAGAGTCAGAACTAAACATGGTAAAGCAGCGTTCAGTTATTATGCTCCAAATATCTGGAACAAACTCCCAGAAACCTGCAGGTCCGCTGCAACTCTGACTACTTTTAAATCCAGGCTGAAGACTTTTCTTTTTGTCGCTGCTTTTAATTGAACTATTCATATCTTAGACTGCACTGAAACTTTTATCCATGTACTTTTTTCTTTTAATGTTTAATTGACAGCACTGTAACTTTTATCCATGTATTTTTTCTTTTAATGTTTATTTTATTAGCTTTTCTTTTTAATGACTGATTTTAAATGCCATTTTCTTAATCTCTTTCATTTTTTGTAAAGCACTTTGAATTGCCTTGTGTTGAAAAGTGCTATATAAATAAACTTGCCTTGCCTTGCCTTGCCTTCTATAAAGTTGAAGAACATGCATTTGACAGAAAATGTTCCTCACTCTTATTCGGTAGTAGGGGTCCGGTTACAAAACATAATGCAACCCAAGCAGGAATCTTTTTCAGACTCTTCAAACTAAGCTTCACAGGCCACAAAAGACATAACTATTTTCATAGCATTCCTAATAACACCAACACATTTCTTTGTGATAAAGGTAGAGCTGTTCTATAATTGCTCATCCGCATGGTTGTTGATTCATTTACAGTATTGTCAAAGGACTAATAGATTTATTGTTACAGAATAAGCACTTACATTAACACTGGCCCTATAGTTAAATATAAACATATTTCAATCTAAATTCAATCTAGCAATTAACATGGATCATTTGGTGACCATTTGTTTCATTATGAAATTATTAACCCCACAATCTACTGCCTCTTCTGTGTCCTTGGTTAAAATTGATTCTGCACAATACCCACAATTGAACACATTTTTTCGCTTCTCTGATTTATGTACATTTTTCAAAGGAACAATATTGCTGAGCCCTGTCGCTACTGCTATAATATTGTATATTGATTCAGATTAACAAATTCTGGTCTCACAGAAGACTGTACAGAATAAAGGGCACCCAAAGGTTCCTCACATCCTTAGGCTCCTTTATGAGTGCATCATTGGACCACATACTGTATAGTATCGGGTTGGGACAGTAACATCACTTTCACTCTATAGGTTTGTAGAGGTCACATTCATCTTGGGATGCTCTCTGGTCCAATAGGAGGCAACATTATTACCTGGTCGACTCAGGATTGTAAGGGATTGAGCTGTGCTGTAATGTGACACTGTATTGAGTAAGATCCAGACAGGTCACACCAACCCTTCCCTCCTGATCAGCATCACGAGGCCTTCAAAACGGCCTGCTCACCCCAATCAATGACCCTTATATACATACATTTGCATACTAACCTAATGGATCTTTACCGTGATCAGACTTGACCAGCACATGGACTTTTGGCTGTGCATCAAGCACTTACTTTGTTAAAGACAGCAGCAGCAGGCGATTCGGTTTGGTCTCACCCCAGTCGCAATATGTACATTACAAAGTGTAATAAAAGCTGGTGTTTTCCTTCAATTAAATCAAAATGAAACCAATAGACAACCTTTTTGTTGTTATTTCCGATCCACATTCAGTTTTTGCCACAGAGAGGATACAAGTTGTAAGGTTTCAATATGAAAACAAAATAGGAGCCAATCAATCCATTTAATCTAATATTTAGCACCTAAGGTTACGTGGACAGGTTGGCTAACTCAGTCATCCAACTCAATATAGGTGCCCAGGGTCACCTTAACACCAACATCATATCTTGGATTGCACACTCATATGATCAACAGGTATCAACATGTGGCATTTATGGGCAGAGAGTAGTAAAACTCCTCTTGACAAGAATATGATTTATACAAACCCATACAGCATAAAATGGTTGCTTGTGCTGTATAGTTGTATTTTCTTTATAAAGAATCTCTAAAAACACTGTTATGCTCTAGATTGTACACAGGACAATTGACAGAAACAGTTCTGTTAATGATAATAAAAAGATCTAAAGGAAGATGTTAAAGAAGTGGGTTTGAGTCTGGATTCAGATTTCCAAATATCAATCCATTATCTGTACTCGATTAATCGTACACTGCCTCTGCTTTCTGGTCCTTATATTCAAATGGGTTTTCTGCTCTTGCAAAAATGTAATCATGTCTGGGATTGTTTTCTCATATGTCCAGGATGTCATTAATATGATATCACTCAATATCCTTTCGTCTTTCTCTGATTTCTCACAAAATCACTATCACAACAAAGAGAAAGAGTGAGAAAGAAGGCCAGCAGAATAAACTCCTGCCAAGTATCCTCCTCAGGGCAGGCTTAAACGGGTCTGTGGCAGTCCATTTATTTATCAGTGGCTAAATTCAATAAAAAGCCCCATATATGAAAGAGGGGAAATAGTCAGCGCTGTCTAACAGGAGGATTTATCACGGCTGAGAAACATGTTGTGGCTCTTATCTGTCCAACACTGCGCCACTCTCTAACGGCTGATGCCGTACAGCTCTCCCCACGTCCAGCCACAGTAACAGGCTGGAAGAAAGAGCATTGACTGTATATACTGTTTACAGATAATGATATCTGTAGAATAAATCCTAGATTGGAGGTTTGCAACAACTTGTGTTTATTTACCCAACCTTTTTTAACCGTGAAAGCACCCTGAACATGTGTTCTTTCTAAATGAAGTTATATTCATTTAAGTTTATAGTATAAAACCTTTCAGATGTATTTTTGTTCAAGTACAGCAAAATATCAAAATTGTAGTATTAAAAAGTGTAATGTTCAAAATTCAACTACATGCAGAAATGTATTATGAGTCTTTTGTCCTTTTATCTCCAATCAGGCTGAGTCTTTTATGAATAGTTTGATATTAATCATATATAAATGATTCTTTCTCAGTAAGAAAGCAAAAACCGCAAAATGTCACAGTGTTAATTTTCAAATAACAGCTTGAGCTTACTTTTTTTTTTTTTCAAGGTGTGAATACGATGTACCTCAACTCAGGCCCATTATAACACTATTTATTTGAGCAACACACACACGCACGCGCACGCACGCACACACACACACAGTTGGTCCTCGCTGAGTATAAAACCGGAGATGTTTACAGCTAACAATGTGAGAAGGCTCATTGGACACTTGGTGATTAAGTGAGCAGGTCAGGGCAGCAGCACATTCCCCTGTCACTCAGCTGATGGCAGATTAGTCGTCTGAGTGGCAGCCATCAAATGCCATTTTTGCAGGTCTGTGCACGTACACACACACACACTTGCAAATGTCAGCAGGCCTATGTCTGTTTGACAGGTCTGGCAACAGGTCTGCCTTTTCCATTGCCTGTCCAGTCCCGTCCCTCCATCCATCCATCTGTCTGCCCTACATCAACCACCTCACACACCAAACCCTGGCTCCTGGCTGCCCTGTATTGCCATCAGTGCCACACACACTGTACACACAGCATTTCTCATCTTGCCTCAGACAGACAGATGGATAGTCTGAATGACACTTGGACAGATACATGCAAATCCCCAAGCGCAGTAGCAGTCAATCTGATTAGGCCCACTCATAGCCGCATGCAGCCACTTACACACAGTTACACCTACACATACAATACAACAAACACACGCGCCTCAGTGCATTTATATATGATGTTTCTCCACTGATATTATGGATGTTATAATACCGAGTTGATTATTAAGGCAGATTTGTCTGAGGAATTCCGACTAAATGTTTTAATACACAAAATAGTTCACTATGTGATGTTTAAGGCAAGCCACACTTCTAACCAATATTTATTAAAGAATAAGTCACAAACATTTAATAATGTTTATAGAGTGCCAATAGGATTATAGATACTTCAAAAAGATAACTTTATATTGTGTATTTTTTTCTTATTTCATATTGTTCAAACTTAGACAGAGAATTATCAGACAATAAAGGTTACAAATGTTCTGTTTAATGTACAACTGTATTTACGCTGTATAGTATCCAAGTCCTTTGGATTGGACCAGATGGGGACATTATAGATATGACAAAATGCTTCACAAATAAATGCATTATTATAGAAAATATAACAGTTATGTCTGTTCACATATGTCTATTACGTTTTATATGTGAAGTTAATCTCCAGTACACCTTTAACAGTTCTCCTGCCTTTGTCTTATTCATCCTTCAGAATCAGAGTATATTTTCTGACATAGGGTAACCCTAAATTGACCTGGCATAATTTGGCGAATAGACCATGTCAATTAGTATGGGAAAGCTAAAAAAAGGTCCACCCTTTAGACACGTCATGACCTCACACACATAAGAACATTTCAGCAGAAGGACATCAGGAAGAAATGGCCTAAGCTAGGACCAGCCTTGTGCCAGCCGTTACGCTACCTGTGTCAAATCACCAGATATCAGTTTGATTGGAGCTGTTACAGCCGTCAAACTGTTTTTTTTTGGTCCTTCAGTGTCCCTGTCTGCAGTTGATCTATGGTGAACGATATGAGGTAAAGGAATGGAGCAGTCCTTATGTCTGGACATGAGTCTGGTGAATGTTTATTGATTGACAGTTAGCCAAGGTTAAGGTTACTTCCTGTTGGAATAATTCATCTGATTGGCTTGAATAGAAGACTGCAGAATGTGTCGGAGGGTTCAAACATCTTCCACTGGATGTTTTTAACAAGTTTCAAAGTTAAATTAAAATGTAAAATAAACGTGTAACCTTGTTATAGGGGTAATTCACGTCAGAAACACTTTTTGTTATATTCCATGGAATGCTCTTAACATCCCGATAGCAATGAATAAATTAAATGCTTTGACAATAAATATATACAAATATTTCATCTGTGGAAGCCGTAGCGCTGTAAAAAGCACGACCAATTATCTGCCTCGGCCCAGCTAAAATAACTGGATGGCCTACCTGCCTGTCAGCCTTCCATCTGTGCACAAACTTATCTCGTGCCCTCATTGGTCATGTGTGCGTTCGTGTGTGTTGGAGGAGGGGCTCTGTAAGGAAGTCTGAAGGAAGGGGCAGATTTTGATTCCGTTGTGTACTTTCAAATTCTAGCTTACTCAAGCTGGTTTCTCCATTCTTACATACCCTACCTTCAAATGTGTATTTTTATAGTAAACTGAGTAGTAGCAGTTACATTAGGAATTCATACACTGAGATTAACTAATAGTGACAACTTCATTATGATATTTATTAATCAAGTCTGAGTCTACTGGAAATAAAAAAGTGCACGGAAATGCTACCTTCCATTTTTCCGAAAGATGCAATAAGAAAGCATAAAAATTAAGAGAAAAAAGTTTTCTGTGCAATCCAACAAGGCAAGGAAATTCATTAATTGTTTTGCTTACATTTTAACGCTTAATTTGCTAACAGATTTGAAGACATTACTAAAAAAAGAAAATATACTATACCCCCTTCATTCCACAAGGGTGAAGTACGGAAATGATGGGTATGTGGTTCAAGGGTCAAGGCCTTTTATACAATTGTTACTTATTTAGCTAAAAAGAAAATACTGTAAGTGAGAAAGGGCAAAAAACACACATTGCAACCACCGAGGAAGGAGAACGTTGGTTGCATTCCCATGGTAGTTTGCACAAACCCCTCAGGCGTAGCTTTATCCCCGAGCTAACATGGTGGAAAGCCTCTGAGTACCCCAATGATCAAAGTCGCCCATTTGTTTGAACACACTGAGACAGAGTCATTAGAAATGCATATTACACGACAGCTATTGCATATTAACACAGTCAGGCAGCCAATTAATCATTAGCTCATCAATATCTCATTTGCATGAAATTATTCTCTTTTAAGAGCCTGTGTCTGAGGTGACGGGGTGAGCTCATCGATAATGCTAATGTCCCTGTGGGCCTGGGAGAGGAAGGGGAAGGGGGGAGATATGGGGGAGAAATGGAGAGGGGGAGACCTTGTTCAAGTGTTCGACTCTCACTTTAAATACCATATGAAGAGAATTAGCATGAACATCAGCTAGAAGAGTTTTATATCAATGATGAGTGTGGGAGAGTTTCTGTGAATAAGCTTAAGTGAAATGAACGTTTGCAGACGAGACGTGCTTGATGCTCACACAGATTCAAGTGTGAGCATGGACCCACACACTTATGCTATTGGCAAGGCCAAAGTGAGTGGAGTGTCTCAAGGTCGCCTAAGGCTCAGGGCTTTTATAGATTGCAGCTATGGCGCGTATGTGCCCTGGCCACACCTTTGTGTGTGTCAGCATGTGTGTTGCAGGGCTGGTAGATGGAAATGGCAGCACTGGGAGTGATTCCGTCACCCTTCCCTAAAGAGGAAGGTGAGATGTGCCATGCTTGTTATCCATCAAGACATTGATTCCTCGGAAGGAATATAGGAAAAGGGAGAGAGGTGAAAATGCAACAAGAAAATACATCAGAATTAATTGTTAGCCAATTTGTATAACGATGAAGTAGACATTAATTCTAATGCACATACTTCGTTAAAGTTAGCCCTGTTTGTGCTTTTTAATTTAACAAAACGTTTTGCTCATGTGTAAAAGTGATAAGAGTATTCTTACAGGTAAGCATGTGCCTTTAACATAGTGGTTATAAGTAAATCAATCCTAAATCTAATAATTTGTTAATATCACTTACTATCCATGTGACAGTTTACATCTCTGGATAAATCTAGTAAGTTGTACTTGAGTTAGGTCTGTTTTTTGTAAAACTACATTTATCAAGGTCAAGAAGGAACTGCTGCTTAGCGTTTGAAATAAACAGAGTGCTCCTGATAAGATCATAACAGCTCCTTGTTGGAAGCAAAAATAAAAGTGAGTGGCCCTTGAGCATTCACAGTTTCAAAACAAAACTTTACAAAAAAAACACTGAACAAAAGAGAGAGAATATTTTGGGGCACAAAATGTAAACTTTGTTAAACCAAACTTAAATGATTTGCTTAATTTTTATTAAATGATCAAACAAAGTAACTATTTTTCATGTGAATCTCACCTTGTTTCACCATCTTATCTCCTAACAGTCTGTATTTCTTTCTCCTTGATTCTCCTTTCCGTCCTCATAGCTCAAGGAGGTGATAGCTGATTACCAAACATGGAAAGGTTTTCCTGAGTTCAGGACTTTTCATCGATTACCGACCCCCTGCTTCTTATGCTTCTCCTCTTTTCCTCATTGTCAATTCTCCCTTCTCTCCCCACCCTTAGCTCCCTCTTAAACCCCTTCCCCTTTTCATCAGCACCAGAACCTGCCCGTGTTACTGTTGTTAAGTGCGGTCAACATAACACATCGCTGCCAATTGCTATAATTGTGCATGTGGGTGTCTCTGAGAACACGATCTGTGTCTGTCTATTCAAGTGTTTGTGTTTGAGGATACACTTGAGGCCTAATTAGAACCGTTATAGCTGCAAAGGGAGTGGTATAATGGCACATAATGAAAAATGACAAATTTCCTCTCCAATAAATGCGAAATTGATTAATGAAAAGCACTTTGAGATAGAAGAGGTAAAGCGTTGTTGGATATAAAAGATGATGTATTAATCCTCTGCCGTTACAGATGGTTCAACTCTCCTGACAACTGCTATTCTGTCGAGACACTGTTAGCATGCATAATTATGCTAATTAAGACCTAATTAAGTGCTAATTCTTTAGAGAGTCTCTTTCTTTGGTTGTAATTTAACACGACTCAGCATTTAACACTTCTTAAAGAATTTCACATCCCCTGTGATTCATTTGTAGTCCTCGTTTCGTTTGTTATGTAGACACATGTAGGCCTCCGCACTGGTCAAACAATGATGTAAAAAAAGGCCACGGTTGAGAGAGAAACGGGCCCCGAGCAAGAAAGAAAGAGAGAGAATTCAGTGCACTGGCATGGACATACAGATAATGGAAATGTAACTGAGAGCTTGTGGAAGTAGTGGAGTACAAATACTTTGTTACTGTACTTAAGTACATTTTTATGGTACCACTACTTATGTTTCTGCCGACTTTTTACTTCTTACATTTTTAACACAAATACCTGTTCTTTCTACTTCTTACATTTTCAAAACAGGCTTGTTACTTTAGTTTTAATCTGCGTTTGGTGGCATGATCATTATTATTTAGAGTCATTGCGTGCCTATTGATTTGAACACGATCCGTGTATCCATCATTTCCTGGTCTTCTCTAAACAAGAGGGACCAATGAGAACTCTGTCATTTTGCCGTTGTTCAGCATCGAAACATTCATTAGCTAACAATTACATTATTATTCTATTAATATAAAGGGAGGTCAGTTACTCTTTAAAACAGATGGTAGTTATGGGTACTTAAGTACATTTCGAAGTCCATACTTCTTTAATTTTACTTGAGTAAAGAAGTTTAGTCAGTACTTCTGCTTATAGTATTTTTAAACACGAGTATCTGTACTTCTACTTGAGAAACGGATGTGTGTACTTTTGCCATCTCTGGTGTTAGGTTGCAGAATTTTGACATAGTTCATTAGTAAAAAAGTTGCATCACTAAATATTTTTATATTTAAAAAATGTGGGATGACAGGGGATCACTATTAAATGAGGTGTCTTTACTCTCCATTAATGATCACAATGTGCAGAGGTTACACACTAAGTATTTCTACTGTGTTTCTGTTTTCACTAGTTCATGAGAGGATTAGTTCTCCAGCAGGCCGACAGGACATAGTTATGTTGAGTGACAGACAGATCACAAATTGTTACATTATATTGCGTCAGAGGAGAATGAAAATTGTGTGACGGTGATCCAGTATGTGTTCAACAGTGACCCTGCGTACACACAAGCGGTGACTCACTGTCATTAAAACAAACCCATTACAAAGTTGACATGACATCTGTCAACCCAGCCATCATCACAGGTCAGGACTCTTGACCTCTCCCTGTCATGGTGCATGTAGAGATCAGACGTAACGCAACCCACTGATTGGCTGTGGAGCTCAGGAGCAAAAGCTGTTTCATAACGATGTCTATTGTATCAGACAATAAGGACTTTTTCAGTTGGTGCAAATTGGGTGTTGTGTTTTTCTTCAACAAGAAACCTAATGTCATGTTTTTAGAGCCCGGTCTGCAATTTCAGCATGCCTCCTCTTGTTGAAAGTCACAAAAGAAAACGTCATGTTTTATTTTTATGTGATGTAGCTTTAAATGTTTTTTGAGAAACATATGAGACTATATCCTCAAGTCAAGATGGGCGAATGATCAGATGTTATCTTTGAATTCAAAACTCACTGAAACCGAATGCTTTATTAATCTCAGACGGAAAATGTTTTAGGAGGAAAAAACAGACGCAATGTAGGGTGGAGATTTTCCG
The DNA here is from genome assembly GCF_902827175.1 of Gymnodraco acuticeps. NCBI lineage: Eukaryota > Metazoa > Chordata > Actinopteri > Perciformes > Bathydraconidae > Gymnodraco > Gymnodraco acuticeps. The sequence goes on along the minus strand of NW_022990047.1, from coordinate 1,431,304 downwards.
CGTTACCTTAAATCAACGATGGGCTGATACATTGGAGCAGGACTATATGTGCTGATAATGATGTGTGGCACTAAGTAACTGTGGAGTTCCTGCAAAAGCTTAATTAGAGATTCATCCACTGGTATATCACTGTTAGTGTGTGTCAACAGGGTGCCATGCATCCACTGGTAGAAGGGGGTTTATGGTGTAAACTGTTGGTGTGTGTGTAAGAGAGTGTGTAACAGCCACATAGGTCTGTGAAATTAAAGAGCAATAATTAATGAGAGGAGGGAAGTTTAGCACCTGTTTCAGTGTATTGTTAAGGGAGATCTTGCAGAAAATAAACAAGGGGTCTGAGCGTTATACTCTGTTGGCTTACACCGATAATGTGGTACTGTTTATCTGTTGGTTTTAAAGAAAGACAAATAATGAACTGCGTGCGCTGAAATATGTCTGATTCCATTAAAACAATTCAAATACTGACTGAGTGTAATAGGTAAATACATCCCCCAATCCAGTCTGTGTGCATACAAACAAATATGAATGATCTGCTTTTGTATCTGTGTGCTATTTTCTTATACAAATGTAAACACAATATGTCCTTGTACTTCCTAAATGTTCCCATAGTGTATACTTCTACATGGTATACATATGGTATCATTTAAGTTCAAACAGAATAATATAGAGTGATGTAACTGTGTGGACCAAAGAGGGAATAAATAAGGCATAATTTGTTGTTCAAATGCAGCCGGTGGAATCTTATAGCTGAATCTTTAATACACACAAGTTACATGGCACATTCCTTATTGCATATTTTGTGTGTGTGTGTATGTGTGTGTGGATATAGTGTACATGGGGACATTTGATTATGAGCCGGTGACCAGTGCCCAGAATATTTGGTGGAGAAGGAAGCGCACAGACAGCGGTCCAGTGACACAGTAACACAGCCCCTGGGACTCGAGCTTATTCAGGCTCTATGAAGTTGCTGGCTGAGGCTGGAGCAAGACACACACACACACACACACACACACACACACACACACACACACACACACACACACACACACACACACACACACACACACACACACACACACACACACACACACACACACACACACACACACACACACACACACACACACACACACACACACACACACACACACACACACACACACACACACACACACACACACACACACACACACACACACACACACACACACACACACACACACACACAGTGGATAATGACGAGGTCCCACTGCAGACAGCACATTGCTCAGACAACGCTGATTACTTGTAAGGTGGACAATTCAGGGCCTGCACACTTTTATTTCAACTGTGACCAAAGAAAATATTTCAATTGTGTGTGATGTAGCATTAAAGATGGAACTGAATACTGTAGTGGGTCTATCAGTCAATATGCCGCTGTTGTGCTCTCTATTACTTTTTGTTATTTCACACACATACAGGAGAACAACTTCAAGTCCATTTACAAAACAGGGAGATTATTGAGGCAAAAGGAAAGAAACAGAAAGCAGGATGGAGGAAGTGAGGCAGAGAGAGAGACAGAGAGACAGCCAGTGCAGCTTTGACTCTGTATTAGCAACATGTTTCTGGGCTGTGTCATTTAATCTTGCTAATTGAATGCTCTAATAATTCTAAAGAGATTATTGACCAACAAAGCTTCACACTGGGGTCAGAGGTAAAACAGGCAATGATCTATTTGTCAAATACATCAAGCTTTCTTCTAATTTCCCTTGATTGAAATTGATCATTTTGTAAATGCATGGTCCAGATGGCTGATAAGATTTAGTCCCTCTGTGTTGGGGGAGGTTGAGCTAATATTATGTAAAGAAAGTGCGGATAAACTCTGGATTAACTAAAGATCCATGTGAAGAAAGCTGGTTTTAAAGCTCTATCTGCCACAAGCTGGTGATTCCACGTAAAGCTATCATGGTTTTAGTTAAGCCTGAGCTTTACTTGAAAAGGACTTGCAGGGTGTAACCTCGAAAGCATCTTTAATTTGTATTATCCGATTAGGGATCTTTATTCGTACTCATTCATTTATGGCCTCATAGTTGATTAAAAACTGTTGGATAAAACGCCCATCAAGGCCAATGTTAAACAGCAGTATTTAAAGGACAGCAAAATCGATGTATTATTTAATTTAATTTCTCAATCAGTAGATGTGCAGCACAAAGGAAAAATAGATTGTGTAGATATTTGTGTTCTGTAAACTTTGGCAAAATGTAAACCTCAAATGTGCATCATGGCCTTGTAGCAAGCCATCCTAGCATTTCCCATCTGGTTAGCAGTTTGTAGAATGTACAGTTGACCAAATAGCCCTTCAAATAAAATCACCAATTGTAGAACCATATAAAAAAAAACTGATGAATTTGGTTTACCCAATCTCTGATCGTGCCCAAGCCAAAGCCAAAGCCTTTTCAAAATCTGTTATGCTTTCAAGCACAATGCATGTGCAGATTGACATTGATTGGTTATCTCATCAATGAAAAAAAAAGAAATACATCCTGTGCTTTTGTTTGCATTACCCCCCTCATTTTATAATGCCTTAAGCATTTTCAGGAAGAAATGTTTATTATGACCAGGTATTTTATCTTCTAGAGCATTTTATGTTGTTAAAGAACTACTGAACATCACATAAACCAAGTTAATGTTGCACAAAAAAAATCACAATGGAAACTGATCTAGTGAGACAGAGATAGAAGAACGAGTTAGAGAGATGCCATTTTGGAGATTGGCCTGTCATTTCAGATGGTCTGTTCATGGCTCTATAGTGCAGCTGTATATGAACTGCTGAAGTGCATTTCTCTTCTGACATTCCACAATATGAAGGTCCAGATTATTCCAAAGTCATTCCAAGTTTACCAAAGCAGGTTGTTTCCCCCCTAAAAAGTCACAGTCTATGTTACTCAATCTGATCCCAACTCAGCGTTTCGGAGAGTTTTCTGTCAGCCTTGCAAGATAAACAGCTCTCTCTCTCATGCTCACTTTTTTCGCCCCCCTCCCCTCTTTCCTTTCTGTCTCTCTCTCTCTCCCTGTCACAGTTGCTCATTCGCAGGTTGATGGGAGGCATCAGAAGGGATGAGCAGGAGGCATTTGAGACAAGTGTGTGAGAGACACAGCGGCCTATCGGTGGAGAGGGACGTCTCTCTCAGAGCCTGTCTCTGGTCATATCCACAACCGGGAAACAACAGATGACGCAAAAGAGAGGGTAACCCGGGCAATCACCCAGGGGCAGGATGGCAACGCTGAGCGGTTACTGTAGAGAGAGAGTACACCGAGAGAGGAGGGGTCACCAGGCCAACTGAGCTGGCTCTCCCGCCCATGTCCCATCATTTAAACTGGGTTTTTGACTGCCTGCTGCTGCTGCCCCTCGCCTCCCTTTGCCATTCTCTTCCTCCCCAATCCTTCTCCAGATGTAGAGCCTCATCAAATAGATCTGCGCTGACAGGCCCTAGCTGCGTGTGTACACTGACCGACTGCTCTTTTTGACTTTGTGTTTGTGTGAGCAAAGAGAGGCGGGGGAGTAAGTCTCTCTTCCTGGCATCTGAAGAGTCTGATTTTTGTGGCAGGGCTGTCAGATCTACGTCCCCTCCACGCCAGATCAATGCCACCACCAGGCAAGTGGCAGCGCCTGATGAGAGCCACCCGCCCCTCTGACGGGTGCCCACTACGACAGGGAATATGTTCTTCCAAATAGCAAGCTGGTAGCAACTGAGTGACGCACACACAGAGTGGCACTACAGAGGGGAATTGGTTCCTTTACCGCACAGGAACAAATTCTGGGATAGTGGAAAAATAAAGACGACAAGTACAGAGGGCCTTCAAGTCCGTATAGTTAACCCAAATACTAGGGCTGTAAGTTATTAATACATGCAGTGATATGATATTGTATTTTGAGATAGTGACTTGAATACACCTTTTTTTTAATTCAAGTCTTTAGATTAACTCAATCAGTACTTTCATTTGCAAAGATATGTGGGCTCTCACAGTAATGCAATGATTTTGGATGTTACAAGAACAGTGATAAATGCAAATGTAGATCTCTTTCTTCTGAAAGCATTAACCAGGGAAACTTTATTTTAGACCTAGTATGCATAGGGCAGTATGTTCTTTATACTATGACAGTTTTGCTAAGGTTTCATTGTTAAAAGCACAATACACCGCCCTCACAAATACACCTCTAGACTACTCATTCTGCATGGTGTGGATTGGGGTAGATTATTATAAAACGATACATTACAGACTACATTATTATATCTTTATTCAGTACACCAATTATTTGACCATTTATAATTGCTGTGTCTTTAGTAGCTGAATCATTGAACAACATATAAAGGGATAATTTCTGTAAAACAATTCCTTCTTTTTTTTAAACAAGAAAATACCAATTAAATGTAACTTTTAAAGAAAGATTTGTTTCCACTTTAACAAAGGAAGCAATGAGAATTATTAATGTACTTCATTTGAAATTAATAAAGTTTCCTGATATGTTAATGGGGAGTAAAATATAAATATGCAGTGTATTATTTTGTAAACAATTCAGAATATAGCGGTTTGACTCTTCATCAGTAAGTGACGTACTGTAATGGGGATAAATATCAGGCGCAGATTTTAAAAAGGATGATTTTGTCAAATGAATGCCAATAAATAAAAACTCTCAGCAAACATGCCCATAGAATAGCAACAGCCTATTTCCGTTTTTCTATCCCATCTTCTTGGCTGATATTAGAAAATATCTGAACTCCATCAAAATGCTAACACAGCGGAGTAACACTTAACTTCTAAGTAGTTCAGCCTGATGGAAAAACTCTCTCATTCTCGGAACACAGTCTTCACCAAAAGTCAGATACTGAAGACCGAGTAAAGGACAGCAACAGAGTGAGGCTTTTAATGCACGGCATCAAAGCCATAACACTGTAGAGGCTGCCCATTTAAATCTTTACATTCTTCATTCACTTTAGCTCACCAAACACGACAGTCCCCATAATGAATAATCATTAGCAAAAGGTCCACAAATTATTGATGTAAAATAAGCAATGATTCTTTTTTTTGTTTCGCAATTTATTGCCATTAACAAGTAACTTGCAATCCAATACATGTCAGCATGGCTTTCAGTTAATTAAAGGGAAAGATATTATACAGTAATGCAGGGTGGCGTTTATATCTCGATTTCCATAGACTGCAATTTACTGCTGAGCCTTTATTTGAAGGCACCCACAAATAATGGCTATTAAGCCGTCAGAGGATGGACAGGGGATCACATTAATGAAATTAGATAAGGTGGAATGGTGATCTACACAACCTGGACTCTGGAGACACACACAGACACACTAATCCACACAGACATGCATGCACCCTGCACAGTATGACATATTAGGACTGGGTGCTGTTTTGTTTCCACTTTCCACCTCCTTTTGTTCCCCTGACCTGCTACCTTGTGTTTTTTACTTTCTTGCCATCACCTCTTCTGTACTTTGTCCGAGCTCCAACTAGAGACAGTGAGGTGTGCAACATGAGGGCCTGTCAGCTCATCAGGGAAACTTTCCCTGTTTGTCCTGAGCACTGTAGGCAGCCAGTCAGTCCATCAACCATGCCATCAACCCCGCCAACACACACACATATACATACACACACACACATACACTGGCACACGTGTCCACATCTCCTCCACTAACAGGGAGGTGTCACTCGGGGAGGCAGCTGCAGTCGCCGGTGTGACTGCTCTCCTCAAATCAGAGACCCTCGTCCCTGTCAACAGCAACCTGGCCCTGAGGCTACCACTGTCACACAGCGTGCAGCCTACCGAACACACTCACACTCAGACACACACTGACTCGGGGGGAGGAAGAAGAGGAGTTGGAGGAGAAGGTGGCTGTGTTGTATCTTGAGAGCTGATTTCCACTGTATTAGGGAAACAGGATGATGGAGACGGGAAGAAGAGAGAGCAAGGGAAGAGGGGGAGAAGAAAGGATAAAGGGAGGGTTGAAGGATGTGTGTTTTAGTGAGAACAGTGGGCCTGATTTCCCCCCTGACAGAAAGGCCCAATTATTAGCTGTGACAGTTTAGGGAAATTGGGCTTGAGTGTGATGGGACAGATAGGAGCCGAACAGACAGGGGAACTGATAATTGTTCAAGAGACACTCAAGTCAGGTAGAAATTCGGCTGCAGGATTCACTTCTGCTCCGTATCATGTAGCCTATACAAATCCAAAAAAAATAAATATGATAACTCACAAATAAGACGCTGGACAAAAAGTCTTAATATTTCCTTTTTTCTGAGATGGTGCTCATCCTCTCACCCTCCTTTTCTTTCTTTCTGTGTGTGTGTGTGTGTGTGTGTGTGTGTGTGTGTGTGTGTGTGTGTGTGTGTGTGTGTGTGTGTGTGTGTGTGTGTGTGTGTGTGTGTGTGTGTGTGTGTGTGTGTGTGTGTGTGTGTGTGTGTGTGTGTGTGTGTGTGTGTGACTTGGGAGGCTTCTCAATTCTCTAATTTCCCCTCCTCGGTTCTACCGGTAGTGACCCGGAAATGAATTTCAGCGTGCCATGTTGAAGAACATCTAATTTCTCTAAATGCACATCGAGGACCGAGCATCGAGCATCGAGGAGGCTCTCTGGAGGAGCTCTAACCGAGCAGACACTGATGGGTCCTCCACGGCTCCTCCACGGATGTATTTCCGACAACAGTGATGTTTCAAAGAGTCGTGACGCACGGCCGGACTTATCTCAGCCAATGACAGCTCTGCATGCATCCCCTGGATATTATTTTATTAACTGCTTTCATCGCGACGCAATATTTACAGTGAGAACAGCTATGAGGTCCGTGCAGAAAGCAGAGCAGTGTGTATAATATATATCACTCAGTATAACAGGCTTACATTACTCTCTTTATTTGTATGCTTTAGTTTAGTAGATATCTACATCTATCTTTTTTGTTACGTGCTCTGTGTTTTTCTCTGTCTCTCCGCTGCGCAGGTACACCTGGTCCGCCCCTGGCTCCGCCTCCCAGGGGCGGTTCTAGGGGGGGCAGGGGGGCCAGTGCCCCCCTAACACTGACCTCTGACCCCCCTGTGGCCCCCCTAAAAATGAAAAGTGAAAAATGTATGATTTATTACACGATTTATTGAATGACGGAATAGGCGGAACTAACGTTATTCGTCATTCTAGTCGGACCCATTAGAGCGGTGCACTCAGGACCCATTAGAGCGGTGCACTCACTTTCACTGTCTGGCTGAAGCGCGCGAAAAACAAACACTTTTCATCTCGGATCATCAGAGACTGTTGCATCCAAGAAAGACTGATTGAAACCTACGTTTCGAGAGACTACCACGATAATTGAAGGTGAGTTAAACTATATCCGTGTAATTGTAGATGTAAAGTAGAGATGTAACTGTTCATTGCCTTTATTTTTATATAAATATGATATGGTGTTAGTGCAAAAATTGTACTATAACTTAAGCTGAAGCTAACAGTAATAACTATAAGATATATCTGAAATAAATAAGTGTACTGAAACAAATACCAATAACTGTATTGCATTGTTTTCTTATTTTCGTCCTGCATTTATTGTGCCCCCCTCAGAAAATAACTGGCCCCCCAGTGGCCCCCCCAGTCAAATTGGTCTAGAACCGCCACTGCTGCCTCCCCCAGGTGTCCTAATTACATTCAGCTGGGGACGACTTAAAGAGGAGAAGTTGGAGAAGAAGAGGTCTCTTTTCCTGCCCTGATGCCGAGGATTATTATATCCGTGGATTTCCTCTCACCCCACGTGTGGATCCATTATTCTTTTGCTGTCTTATATTTTGTGAACTCTGGAGGATGTTAGTGTAGGATTCTTCGCGGCTTTGTTTTTTCCCAGTAGGTTGTGTTAGATCTCTGGGTAGAGGAGGGAAGTCTGGGTCCTACGGCCCATGGTGTGGCTGGCCCAGGCCCCCTTCTTCCTTTTTTTTCCTTTTTTTTTGCCGTCCTCCAGACTTGGTTCCTTTTTGCCAGTAGGCATGTAAGTTACGACTGTGCTGACAATAAATGCCCGTCGTTAACGATATTCTGTGTTTGGCGTGGTTTGTTTTTATGTTACGGGTCTTCCCACGAGCCACTACCGCTTGGTAGGGGGACGGGTCGTAACGGCTTCACATAATAAAATACACAACGGCTGTATATATATATATTATATGCTTTAGGAGCTGTAGGTGTGTGTTGTACAGTGTGTAGATATGTCGGACAGACAGGTCTCAGTTGGTTTGGTGTCCTATGCTTACTTTTAATACTTGTAAATATAACTTGGCCCGTAATTTCAATTCCCCATTTCAGCGACCAGAGAGGGGGGGGGATATATCCAGTCTCTGATTGTGTTACGTTATTATGAGAGTGCTCTCATACTTGTTTGATTCTTGAAATTGTATATAGGCTATTATATAAATATGTGTGTGTATATGTCCGCATGTAGCCTGTTATTGTCTCATTATACCGCACTGTGAATTAATTCAAAGTAAATATATAAGTCATCATGAACACCGTTCTGTCCATCAGTCAGGTGTTTCTCAATGTCGAGAAAAGCTGCTCCAGAGCCACTATTTCAAGCATACTACGTAATCGAGTGCCGCCGAAGGACTGTTCCAATGTCCAGCATACGTGGAATTCTACCGAGCCCGGCGTACTTCGTAGCGAGAAATTTCGAGGCTGCACATGTGTAGACTCCGCGGTCTTAAAATCCCCACAATGCTTTGCGCACGGACCAATTTCCCCAAATCTGTGGCGGAAAACGTAAGGCGGGGCCTCTCATATGACGCACACCTTCACACTTGCTCGCCTGTTCCACTCTTTGTTTTCCGAATGCCAGGATTTTTTTTTTTTCTTGCCTCGCTTCTGAAGCAAGTGACTCGGAAGACATGTGCTACCAAGCAAGCGTACTCGACATTGAGAAACACCCAGAGTGCTGTGCCTCCTGTCATCATTAATGGACGTCTCTTGAGGAGAGGATTTCTCTAAACGCCTGCTGCTTCCACTCCTCTCTCCTCGGTTCCCCTCCTCGACTCCTCCGCTCGCATCTCCTGTGGGCGGGACTAAGACATAGATAGGAGTCGAGGAAGGGAGTTGAGGAGGAGAAATTAGAGAATTGAGAAGCCTTCTTGGTCTGTATTTGTGCTGGCAGCATACATAGGAGGCCCTCTGTGCAATCGGACAAGGTGCCGATATCTCAGTCATGTGACAGTGACTTCCTGTCTGTATGTCAGACAGCAAATGAAGGCTTGTCAATACAAGCGCGTGCTCACATCCTCTCCCATATACTCAAACACAAACGTACATGACCTGTAAAGAACCCTAAAAAAAACTACCTTCTTATTTGCATGCTGTATTTCAAGCGTCTCTTATGGGAAGCAATGCAAAACTTCAGACTATGACAGTTTCTTTCTTTAAAATTTAAAGTTTAAATATACTGAACATTTGACTTAATCACACCCCAAAATACTGTTATAAATAAGCTTTTGGAAAAATTAAATAATGAATTATATTGATGTTTAACAGGGCACAGTAACCTCCATCCATGGGCGTAATTTCCACTGGGGACAGGGGGGACATGTCCACCCACTTTTCAAAATCCCATTTGTGTCCCCCACTTTTTGAATGTGTTTTTTTTGTTGTTGTATGCGAGCGGTCATCGTCCCGGAGGAGCGTCTGTGTGTGTGTGGCACGAGCGCATCTTGTGAGAGAGAGATAGAAAGAGAGAGAGAGACACACAGAGATTTACGGGGGTTATTGTTAGCATTTGGTGCTAGCTCGGAGCTAACGGAGATTAGTAGCTGTTTCAACAATAAGGAGAGGGAGAGCTCTTTCCAGTCGGACTTTGAGAGACTGAGAGAGAAAAGGAGAGAGAGAGAGAGAGAGAGAGAGAGAGATAGAGAGACAGAGAGAGAGAGAGACAGAGAGAGAGAAAGAGAGAGAGACAGAGAGAGTTACGGGGGTTGTTGTTAGCATCTGGTGCTAGCTCGGTGCTAACGGAGATTAGAAGCTGTTTCAACAATAAGGAGAGGGAGAGTCCTTTCCTGTCGGACTGAGAGAGATAACGTCAGCTCAGGGAGGTAAAGGACTCTGAGTGATTAGATTGTAAACTTTAGTCTAAGTTATCTCAGTGGGTGGTTTGGACATCTATGTAAACAAATATTTCCATGTAATATTAGTTGTATATAAAATAAGTTAAGAAATCCTTCCAACGTGTACTATAGGTCAGTACAAAATTAAAAAAACACAGTTTGAAAGGGGAGTGATTAGTCAAATATGCATAAATAAAAAGAAAGAATGCAGACTAGGTAAGATAAAGATAGGAGAGAGGAGTTTATCCAATATTTGTTATTGGTTGGGAGCATATTCTAATGTTTTTTTTATTATTGAAATATATACAGTTCTGTTTCATATGAGTGTTGAGAGCTTTATCCATAAATCTCTTAATGTTGCCCTCAAAGTGCACCAGATTTATGCATTCAACTTCAATTTAAAGAAAAAAATCTTCCCGGGGTGCATGCCCCCCTAGAGGATGTGAGGTCATCACAAATAAAACAGGTTCACATGGATAGGATACTAGATAAGTGTGCACACTCATTATATACACTACACATTTTTCTTGGATTTGTTAACACTATAGTCCCTAATATATTTGTAGAAAGGCAGGAAATGGGGGCGCCGTTCAAAATGGCAGCACACTGCTCCTAACACTAGGATGGGTCAAATGCAGAGAAACAATTTCCCCACAGGGATTAATAAAGTATATCAAAATCAAAAATCAAATTTAAAAAAATGGAATTAAATTGAGAACATTTTTCATTGCGGAGGACCCCCTGTTTTGTCCCCCCCCCCCCCCCCCACTTCTCAAACCAAAGTTACACCCTTGCCTCCATCTATCTCTTCCAGTGTTGCATGTCAGGCTCCGCAGCCTGCTACACTAAAAGATAACCTGGAGACTTTTTCAAAGGACAACACTGCCCTCGTATGGCGAGATGATGCTATTTTATGTGTTGCAATTTGGCACAAAGAAGTTGTCAAAAAAGTGTCAAAGGCACCTCATGATCAGTGGTCTACATGCAAACATTCTTTAGACGAGTCAATAATGGATCAAGAAAACTAAGATTTGACACACTTTGACAGAAGCTGATAATTTGCCCGTTATTTAATGCAACAAACACACTCACACACTAACAGACGTTGGTCAGTTATCGAGATGAAGCTAAGTTTATGCCCGCAGCATAAAACATTGTTGTTTGGACTCATTGATGCCCGTTGCTTTGACTACAACCATTCACTCTCTGCTTAACATTTGCCATTGATCACAGTCAAGCCCCCATTGGCAGGTCTAATTCATTTACTTGTCATTCCACATCATTGATTAAGTTGTCCTTCATCCCAGCTTTAATTATATGCAAAGATAAAAGATTTTCTCATTATTGTCTTTAATCTAATGAAAGGCCTTGTGCTACAGCAGGGGCTGGTTCAGAGGTCCAGACTATTGACCTTGGAGGGCAGAGCTTGCGGATGAATGTTTTTAATTAGACAGAGCCGACGGCTTTGGGAGGGAGAGCGTTAAGTTGCCCGTTAGGCCAGAGGGTGGGACAGATATGCACAGAGCAGTTTAATAGATCTCAGCAGGTCACTGTCTCTTACCTATATCTATATGTAAATACAAATAAGTGGAAAATAAATCTGAAAATGCGAAACTATCTACTTGAAATTAGCTTTTAATTTAGCACTTTTTAGATTTGGGCTAACAAATTGGAACCACTTGTGGAAGTTCAAGCTGTTTCAGTCACTAGCTGACGTGACATCTTTAATCTGTTAAAATAGACATTAGGTCTAGAGAATCACATTTGTTTCAAATTAGGGCTGAACGATTAATCGATTTTAAATCGAAATCGCGATTTGAAATGATGCGATTATCAAATCGCAAAGCCTGCGATTTTTTTTTACATTTTTTTTTTTACAATTTTTTTTTCTTTTTTTCTTGTGTGTCAGTCATCCACACCAATCAGAAGTGCTGTGCTCCACATGTACCAGCCATTGTTAATCAATCAGAAGTGGCCCATGATAGAAGGTGATAGACAGATTGATCCAATCACCTGCCAAGTGCTTTTGAAAGTGCCTGCCCTTTCCAAATGGCTTCCAATGGAGATTTCCTAGATGGTTTGGTGAAACAAACCATCTGAGTCAGGTTAGTAATGCTCCATCACATGTTTTACATCTATTACAGGGTGAATCTTAAACTGAAGCTTGACTTTAAAGCAACCCAACGGAAGTTTCATGTACGTTTAGTTCTTTCATTCGTAGCTCGGGCTGCGGCGATGCTAGAGACGGGAGTAAGTTAATACGACCTTCCTAGCCGGATTTATGGCCACATTTTACAATAAACTTACGTTGGGTCGCTTAAAAACAAATATTGCAATTCGAATCGCAATCGCAATATTTGTCAGAAAAATCGCAATTAGATTTTTTCCCAAAATCGTGCAGCCCTATTTCAAATGGGTGCATACTTTAAAAGTATATCATCATCATCATGTTATATGATTGATCTCTTTGAGCCAATGAAACCTTTAAGCAACATAAATAAAATGCATAATTTGTCAAGGTATAAATAAAACATCATGGCGTTCCAGTGTCCTCACCAGAGATGTGGTCGTTACAAAAAAAAAAGCAATATATTACACTACTTCGTTACTCTCTACATAAAGTAACTCGTTACTTTACTCGTTACTTATACTCGCAGGGCCGGCCCGCCCTTCCGTCCGTACAGGCAGATCACGCAGACTGCTAAAGTTTCAAATGTTCTCTTTATTTCAGTTTCCATTGTCGCATAAGACTGATCCAGATAGCTCCTGAATGTTTTCCTATCTGACCATGGCTGTCCTTTGTCTCCTGCTATCTGTATTTTGCGCAGTATATCTCTGAACAATGGTGATTCCACTGTGCAAATGAGAAACATTTCCTCTACTATGAAGGATGCTACAAGCCTGTCCATCTCTGCTTTGGTTACCGGTCCTCCAAATTCTAATTTGTGTTGCTTTGGCGGTGGCGCACTCACAACATCCTCACTCTGGGTTCGGGGGTCCTTAGCTATTAGCTTCACCTTAGCATGTGTTCTTTGATGGTGTTTGTTGAGGTTTGACGTGGTGTTTACAGCAGTGGTTAACAGCTTCTGGCCTGGACACAGTTTGTACCTCACCGTCACATTCCTGTCTATTCTTTGGACGAACTCAAAATAATGGGCATACCTCCACCCCCCTCGGAAGTTATCGCTGACTCAGCCATGTTTATGCAGAACTGCAAACGGAGATGTGGACGCGCAAGTCGCACAGATTACGTACATATCAACCTACGGCGGAAACCCCTCTTGTCTGTCAGTGTGATTATGACTGATTTTATAAAAGTAACGAAGTAACGCGTGTCGGGGCAATGTTAGTAACTGTAGTGTGATTACTGAATTATAAAAGTAGCGCGTTAACACTACTCCGTTACCGACAAAAGTAATATTATTACAGTAAAGCGTTACTTTGTAACGCGTTACACCCAACTCTGGTCCTCACCAATATTAATTTCTTTTGGCCACACTTTGCAGCCTGTGAAAAGTGTTGACTGTGCATAAAATATTCATATAATAGAAGTTATACTAAAACCCAATAAACAAATCTGACTTGTCCAGTGCAGTAACATGATGCTGCATTGATTTGGAGTCATGAGGTCGAATGACTTTGAAGATATTGAAAATATCCTAAATATTTCTACAACAAAAAAACAAAATGTTCATAGAAATAATTATATATAATAGAAAATACACAAAAATCAATTAAAGTGTTACGTCTTATTTTTCCAGTTTAGTTATCATATATTGTATTAATGGGCAAACAATGGGTCTCATGAAATGATAACTAATGTTTTTGTATTATTATTTTCTATTAAAATAATCATGTAAAATCAATTCATGACTAATCATAATTAAAACGGTAATTTATTGTTGGTCGCTTAGTGAAATGTCTGTAGAATGTCCAACCTAAAACTAACTTCACTGAGGGACGACCAAAACCACACAATTAAGGAAATATTGACAGGCGCATTGCCTGGCCTGGGCATCCGGGGCTTTAGTCTGTTACCTTAATGTACCTTAATGAACTGTGGGCTAAGCCCCGAATGTTTCCAGGTCCAGGAAACGCCCCTGTTGACGATGATTAAAAACAGCTGTGGACACTGCGGCCGGCGAGTTTTGTTGTACTTACTTGTCTGTATGGCTTCATCATGTGAGCATTGAGGCCCGCGATGTCCTGCAGGCTGTTATAGTTTAAACTTTGCTCGTTTATTCTCAAAGCATTATAACCAGCCCACTCAGCCTTCACATGTACACTCTTCAAAGGTTCAGAAGGCTGAATGTGGCTCTGCAGTCACACATAGGCCTATGGGAGGTATTATGATAGCATCTGATGGTGAACGCAGAAGTCACTGCTGGAGTCCATCACAAACATTTTAGCAATTAGCATGTTAGTCAAACCCGGCGTGCACCTGTTGGGCACAAGCCCCCAGGAAGTGCCCCGGACTCTGTGCCCAACATTCGTGTCCAAAGTCCGCGGTACTGCAACTTCCGTATCAGTCCGTGACGTCACCCGGCCCAAAACAACTTTTTCCCATAGATGAGAGTAACAAATGCGTCACTTCCGGGCAAAAATAACATCTCCGCCCACTTTTGGGGGAAAACAACGCTATCAGTTGAACGGCGGTCAATACAAATTCTGAAGTTTTTGCCAATCCGATCAGAAATGTAAGAAAACCGGAGATTTTTGGATCATCAAAGAGCCCGATTCCAATGGCCAGACAGGCAAACAATTGCATTAAGCCATTATAAATCGACGATCGGGCTCGATATATGGTTAAATATAGCAGTAGGCTATCGATTTTCATAGATGAGATTTTCATCAACGTCACTTTACGGCCCCGCCCACTTTTGGGGGAAACAACGCTGTCATTTGAATGGCGATCGAGCCTGAAGCCACAGAGCTCTTCTTTTACTGTCCTTTCTTCTTAGGGGAAGTACAGAAACACTGAACTCTGGATTATTTTTAATGTTTGATGTGCAATAAACGACACTGCAGCTTGTTGGCATGATACAACTATTATGTTCCGCCTCGCTCATGAGAGTAACAGCTGGAGAAATTACAGCCTCGCCTACTGATTTTAATTTAACCATATATCAAGACCGATTGTCGATTACCAATGATCAAATGTAATTGTTTGCCTGTCTTGTCATCGTAATCGGGCTCTTTGAAGATCCAAAAATCGACGGTTTTCAAAAAAATGTGATCGGATTGGCAAAAACTTCAGAATTTGTATTGACCGCCATTCAAATGACAGCGTTGTTTTCCCCCAAAAGTGGGCGGGGCCGTAATTTTTGCCCGGAAGTGACGTAGGTGTTACTCTCATCTATAGACTAATGGCGCGTTTCCACTGCAGCGGGTAGCCCCGTTTAAGCGTCCTTAACCGTCCTCAAGCGGCCAGGCCGGTTTTTGGTGGCGTTTCCATATAGCCTAGTACCGGCCAGCGGGTACTTTTTCCCTCTTTTTCCGGCCTCATAAAATCGTGGTTCCCTCAGACCAGGGCCAGGGCTGAACTAGTGACGTCAACACTCTCGACTGCTGATTGGTCAGAGAGAATCGTCACAAGATTGCGCGCGAGTTCATCCCTAGCGTCGCATATATATCTAGAAGCAAGCTTGCAGCATTTTTATAAACAGCATTTTGTAAACGGATGAGCTACAAAAATGGCTACGTCTAATAAGAAAAGCACACCGTGGTCGACCGAGGAGGTGACGACGTTCCTACATCTCATTGGGGATGATCAAATCCAGCGGGAGCTCGACGGAACAACTCGAAATGTGAACAAAAACAAAGCCGATCGCCCCGCCTACACTGCGTTGCTACCCCAGGTCCTAAACTGTAATGGAAATGCGCCACGGCCTGGGCCGGCCAGCGAGGCAGCCCGAGGCCAGAGCGAGGACGCTTAGGGACGCTTAAACGGGGCTACCCCGCTGCAGTGGAAACGCGCCATAACATGGGGAAAGAGACGTCTGAAAATCAGCGGATAATTTTTTAACTAAATAAACTACCCATTATGAACTATGTTATAGCCCTTATTGTAATATTATATAGTTCTTGAAGTTGTAAAATGCAGTAAAAGCCAAATCTAGATTTATTTTCTCTCTCCATTCATTCTAGTGAGCCGAGAGTGGGAGCTTGGGGGGCGGGGCTTAAGGGGCGCATGCTCTGTGAGCGCACATACGGGTTCTTCTGCTCTGACAGCCAGGCATGCCGGGTAATCTGTGACGTTTCGCTCTCTCAAAAGTTGGGCCATTTTGCCTTCATGCGCCAATGAGTAGCTCTCATAGGGGAAAACGAGACCCTGCCTCCCACGCTGTATCCAGTTCTTATTATACATCCATGGTTGGGCACGTTATTATAAGGATAGGTTTGAGGTGTGTTTGATTTGGGTCACTGAACGTGCTCGCTGGGCGGTGCCGTACGTCAGGTAGATGCAACTTCTGATGATGCTAATTAAAATGTAGATGAGTAGGCTATAAAATGACTTCTATTAATAAAATAAGGTTATTATAGTGCAATTACTGACTAGCAGTATCAACTTGTAGTAATACACCCCTTTGTATGTTGCATTACTTACAATAATACCCAACACTAAATAAAACCATAGGCCTATGATATTTCCCTTTAGGCCTAGATATATCTACTGCCAAAAAAAACGCTTAGATCTGAATAATACGACGCAACAAAAATAAACATTTTAATAAATGACAGAATGTCAGTGATTCATATAGGGGGACTGGAACAACTTTCTGCATGTGATATTGCAGTGACATTTTCAATTACGATTAAGATACGACATGGACGATGGATCACATAAAATTAGGATATATAACTCTTGAACAAATTCAAAGATATTTAGGCATCGCCTATGGGCGTTGTCTAAATATCTGCACAGGGGGCCTCATGACAAAATGTTGCTTAGGGCCCCAATTTTGCAGCACTCTCTATATACCTTAAATAATTATACAAACAGGAGTGAGAGGTCTTGTAATTTCGGGCTGAGCAGATGCAACTGAAGGAATACACCACTAGAGGACAATACTGCCTCATATCAGCCATTATGGCAACAATGTGTGACTACTGTATTATCTTAATATTTTGCAGTTCACAAAAATGTAAAAAAACTGTTAAAAAACTTGATAATCGACAGAATAGAACAGTTAAGTCTGTTTTACAAGCTGTCATTTTATTATCTTTATTTTCAGAATAAAAATATATATCAGCCCTGACGAGCAACTAACTTGAAGTTGCTTTTAAATTGAGGACCCTCCATATCACTCCTGACAAATCATTATCTTTATTGGCACTTTAACACTTTTAGATCACCTGGATCAAAATATAAAAAGAGTAACATGTTACACCAGATACAAATACATGTGTGATATCACAATTGGCTTGTAGTATGATCTCAGCACTATTTTCAAATAAGGCAAACATCTTAATTTACAAGGCTGCACACAAACATATGGCCACTCTAGCAAATACTTTAGGACTTCATCGCCACAGTTATCACATATCCAAACAAACACGAGGACGAACGTATATGTATAGTAACACTTTGGACTTCTGATCCGATTCCTCTGGACAATAACCGTTGAACATTATTCAGTGCTAGCTGATGATGTTATGGCTCATACTTATTTCTACTAGCACAATTGGTGTCCAGAAAGCACAATGAGCTTAATTTTGGAAATCATGTCAGTTCCTTTTCTTTTGAAAGAGAAGATGACAGTAATGAAAAGTAGTTTTCATTTACTCCACCTACTCCTAATATCTTAGGGCTAGATTTCTTTCCCTTAACATCTCAAACTTTACAGGGATATTTTCATTACAACACCAAAATGTTCTTTTCTTTTCTGACATAGTTTGATGCACAGTATTAACAAGCTTTACAACCTGAACACTGATCCAAATGTGGCCTTGGCTATTCTCGCTCCATCAATACACAAACATCCACCTATAACATATGGTTGCATGTTTACATCCATCATCCATCTGTTGACAGCTCATGCTGGTTCAGCTCCATCAGTATGTAGCTATTAGTGGTCCATTTCAGCATCAGACTCATGATACATTGTGAACAGAAGTGATCCACCACTAGGTGGCATTATGCATTCACTTCCTGGTGTTTCATTCATACATTGATTGAGCCAGGCCAGTCTGCTTGAAGGTCTCAGCCACCTGTCTGGAGTGCTGCATCTTAGCCGACAGAGCCTCGAGAACATCATTCTGGTCTACAGCAGTGGCTGTCCGGTAAATAAACGTCCCCATTGACTCCAGACCCCGCATACCTAGATTCACCCCACAACCTGAAGGATAAAATTGAAGGGAAAGGAAAATCACAAATCACAAATATCATACAAATAAAATCTATCTTAGTAACTCACAATGCATATTTATACTGTTCTTCTTTTTGCATCCTTAAGGTCATAGTTGTGGCTTAAATGAACAAAGGCACATACATAAACATAAAGCAGCATGAAGACAAAACCATAGGCGTTGGCTGAAAGGTTATTGAATGCAGTAATGAGTCACACACAGGCATAACTCGTAAAAAATTGATCCTCTCCTTTATTTCCATATTGCTCTTTCTCACTCGGTCTGATGTATTCAGAGGGCTCTCTGTTCTGCTTTATACAGTGGGGCAAAAAAGTATTTAGTCAGCCACTAATTGTGCAAGTTCTCCCACTTAAAAAGATGAGAGAGGCCTGTAATTTTCATCCTAGGTACACTTCAACTATGAGAGACAGAATGGGGGGAAATAATCCAGGAAATCACATTGTAGGATTTTTAATGAATTAATTGGTCAATTCCTCTGTAAAATAAGTATTTGGTCACCTACAAACAAACAAGATTTCTGGCTCTCACAGACCTGTAACTTCTTCTTTAAGAGCCTCCTCTGTCCTCCACTTGTTAACTGTATTAATGGCACCTGTTTGAACTCGTTATCAGTATAAAAGACACCTGTCCACAACCTCAAACAGTCACACTCCAAACTTCACTATGGCCAAGACCAAAGAGCTGTCAAAGGACACCAGAAACAAAATTGTAGACCTGCACCAGGCTGGGAAGACTGAATCTGCAATAGGTAAGCAGCTTGGTGTGAAGAAATCAACTGTGGGAGCAATTATTAGAAAATGGAAGACATACAAGACCACTGATAATCTCCCTCGATCTGGGGCTCCACGCAAGATCTCACCCCGTGGGGTCAAAATGATCAAAGAACGGTGAGCAAAAATCCCAGAACCACACGGGGGGGACCTAGTCAATGACCTGCAGAGAGCTGGGACCAAAGTAACAGCCCGTCTGAAGTTTGCTAGAGAACATTTAGATGATCCAGAAGAGGATTGGGAGAATGTCATATGGTCAGATGAAACCAAAATAGAACTTTTTGGTAAAAACTCAACTAGACGTGTTTGGAGGAGAAAGAATGCTGAGTTGCATCCAAAGAACACCATACCTACTGTGAAACATGGGGGTGGAAACATCATGCTTTGGGGCTGTTTTTCTGCAAAGGGACCAGGACGACTGATCCGTGTAAAGGAAAGAATGAATGGGGCCATGTATCGGGAGATTTTGAGTGACAACCTCCTTCCATCAGCAAGGGCATTGAAGATGAAACGTGGCTGGGTCTTTCAGCATGACAATGATCCCAAACACACCGCCCGGGCAACGAAGGAGTGGCTTCGTAAGAAGCATTTCAAGGTCCTGGAGTGGCCTAGCCAGTCTCCAGATCTCAACCCCATAGAAAATCTTTGGAGGGAGTTGAAAGTCTGTGTTGCCCAGCGACAGCCCCAAAACATCACTGCTCTAGAGGAGATCTGCATGGAGGAATGGGCCAAAATACCAGCAACAGTGTGTGAAAACCTTGTGAAGACTTACAGAAAACGTTTGACCTCTGTTATTGCCAACAAAGGGTATATAACAAAGTATTGAGATGAACTTTTGTTATTGACCAAATACTTATTTTCCACCATAATTTGCAAATAAATTCTTTAAAAATCAGACAATGTGATTTTCAGGCCTCTCTCATCTTTTTAAGTGGGAGAACTTGCACAATTGGTGGCTGACTAAATACTTTTTTGCCCCACTGTATATGTCTCACCTTCATCAATACTTCGAGGACAGAGACAATGCCACATTACATTACATTACATTAGAATCGTATACAGTACAGTGTTTAAGTGCAAATATCCCTTTTTATTCTCAGCAAAGCAATAAATAAGGTTTTATAGACATGTGTACCTGTGTCGAAGTTGAGGACGCGTGCTGCCTCCCCCTCCACAGTTACTGCCACATTGTTCCCCTCTATGTAGGCAGCGCTGATTCGTCTGTGTGATAACTGAATCTCAAATAGACGGCGGCTGCACTGCATGTGGTGGAGAGTCACGTCATTGAGACGGGGCTCTATGTCTGTCTTATACACATTGAAGGACTGGTGGAAAATGTTCTTCATGATCTAGGCAGAGAAACAGAGCATGTCATTTGCAGCATCATTTAAAGTCTACCTTATCATGTTTTAACCATATTGTGAACATCAAATTGATTATTTCAGTGATTTTACAAGCAAAGTTTGCGTTTCTTTGTCATATATGATATGAAAAAGCATATTTGACAGGATATATATATTGATTGTAATTGTATTCCATATGAAAAGCAAAGCAATTTACCAAATGATCAAAACTATGATTTGCAGATTGATCCATGATGAAAACAACCACATCTGTTTTAATGGTGCTCTGTAAGTCAAAATAAATGCCACTTCTAAAGGTTTTGTAGCAGCTTTTCTTCTGTGTGCAAGACAACTGTGACTCATAAAAGCACTTTGTCATTTCATGTTGATGCATGGACACAAAAAAATTACTTTTGTGAGCCTTTTCATTGATTTTTAAGCAATTGTGGGTATTGAGTGACAAAGCCTCGTGCATTCTCTCTGCTAAACTCTGTACTTCTTCAACCCATACGTGCACAGTCATCTGTAACTAAGTAACAGTGTATCTGATTGGCCACCCACATAGCAACAAGCCCTCCAAGGATGGTCTACCTGTCTCTACACACTCCAGGCTACATTTGACCAGAGCAGTACTTGTCATGAAACATACAGTGTGTAAATAAACAGAGACTGCCCAGCGGTTGTAAATGCACGAACAGCCTGTAGTTGAGCACATGAAGAAAGGATCCTGCGCACCACTTGTTCACTGAGGTGTAACGGCAGGGTACAGATGGCCTCCATACACAAAAACACCAGTGATGTCTATTTTCTCTTCCCCCTCTTTCGCCATTTCTTCATCTCATGCTCTCTTTGCCTTTGATACACTCAACCACATCCACAGACTTAAACACTTACACACTCACTCACGCAAACATACACCCACATAAAGACACTAATGGATTCCCAAAATAGTGCAGTCGAAAGCCATTTGCTGAATGCAAGGTGAGCAATAAGTAGCTATTTCAGCACGGCGCTGTCTCCAGAGATGTTTTTATCTGTGTTTTCCTTGCATTAACATGGAACTACTGCTGCATATCTTTCACATCTGGAGTCTTTAACATCAACAATAAGTAAGCATATCTCAGATTTGATAAAAAGGAGAAAGAGAGTCTCACAGAGGAGTTGGCCGTGTGCCTGAGGAAGCGGACCATCTTGGTGTCGGAGGCGGGGCACACAAGGGCCATGTAACGGTTTCTGAAGGTGCCGTAGATCTTCAGATGGAAGCCGGGTTTGGCCGTTGGATTTCGGTGCTCTCGGAGGGCCTCCATCCCGTAAGCCGACAGGTCGAAGTAGAGGCTGTGGGCACGGATCTCAGGTGTGGGTACCTGAAGAAAGGAGAGGCAAGAACAGATCAAACATCAAATCATTTCAGATATCACAAAATATACAAGGAGGTTAATGTCATATTTGTCAACATGAAAAACACATCTCATTATTGTCTTAGCATTCACGCACCCTGTTATGTTAATGTGGTGAAAACATTACAACATTACTCATATCTTCCTGTGGGGATAAATTCATTTGAGTGGAGAGTAAGAATAGCTTTTTATTTAGTGCTTCATTCTGGCAAGGACGCCCCATTTTCCCTCAAGCCAGAATGGATCCATTTTATTTTCAATGACATAAGCCAGCAAAGTGGGATAAAACAGCATTTATCGCAACCAAGGGAGATAGTGAGGGAACATGAGGCAACTGGGAGGGGATGGGAGCAATGGTGGGGACGAGCAAGTCACATCCTGAGAGCTACATTTAATCATAGAAACAGCCAGGGAGAAAAGGGGCCAATAAAAGGCAGCCACACACAGAGAACGTAATATGAATGGTTATGGTGGCAAAGAATAGCAAGGTGGGATATGCTTGTGTTCAGATTCATACAATGTCTTTGTTTCTTCAAACAAATCCTCTCTTTTTTGTATAGATTGTCACTGTTGATAATAATCATTAGCACAATTCAATCTTTATGAACAATACAGTCAACAATGGCTAATGTCTGGGTTGATGTAGGAGACCACTGCTGTAAATATTCTTTGTCTGCTGTTTCAATGTCTCCTCCTCAGTGGACCATGTAAGAATGCAGCATTTGTTTTTCAGTCTGAACAATATTTCTTCCCCCAAAGGCAGATCAGATGTCTTTGCCTTACCAATTTATTTCCAATTTCCTTTATCTGCAGCTTATGTTACACAACTCAAAATCAATTTCCCTCTGAGGGAGGGTTCCGTATTCATCTTCTCTGTGTTTTTGGGGCTTTTCTGATTTATCAGTCAAGGTATCTGAATGATCTGTTTATATAATGTCAAGTGACCTTTGGCACACAAAGTGAAAAACATTGTGGTGGATGTTTTTGATATATATTTGATCATATTCACATGCCAGGAAAAGCTTTTGAGTCTAGCCAGAGGAGCACAAAGGATCACATGTTTTTCCATCACTGTCACCTGCTTCCATCAAAACAACAGCTGCTCTTATCAAATTCAATGAGAAAATCAAAATAGGGCTGCTGTTGATGCTGACGAGATCCAACAGTGTGCTGTAATCTGGCTGTTTATATGAGAATCAGATATTGTGTTGAGCTGCTGTTGGCAGGTCCACACGACTGTTGGCTTTACTCAGTTTTATGAGGACAAATAAAAGACTGCAACATCCTGCAATATCCTGTTTCTACTCCCTGACAACCTTTACACAAACAGCAACCTGTTGGTTAATGACTCAGTGTGTGCACATGAGCTAATGAATCCGTATGTTCATTTATGTGTTTACAGATTGTGTGTGCGTGTTCATGTGTGGGTGTGAGTGAGTGTGCATGTGTGTGTCCTGACCTGCCTCTGGTCTAGTCTCTCTATGGTTGCATTAGCTCCATAGGCATGGCAGGTCTCCACAGTGTAGTCAGAGCTGATGCCCAGCACTGAGCAAGAGTCGCCACACGACCCATCAGCCACCACAATCACACGCGGCCACTCGTTCCGCGGGATTCGCCGCAGGTATTCCTCTGTAAACTGAAGCAATAGGGTTATTATTATGGTTATTGGATATAATAGTTGTATTAACAGTGAGTTATAATTTACTTTTTCATAGCTTAATGACTCCTTTATTGGAGGGGGAAGTAACACAGTGCATTTACTGAGATGAAGTATAAACATTTTAGTTTTCATTTATAGCTGTAGATATTAAGTATTTTTGAAAAATAAAGTTTGCTTGCAAAATAATATGCCTTATTATGCATAGTATCTTGTAATGCTTACATATGTGGGATAGTTGGACCAAGAGCATATTAAAATAGTTTTACACTTTAGGGTTGAAGGTAATGATTATTTATTTGATTCAATATGTTGCCAGTTAGCTAGTTGGTTAGTGAGTAAGTGAATTAGTTAGTTAGTTAGTTAGTTAGTTAGTTAGTTAGTTAGTTAGTTAGTTAGTTAGTTAGTTAGTTAGTTAGTTAGTTAGTTAGTTAGTTAGTTAGTTAGTTAGTTAGCTGCATGGTTAGTTATTTCTACAGATATGTCTTTACTGCCGATACTTCTATTTCTTTTTCTATTAGTTACAATGTATTAATACCCTTACAAGCCATTCAAATGGTCTCACAAGGTTGTGCGTGTCTTGGCAACAATGCGTCCCACAGAGAGATGTATTGTCATGCATGGCTGCCTGCCTCTCATTAAATTAAAACAGGTACTTTCCTGTGCCAAGTAGGAGGCAGAGCAGGAGAAAGCGAGTTAAAAAAAGACTCACAGGGGCTACATTGGCTAGCAACTACTTCATCCATTTAGACTGCAGAGAACAGGTCATTTAAAAGACCTCTTTTGCATTATCAAACCTTCAAACTTCTGGCAGGCTAGGAGGGTGAAACAAAATATGCATCAAACAAAATGTCCTGTTTGATCAAGCGGAGACTCTAAATTAAATGGATGTTGATTGTAATCAAAGACCCTCTTGACCCTGCTTTCCATCGTCCAAAGGTTGGTGAGTCACTTGATAGCAGAGAGGACAGCCGCAGCTAACAGAGATGACATCGAAGCTGATGATGAAAGAAGCTGTTGGCCGGAGGCAGGGACGAGGAGCAACACACAAGTGTAGCACTAAGATAGTTATTTGTTTTACTGTCACAACATCCTCAGTGACACTCCTACCAACCTTAATAAAGCAGTAATAAAGCAGTGTCTCTGGTTTCCAGCCATGACACAAATATTCACTGAACATTTCATAATTGTTTGCCCACTGATCACTCGTTTCTCCCAGAGTAACCCCTCTGAGGTTTTGGGTTGGTGGGTTTATGTTGCTCCTAAGTTGAGGGCTGAGAGGTTTTGTTATCATGTAATGTGTCTGTTGTTGTGGGTGTCATCTAGGTCAAAGTGAGGGCTATACAAATAAACATGACTTCTTTTTATAAAAGAGGCATAACATTTGTGATTATATAATAATGCATCAATCACAGTTTGTGGCGAGGTGCCAGACATTTACAATTTTAATGAATGTGTATTTGTCTTGGGAATACATTCAAACAAATCTGTTTCATAACATTAAATCCTTTGCAATCCAAATAGGATTAAATCCATTTTATTTTGATGTAATAATGTGTTTGGATTTGAGGGTTGAGGATTTTCCCTATAGGTTTAAGGTCTGTTCTCACTTTACAGTTTATTTCCACAGATCAGCCCTCATTTAGTCTAATTGTACTCAATGTTGTCTTAGGATATTGCTTCAGTAAAATTGTAGAATTGTAAATCACAGTAAGGCTGGAGCCAAACTGAATGTGATTAAGAGAAAGTCAAATGTAAGGAGTATGTTTGCTGCAAAACCCGTATGCAAAAGGTTTCTATGAAAACAAGGAAAACTAGCTCATATTGAGAGCGTCCAAAGGCACTTTACATGTCAGAAAATAATTGAGTGAGCTATTAGACAGCAGCAGCCTTGTTCAGGGGCATCTGATTGGACATATGAACACACATCTCTGTCACCATCACAGCTGATAGATATCAGACCTGTGAAAGTCCTCAAACATTATCTCCAGAAGAGTGATACATGTAGCCTATTATTGATCAAATATCACGGGAGGAAATTCAAGTTGTAAGACATATAATGAATAGCCTATTGGCCAGAGAAGCACATGAAGGTTATTTTTGAGAGAAAAACAGCATAGAAGTGCCAGCATGATTAATAAACTGTAATCTGGATTCCTTGAGGAGGTTACCTTGTTACCCAGCAGCACCTTGACGTCCACCTTCTGTTTCTTCTGCTCCAGGATGCTCAGCAGGTACTCCTGAAACACGCCTATCCTGGTGAAGAAGTGCTCGTTGTGCCAACAGCCCTCCATGTTATCAAAGTCCACCCCGAGTCCCAGCAGAAACTTCACACTCCGGGGATCCAGGGCGATCTGCTGGGGCCGGCAGAGCAGGGCAGCCCGGTACCTCTCATCCAGTACGGTCAATTTCAGCACCTTCCCGGAGCGGACAGCGGCCAGCGCGGCCGTCAGACCCACGGGACCCGAGCCCACAATGAGCACCGAGACCCTGGCCCGCCACTGTCTGAAGCCGTCGAGGCTCACTTTCACCACCACGTACACGGCCACCGCCACCAAAGTGCTCAGAGCGGTGTCATAGGCAAGAGCGCGATACCTCTGCTCCGCGTACTCCCCGATGCCGCCAACTCCTGCGTTTTCTGCCTGCAACCCGTCCATACCGCGAACAGGAATTGTAGGCTACTATGATAACGAGCCAGCAGCTGAATTCTGCTTTAATATCAAGCCAAACGTCCTTTCATCATTCACTGACAGAGAGAAGGCGTTACATCCACGCACACATCCAAACCCATTTGAGACGCTGCAAGTTGAGTTGCAGCACGCTGCTCTCTCTCTCTCTCCTCTCTGATAGAGAGCGCTAGATTTAGGAGATAGAGAGAGAAGAAAGAGAGGATAGAGGAAGAGAGAGAGAGAGAGAGAGAGAAGAGAGCGAGCTCTCTCCTCTCTCTCTCTTCTCTCTATTCTCTCCTCTTTCTCTCTCTCTCACTCACACACACACACACAACAACACAACCCCCCCCCAAAAACCACCAACACACACACACCCACACACACACTCACTCACTCACTCACTCACTCACTCACTCACTCACTCACTCTCTCTCTCTTTCCCTTTCTCTCTCTTTCTCCAGCCTGAAGTACGGTGTTAGATAGTGATGTCATCAAATTAAAAAACATACGCGTGAAGGTTTAAATCAGCCATATTTCAGAAAGTGCCAGGACTTTATAAAGTCGATGGAAACTAGCCGTAGGCAAGTGATTGTCCCGTGCTAAACCCAATAGATATTAACAGCTAACTGCAGGCACTGACAAATGTGCTTTGGTATTACTCTAGGAAACTATTGATTTACTGTTGAAAAACAAGAGGTCGATCACTTTCTCTCTCACACACACACACACACACACACACACACACACACATACACACACACACACACACACACACACACACACACACACACACACACACGCAGCAGCAGCAATTGGTAAAAAGCAGAATGTGTGAATGTGAGTCTTCATTTGGTGGGGAAATATGATTAAGAAAAAAGCCAGAGGAAAAAGTCTGCTTGTAGAAACTTCTTTAGTTTCTTCTGTACCTTTGGCAAACATTGCCATTTCCTTTAACCCTATATATCTTCCAGATCTATGTTACAGTAATCAGCCTCTGCCATCTAATGGTGTGTATTATTCCAAGTTAGACTTATGTTTCCTTATGATTAATTAACCATCTCTTCCTATCCTCTATGAACTAAACAAAGCAGTGGCCGTGAACACACTTCACCATGGTGATGGCTCATGAGAGGACAAGGCTGCTTGAAATGATAATGCATTGGCTTTGCTCTTTTTTTAATTTTCTCTCATTTTATTTCTGCTCTGTGGCAGACCTGTGACCTGTCGAGACCTCTCCTATAAAGAGTAATATAGGTTCCCATTACTTATATGCATTTTATTCATTAATGTTTTTATTACAGTTTTTTATTCAACGAGGCACATCCTACCATGTGTGCATTTTCTTTGATGCACTTTACTGTCTTTGTTCTGTTTGTTTGAAATTATATCTGTTATTATATTGTGAAGTACAGATATAACACAATTCCCTTCTACTGTATGTTGCATACTGTATATGGAAACAATGTCAATACATTCCTCCTTTAACCTGCACTCCAACAAATAAAGAAGCTAAATAAATGAATATTGTGTTACCAAAGAACAGTATTCATACTCTGTCATATAAATTACTCATCATATTTCTTCTCTCTGCTTCCACCCTTGAATGACCCCAATGCGGCACATTCATCAGAGGGATTAGCATTTTAAATAATGTGACCTTTAAGCCCCCTTTGAGTCCTGCTTATATAATTAGCTCTTTGACGGTGGTAATGACATCAATATACCCAAAGTGACTCCTGATATAAAGCAAAACCTTCACAGGAGGCTGACAGTGAGGTTCATATGACAGGGAAAACAAGACAATCTATAAATCCAGTTAAATTGCTGGTGATCAAGAAAGAACGTGAGGTGGCAAAGATAAACACACACACATACAGAGACAGAGAGAAAGAGGCGTGTTGGTGTGAGACACTGTGCCTCCGCCGGTGATTGGTTTCCACCTCTGCAGGAGCATGGCAACCATCACACTGTCAAGCGAGTCCAGATGAAAAGCTAATTACAGCTCAGACCTGCAAGCTGGCAGCCAACCACAGACAAGGCATTCCCTGGAAATGAATGGAGAGTTGTTACCTGGAAACAATATGATGAGCTAAAATATTCCATAATGGTGCGTCAATGATCTCTTTGTATTGATATCAGAATCAGAAACAGGTTTATTACCAGGTAGGTTGACAGGTACGAGGAATTTGACTTGGTGTTGTGGTGCATACATCAAAATAAAACCAAAATTAAAAACACAGAAAGAAAACTATTTTAAGAAAACCATAATAACATTAACAAATATTTAAAAATATAGTCAAATATACTTTTGTTTTTTCTTAATTCAGAATAATATGGCCTTTTAAAGACAAATTGAAACGCATATGGTTTAATAACATATTGTTTGCATTAAAAACTCTAGATAACATTTGTAAATGTTAGTAAATTCTAAATTAGTCAACATGATGTACCATGAACACTAGAAAACAATTATGCAGCTTTTCTTCTTTGATTTTCACATTAGCATGCTAATATATGCAGTGACAGAGGGGAAATGGAGATGATGCTTTCACCAATCCTGGGGAATTAAATGTGATAATGACAGGATCCCTCACACGTCCTGCTCCGACACAATCCCACACCTAAACAAAGGCGCACAGAGAGCAGGTTTTTATCCTGCCCACATCTTACCGCCAGTAATAGAGCCAAACATAGAACTGAAATCATTAGAGAAACAAACTAGCTAGGCCCCCAGATAATGAATACAAACCCTCATTGATGTCAGCGAGTGCAGGCCATATTCAATCAGCATATTCACATACAGGGTCACTGCCAAGAGAAAGGGATGAGGTCACCTGTTAGTGGGTAACATATTTGAATAGTATGGACAAGTGGTAGGAAAAAGAATACGGTATCAAAAGACAGGCTTTATATGAATCAGAGCATGGTGTTTTAAGATGCAAATGCCCAAAACACACAGAGAACAGAAAGTGTCAGAGAAATCCACAGTTAGGAAAAATGTATTAATATGGAGCATCAACATGTAGTGTTAGTCATTTCTGAAAGCATGATTCAACCATCATAGATCACCAGAAAGTTTTTTCAACATGTTATACCTTTTATAGTTCAGTTGAGTCTCCACACATGTTGTATATGTCCACTGTATGATCATGTCATTTGTATAGATCAGTTTAACATCTGCTCCCGTGAGGCTTTTATTATGAAATTTGACTAATTCTAATCTGGGATAACTACTTAACATAAAGTGTTTCCTTTCGGTTGGCATAGTTCTGCTCTGGGACATAACAGAACTCACACAAACACGCAGAGATGATAACACACAGAGATTCCTTGTTAATTTACAGTCAACTGCAAATACTTTCCACTGGACCATCATTTCAAGGCCCTGGCTAAGCAAACATCACAACGGACACTGACACTACACATTTGACTCAACGAGTGCCAAAATAGTTGGTTTAGTTTATCTCAAGGACAGGCAGATTAATGACTATCGGTGGATACATTCACTGACTTTTGATCTGGTTCCTTCATATCCCTGAATTTATATAGTTCTGCATTGTATTTTGTTACAAAATATTCCTTCCTGTAGGTTACATGTTGGACCTTGAAGTGGGAAAACATAGCATTTATTTCACAGTGTTTGCACTGCCAACTGTCAACCTGTCTAGTTCCAGCTGAGTCTCAAGTGGTGACGCGCTCAGAGCTGACAGACTGGAGCTGTGGTGACGTGGGTTCAGCCGAGCACACACTATGACCACAAGGAACACATCAGATCACCATGGTTACTCAGTGTAATAAGGTCAATGTGTGACGCTTTATGCTATCATCGTAGAAAACTTCTGGCAGTGTTCCGAAAGCAATAAATTGTAGCAAATCTAGATTTTTTTGTTGCATTGGATTGCCATCCAGAAAACACTGGTATTACATAATTACCTATTTTAATCTGACTAGTACATTCTTAATGAATCCTTAAGCCACACAGCTGCAATTCACAATGTTAGTGGAGCATGTCATGGCACACTTACAGAGTCCGTCATTTGAAAAACTATTTCCCTGCAGACACATTTTCTAATGACCAGAAACAACTGATGGCTAAAAATAGTCCCATTCAGCAATCCAGCTGCAGACGACGAGAGAGAAACCAAATGAATCTTGAAGAAGGATGATTTTCCCACAGCATAAAAAAGAACAATCCAAGCAGCTGGTAAAGCAAATCAACACTTTATTTTCTCACTAAGATAGTACAGAGACACACTGAATTGGATGTATTATTAGCTGAAAACTCAAGGATGCACATATAAGTGAATCTGCATTCATTTAAGTTTGTCAAAAAAAAATCAAGAATCACAGGCGTAATAAAACTTACATACACTGGATCTTACTTGGCTAATGACACGATCAGGAAATACAATCTTTGAAAAACTTAAGAAAACAAATATTAAAAGAAAATGTGTAAATACAATTGAACCTTTTTACCATTTTAACATTTCCTGAAACAATGGGTTGGACTGAAAGTATCCATAAAAAGAAAGGGTCTCAAGTAGGACTGAGACTACATCAGTTTTCCCAGAAGTTCACAAGTCTAATCAGACTCAAGGGTTATCGAGGGTACGCCACATAAATCTGGGATCATTTTATCCAGAAGTTAGCTTTACTCTAGGGCCCTTAATGTCAAAGATTTCGATGTTTGCCACAACCACACTTTAGTCATACCAGAACCCATCATTGTTGTGAACAATTCCCATTTTCTATTGTGATTTAACTGACCGGACAGCCTGGGCCTACATTAAGCTGAAGTGACAAGTTAAAGAGCGTTGTACTCCACACACTTTGAAGGAACAGTCGTGAAGTGTTTCTGGCAGATGGTCATCAGCCTCTTCAGCCCCTGTAGAAACAAAAATAACATGCAATTAAGTTGTTAGATCAATTTAAAAAAAGTTTTTGATATCCTACCTGGTGAATTTATTTTGTGAAATAGCAGCTGACACTATCACTTTTCATCAATGTCCTGTTTTATACTGATTTCATGTGATAAAATGTGATTATTTTTAGTAAAAACTGTAAATGATGAACCAACTTGAATTCACAAAAATACTACATTTGTATTATTTATATACAAAAAATGCCAATGTATGCAGTTGTTGTGACTGTAAACCAGTAGAAGTTTAATGCAGCAGAACAAGCATCCGTGTAAATGTTTCTGTACAGGAAGTGTCCGATGTTAATCCCTGTCCAACAACTATGTTATGTTAGGAAATATGCATATAATCTGGGCTCTCGACTAACTTTTTTCCCCATCCTCCCGGAACCGTCCCGAAATACAATCTAAGCCGTCCCGAAATTAATGTGGACCGTCCCCAATTAACAAAACAATCCAACACTGTGTCCTGAAGACAGAACCCAGAGTAACCACTAACCAGGATGACAGTCTGTAACACAGTCAGGAGACCTTTACAAACTGCCCCGCCCCCTCGCACACAGACGGGAGAGAGAGATCTCGTCTGGATTGGAAAGCTCGAAAATACATCATAGACGCATGTTGTAGTATTATTGCATATTAGAAACGGAGTTGGTGAAACTAAAACTGTGATATAATGTGTATGTAGCAATAATACATATGACATATATATTTTAAATGTCTCCAGTACCGATAAAAAGTCCGATAACGTCGGAGTTTAACGTTACCACTGTTTTTAATAATTCCAGCCCGGGGCCCGTTTAATACCGGGGCTCGGTACCCATCCCTACATGGGGAGAGGCGCAGCATATTGCTAAGGACTAAATACGATGGAGGGTTCTCTTCTCAGCCTTATTACCCATAGGGGATGAAGAGGAGTAAGTAAATAAAGAGGCCGGCGCTCCAGGGTCTGGTTCTGCTGTGCGTATTTGTGATGTAACGGTAAAACATTTCAGAATTCCTCCACGGGATGCCATTGTACATCACTCAACCCGCGAAATACACACACTCAGTACATAGCTAGACCCGCGAATTTGTGGGCCAGGAATTCGCGGGCACAGCCAGCTGTGCCCCCCCAGCCAGCTGTGCCCCCCCAGCTGTAGCTACATGTGTGTGTCTTTCGCCAGTTTCTAAATGTTTTGTGCGTGTGTGTTTATGTTGACAAGGAGGTTTAATAACTGTGCTACACAAAACGTGCAGTCGGTTTCATTTTCATCGCCGTTTGTAGTAGAGTTAGCAGGGTATTTTTATTTTAACTCTCGTCCCAAAATTATTTTTTATCCTCCCCGACACTATTTTGTTCGGCCCCGGGACGACGGGACGTCCTTAAGCTCGAGCCCTGCATATAATGTCATTTTATAAATAGAAGCACAGATATGCCATGTAGAAAATAGTGCTCTTCTACTTAGGCAATAGAAATAACATTGGGAATACAAATGATATAATTTGAATATACATTCAAACATATAACCATACAACCCAACCAAACATGCGTTTCATAGCGCATACAACAAAGATGATACTGATTGATTCCTACACTGTCAGAGTGCTGATAGTCCAATCATTAATTTTTCCTTGAAATAATTCCCCTCCTTATAGATGTAGGCATTCTCTCTAAGGGATAATCTGAGGGTCTCACCTGGATGTATTTTCTCTGTGTCTCATCGTTGAGGACGTGGGCCACATGCTTGGAGAAGATCTTCTCTCGCCCAGTACGAGCGTGGATACCCACCATGGTCACACCAATGGGCCAGGGAGCATTACCGATGGCCATCTGCAGGTAGGCATCATTTGCCTGGACAAAATGTTGAATATAGTTGATATATTTGTAAATTGTAAAAAAGGCTTACATGGTCAAAAACACTGTTTTTCAGATAACATACCTTGACATATTCTCTCTCCAACATGAATTTAATGATGTCAGTAATTGATTCTTTGATGTCAGCTGGTAAATTCTGAAAGAGATAATGGAGAATGTGTAACCATTAGAAATGAAGAAATCTATTTTCCTTGCAGCTTTTCTGTTCGCTCCGAAAATGTTACCTTCTTCCTGAGCTTCCTGAAGAGAGGTTTGAGGTAAGACTCGGTCTGCGAGTGAGTGGCACTGGCCAGCTTTCCCTGAACACTTCTCTTCACATGGTCCTCTCGCCTGTTCAGATCTTTGGCCCAAACACCGAGAAGAAACTACAATGCAACAGGAAATGAGACAAAACAGTACCAAGTATTGAAACGGGGAGAGACGACAGGCAGAGTAGGATGTTGAATTGGGTTAAGGGACATAACAAAAAAAAATCCCATCATCATAATATTTTGGATCTATTTAATAACAGTGCAATTCAACACTGCGAATCAGGGGTGCCCAACCTTTTTTGAACCGAGAGCTACTTTTAAAGTTGCCAGTCTGCCGAGATCTACCAGTCCAAATAGAGGCGTAGCCATTACTGACAGCCTACTACCAGGTAAATACACACTTCTACTTGTGTAAAACTGACCTTTGTACGATTAATACTTCATAAAATACTGCAGATCCTTTATCTTACCTCTTTATAATCTACACACATACAAGTATTTAACTGAAGTTACACAACAGTGTTGTTGATAATGAGTTGGAGTTTATCCACACGTCACTACAGTGGGTCATGTTTTCAAGAAACATTGAACAGTGCTGCCACATATGACACAGGGAAAAAGAAAAGACTCTGAACCCTTTCTTTGCCATAATATAAAAATAGTGTTGCTACAAAAGTAAAAATTAGGCTTACTAATAAGCAGTGTTGTGCTAGTTACTGAAAACCAGTAACTAGTTACCATTACTAGTTACTTCATTTCAAAAGTAACTCAGTTACTTTACTAGTTACTTACACCAAAAAGTAATGCGTTACTGTGAAAAGTAACGTTTTAGTTACTTAAAAAAGGGCTCCCATTAATGCCCTTATAGCCTTCCTTTCAGTAGCCTACTGTTATTGCATTGGAGAATAATACAATCTGTTGATCAACTTGACATGCATTATATGCAATCTGGATTGCATTGATATTTCCATTTTTGTATATTCTTTCTCCAGGTAGTTGGAAGTAGTTTTCCGTCCCATATGCTGTGTGCCGCCCGGACATGCTATCATGCTAACTAGCTCCCTGAAAGCGGGTGACTCCACTGTAGCAATAGCCTGCATGTGTTCTACAACATACCGTGCAATGGCTTTATCGACTTTTCCCTGGCTAGCAGTCCCTTGGTTAAAATCCAGCCGCTGTTGCTTAGGTGGAGGTGGAGTGGCGTCGGCTGAGTCTCTGTGGTCTTAGCTACTAGCTTCGTCCCAGCATGTTGTTTTTGCAGATGTTTTAAGAGATTTGAATGACTGGTTTGGGCAGTAGATAGGATCTTTGACCCGCCAAGACACAACTTACATTGAACTAAAACGTTCTTTTCTTTGTGCTCGACAAAAGTGAAATAGTGAGAATATCTCCAGGTGGAGAAACTAGACTTGAGCTCCGCCGCCGCCATGATAGTCTTGTTAGTAAACAACACAAACACGCCCACAGCCCGTCTCCGTATGTGACACAGGAAGTATCTAAGTACATTTACTCAAGTACTGTACTTAAGTACAGTTCTCATCTCTGTTCGCCTGGCTGTTGACTATATAAAAAAACTAACGGAGTAACGCACCATGTAGTAACGGTAACTGAGTTACTGAATTTAACAAGTAATGCGTTAGAGTACTAGTTACTGCCAAAAATAACGGCGTTACAGTGACGCGTTAGTCCCAACACTGCTAATAAGACAACTCAGATCTGAAGCTACACAGGAATCTGCTGCCAAAGTGCAATAAAAAGACAAAATTAATAGAATCAAACCCTTTTTTTGTTGCATTTTAGTAGAGTATAAAAAGAAATGCCTTTTAAAATAGGATGCAAGCAACACTAGTTTCTTAACCTGAATTGATAATAGACTATAATCAATTAAAACAGAACAGATCTTAATGTTTGCATTCTTTTACCATTGTGTACAATAATTATAATGAATAAGTTCAAACAAACTAAAACTTACAGCTGATTAATAACGGTATCTAACTTGAGTTTTTATTATATCAAAAACCTGTTGAAATGCTTCTGTTATTTTTACTGTCCCCCAAAAAGCGCGTCAGCAGCCTCCAGGAAAGCTTCTTACACAACTTCGCCGTCTTTGAAAGACTTCATGTGTTTCTCAAGAACGTGACTGACACGATAAGATGCTCTGGTAGCAGCCTTGCTCTTGTTGTTGGGCCTGATGGAAATGGACAGCTGTGCATTTAGCTGTCCTTTCAGGCCCCTCCCCTTTTGGAGCGTAGGGCAGAATTAGGAGGGAATTCCGTCTCGTAGCGTTTGTGCACTGTTTTGAAATGCCGCTCCTAAATGATCCTTCTTCGATAAAGCCACGCTCGCATTGCAGATGAGACAGATGGACTTTGAATTGGAATAGATACAAAAATAATCATCCTCCCACTCGGAGTGAAAATTATATATTTTGGGCTTTTTTGCTTCTGCCATAATTGCGGTCTTGTGTGTGTGAGGACTGTCACTTCTGTTGCCACGGACAACATCAGCGAACTAGTGCCACGCCCCGACACATGGGGTCACGCCAATCACAAAGCTTTGATGCGTTCAAGTGCATTATTCTGGCACAGGAAGATTATGTTATAGGACATTAACGATAAAACAGAATATTGTTGTTCTATTTTTAGACACATCTCGCGATCGACTGGGAATCTCCCCGCGATCGACCGGTTGCCAGAGACGTATTAAACATGTTTTATGAAAAAGCTCTCACTAGATTTAAGTTAGAGCATTATTTTCTTGTCTTACCCTCAAGAACTTGTCGATAACATCCTGGTCTCCATTATCATCTCCTTTGCCCAGAGTTCTACCAAGAGTCTGGATAAGAGTGCAGAAACCATAAAGGTACAGTTTCAGTATAAGACATAAATTGCATCATAACCTTAACTTAATAAAGAACACAATTTACAAAATGTGTTTAACTTATAATATATTTGCTGGTTCCAATTCAATTTATAAATATTTATGAATTAACATTATTCAGTATTAACAAAACACCCAAACCTCAACTACTAATTGGTTACGACACAGTCTACTACCTCCAATTCCTCTATAGTTGTGTTTTCTTCGTGCACTTTCAGGTCGTGCTGTGTGTCCACTTCTCCCGGCTCGGTTCCTCCAACGATCTCGTTCAGGTACTGCGCGTCAATCTTGTCCATGGCTGCTTTCAGGTCGTTCCTCAAGCCCTACACACAGAGTTAAACAGTGTCAACCAGAATACTGTATTTAAAGCTGACAATACACACGGGTGTTTGCTATAACTCATCATACTGAAATAAATGTTGATTGCACAATGTTAAGGCTTTGGAATAGTAACACCACTTGCTTTTAGATTGGTAACTCATAAGCTTTGATTTCACCATGCCAACAAGAATACATTCTTCTGAAAAAATTAAGGAGCTGTGGAAAATTAAATTAAATGTGTTCCGTGCAATGATGCCAGCTTTTATCCAAATGATAGGGGACCTTGCACATGGACTGGAAAGATGATAGCTTTAAGGCTCCTTCCTGCTGACATCTTTAACCTTTCCGACTTCAAATCCAGCCATGTTTAGACTGTTACATCCACTCATGCAGCTGCGGGTTCCTTGTAACAGCATTTTAAGTATTAGTAGAACTAGTGGTACTAGCTCAGATGAAGTCCAATGCTCATTCGCAGTTGCAAGGAAAGGTTTAAACTGCCTGCACTCAACACCGTGTGGTTGGCATAATAGCCTAATTTATTTCTCCCTGGATAGAAGGGACTTGAATCAGGATGTCTTTACTGGGCGATGTGTCATCACAATCAGTCCTACCTTGTTCACTTCAGGAGTCTGAATCTCAATCTTCCTGAGTCTCTGGAAGGCGTCGTAGTCAGACTCTGCAAACATTCGGATTGGTTCCCCTCGCTCTCTAAGTCGTCGAATTACCTTTACAAACACAGTGATGCAAAAAATGTGCATTGACTTTTAATATGGAAAGAAAAATGACTTTTGAGGCAAGTGTTAATAATTTACGTTGACTCACTTCCTGTCGTGACAGTGACATTGGCAGTTTCTCTTCTGTTAGCTCCAGTGTTAACACTGGTTTCGCTGAGGTGGACGGCTCATCTTCTTCTTTGTTATCATTCTTTTGGACAAAAAGGAGGGAAAATAAATGTATTTATTTATGAAGGAATAATTGAAGGTGAATTTGATCATATTGAAAGGTTGTGTTTTCTGGGCCAATGCAAATGAAACAAATATAACTGGGGTATGTAACAATGTCCTAATAAGACCTTAGGGATAAAAAGGTTGTGTCACTATGATCAATCTAATAACGTACATTTTAATATAAATAGCAAGATTTTAATATTAAAAAAATCATCTTATTTCAGTTGGTCTAATCACAGGCAAAACATATTCTGTAATTATTGTCGCAATATGCTACCACAACATGCTTTTATAGGCACATGCAATCTCAGCACTCTTAGATTGTGGTGTAAGGAGCACAATCTAAAAGAACAAACAGAAACTGATTACAAAAAGCCTCCCCAACAAACAATGGCCTTTTCTCAAATAAACAACAAGTATACTGTATGTGTACAAAGAGCACAGCTTAATACGTTTGACATCTTAAGCCTTGCACAAAGTCGAAGAGAAATACAGTTTTCCATTGAGCAACTGTTACAAGGCAAAGCAAACTAGGGACAAAAACATAGTTGATGTAAATATAAAAGCTTCTGTCATAGATTATTTGCAAAATAAGAAAATCAACTTGTTAACACAAATCTTTTTTTAATTTCAGTTCAGTATCCCATGCTGAAATCCACACCATGTCTGTGTCCCACTGTGGCTTTGTAGATGTCTTTCCTTGTTCCCAAAGTTTCTGCCAAGTGATTCTTTTTGTGTTTGTAAATAGTTTGAAACACAGAAATGGTCCAGTATATATAATGTAGTTGTCATAATGGATGTGAAATTGTGAAAAGCATAAATATGGACTATGGTGGTGAATTGGAAGCATGTGGTTGTTTAGCTAATTAATTTAATGCAGGTCTGAAAACAATCACGTTTTCAAATGCATTTCTGCGATTGACAAGACTATGAAAGTACCTCATTTGAAATCAAAGAAAAATCCATGACTTTTAAAAATGTGCTGGAAAAAACCAAATGATGTTTCACATTAGGCAGAGATGAGCTGATTACATGTTTTATCAGATATCGAATTAGTATGTGTTCACTGATTGAGTTGACCCAGGTATCATGGGGTTTACTCAAAAGTAAAGATGTCTCCACCATGTTATTTCTGCTTTGATCCTCACTGGCTTTAGAGAGCAAACTTTCAAAAAGGGTGCCAAGGAAGCGAAAGCCTTTGGGACACAGTGTGCTGCTTTGTCCTTTCATCATGCATCCTGTCTGCTACTTTCACTGTGCAGTCCCATACCTGGCTCTCAGGAGTCTCTCTCTGAACCTACCGATGCAGGCAGCAGAGGCAGGTTGGGGAAAAACAGCAAACACAAACACCAATGTACACCTGAGCATCAAAGACTGACCTTATTTTGTTTCCTGGCAAAGGTTGTACTACAGTATTACAAATGTCAAATCAAACATGAGATGAATCTGAACTGGAGAAAAGCAGTGATTTATTTGCATTTGTGTGTATGAGAGAGTAACAAGAGAGTGCTCTTGACATTAACCTTATATCCGCATCTTATAAAGTAATCTTCTTGTTCCATGCGTGCAAGATCGGACCTTTTGAAGAATTTCTTGTTGTCCTGAAAGCACAAATATGATGGAATTGTTATAACATTTATAACAAAACTCTATATACAAGCAATGAAAACATCATACCGGTGGCCAAGACTAGAGTGGTATAAAATAGTAAAGCTCTCACAACAAAGATGGCATGTGTTTTACTCTTTATTTTCTTGAACTATGGTTGATGAATGTTTATTTTCAATACAAAATAGAAAGTGATATAGAAAATACTGTTTTCCCCTTTGTGTTGGGTGAGAGCATACTGTCCTGCAACTGCAAGTATCTTCTTGCAATGATAAATAACACTACTTCATTTTTTTTAACAAAGTATGAACATATAGGTGACATATTTAAGGATGACAAGGTACTTAAATAGATTTGAGAATGATATCCTCTAAAAGTATTACAGGACATAAACTACCACCAATCATCAACCCATGAGCTTATTCGTATTAATTACACATACATTATTAGAAGCTTAGTTTATTAATGGGTTTTATTTAGTGTTTAGCATTTATGGTTTAAGTTTAAATCCAGTATTTCCCCAGCATGGAGCAAGCACATCTGACTTCTAAGAACATTAGAAACAGCCTGCACTTCCATGTATCTAACGTTAACGCCACGTTACGCACTTGCTAATGGTCGCTATTTTTTGGTGGCTTTAACCTACCGACCTAGTATGAACTATATCTGAACGTGTAGTTCAAACTGGCCTATGTATTAATAGCTGTATAAACACGATTCTGTAAAGGCAACGCTGTCTGATGTGAGTTAGCAAGCGTTAGCTAAGTTCAAATTAGTAAACATGTTAGCAACAGGGCTAAGTTACCAAGCTAACAATAACAATCGACTTAATCAGCTACTCACGTCGATGAGGCTTTTGTCTTCGATGAGTTTTCTTTTCCTTGCGATCTCAGCCTTTAGTATATCCATTTCTGTTAAGTAATGGTGGTCGTAAGTCGTCTATTTTAACAAACAATTAAAAAAGTGGGACTTGTGTAACACTAACAACGCCACCACATACACGCTTAACCCGGAAGTTGACCTTACAACCGACAAAAAACACTATATTTCAAAATAAGAGTCCTCCGTTACAAGCTGTTTCATAAATACAAATGAAAAAAACGAATTGACCATTAAAGTCACTCTAAGATCGAAGCTAGGATATTTCCGGACCAAGCACTCAAACTTCGGCATACAGTTACTGTGCTGTTTTCTAGCCTACAGTGTCCTGTGTTACAAATAATATAGTAATCATTATGGCTTTATTGGCATGTTCTATTATTATACAAATTTGGCAAAGCACTGTTGGAATATTATTACTCAAGGCATTGTTGGTGTATCTAATCTGGCCTTGCCATTCAGCTATATTGTTGTGCATATTCTAAAACAATATAGGACTAAATAAAATATGGGCTGCTGGAGCTCCCTTTCCTTCGCTGCAATAATCGTCCATTTGCAATATGGTACAACATAGCACAAAATAGTCTGTGAGCATTGGTTTCTTCTTCAACGTCCAATCATTTCAAATCTCAGTTTTTGCAAGGTCTGAGACTAAAAAGGAAAAACTATTTTTGAAAAAATTATGGAAAAAGTAAGACCAACTTAAATGGCATGCATTTATTATACAGTCTATGATTTGTATACGTGACTCAACACTACTGTTTTCTGCCAGTGACTCAGAATGTATTCTGCTGCTTGAAGCGAGGTCATGACAGGAGGGAGGGGAAATGTATTAATTGATGTACAACATATAAATATATAGATATCATCTATGCCCAAAATAATAGGATAGCAATCTAAAATCTGTCTGGTATCATCTTTAATAAATGCAACATTAGTTTAACAACTTACTCATGAAATCAGTCAAAGATTAGAGGTGGTAATTTTTTCATTTACATCTTGTAAAATGTAGAAAAATAAGTTGTCAAAATAACAAAAAGAGATCTAATAACATTAATAATGTCTTACTTATTTGAGACTAAGAGTACAAGAAACAAGTTGATGTTTGCAGTCTGGTGTCCTTTTTGCTTTTGCTCAAATGCCAGACCATTGTTTAGATACCACAGTGGCAAATGTGTGACTCGACCTTTTAGATGAGAACATACCATCAGGTGGCGCAAAGGGATATGTGACGACATTTTAATATTAAAGTAATTAATTTATTTACATGGCGAAAGGGAAGAGCCAGCATCCTTGTTGGGAACGGGGATAGATCAGGCAGGCAGTGGCATTTATCAGTTCCATTTAAGCTTAATAAGATCATGAAAATGTGCCGATGGCAGGATCTGTAATGCAGCCTGAGGAGGAATTTAACTGATTAAGAAGGCAGACAGACAGAGATTCCGCTGAGTGTATCATCTGATTTTGGTTTTCTGAAGACCGATTTTCGTCTGCACCACTTACCCAAGACTATATCCCCCCCCCCCCCCCACCCCCGCCTGACAATGGAGTTTGGGGAAAGGAAGAGGAGAAGGAAGTCACAGAGCTTTAAACTGGTCACGGATGAAGGTAGGCTGATAAATGAATGCAAGACCTTGCAAGACGCGCGTCTGTGTCTGGCTGTTTGTCTGGCGCTGTTTGCCAGCAGAGACTCTGTCAACAAAATATATGGCCATGACAATGTCTGTTGTCTCTGCCACGTTAACAGCTAACTCTAACGATTTCATTATTACGTGTAATGACTGTTTTGGCTCAGTCCCACAATAGATTCACTAAAACGTTAATTAAATTAATTGTTAAACACAAGTAGCTGCAACATGTTAAGTCCAGCATGTTGGGCATTCTGAATATACAGCATGCAGCTCAAATTGTTCCCTTTCTGCTGAAGCTATTGCGCTCCAGGCCACCTCTCCTGGCTACACTTCTACATTCTGTCTACAGGTGGTGATTTCTGGTTGTGATGGAGGAGGGGGGGGGCTGCTTCTGTTGACATCATCAGCCTGCAAAAGCTTAATTATGACATTGCAAATGGCCACAGCATTATTTTGCATCTATCTGTCACACATGGCGTATTAAGTTTTCATTTCATTGCAGCAGGCAGTGCCCCTTCAATAATGATGAATTCCAACTGCAAAGATGTCAATGGAGAGTCTAAGGATGCTGCTGTGAATGATGGTATGTACCGTTTTAAGGATTCATTTCTATAATGTATCATGGCAGATCTAAATTCCTACATCTTTCTTTATGCAGTGTGGCGTAAGGATAAAGGAGTGGAAATCAAGAGGCAAATCACAGGAATGATGAGGCTCCTGAGTGACAAGACAGGCAGGGTGTATCAGCGTGTGGTGACGGAGCAGGACAGCTTAACAAAGGAGCCCCAGGATAGAAATCTTACTTGGGCACATCAGCTTGCACCTTCATCTCTTGTATCAGAGGACCACCAGAGCAACAGCTGGAACTCTGCGGGGGACCCAACTCCTCCACCTTCATCCATTTCCACCTCCATCATCAACGGTCCAGGCTGTGGGCAGTACAGCACCTGCTCCAAGGCCCTGAGGAACCTGAACACTACCAAGGATCTGATCAAAACAAATGAAGCTAACGGTAGGGTACCAGAGCAGCTTTGAAGAGTAGAAAAACCAACAATGACACCTTTATATAAGGAAAAAATATGCTCATAGAAAAGAGGAGATAGTGTATTGCTGGACACTGCACACATTTTTTATTGTACAGGTACAACAAATTACAGAGGTATTTGTGTGAGCGACAAACACTTTTATTCATTTGTGAAAGCATATTGCACCCGTATGTGTATGCATGTTAGACATTCACTAACCAAATGTATTTTCAGCAGATGTAATCCCTCCTGCTGCGCCAGAGACCCCCTGCTGTAAGTGTAACTGTAAGGGCACCTTGCAGGCTATTTTGCAGGAAATGCGTGCCATGAGGAGGCTGATGCAGACTCAAAAAGGTCAGTGGATAAACACAAACACTCACACACCGTGGGAAAGTGAGAAAGAAAAATGAAATGTGTTACTGTCTTTTTCTAGGATCCTTGGAAAGACAGGAAGAGGCAGCATCACCATGCCAACCTCGTCTGGTACCAGGCCCTGCTCCTCGCTGTAGGCCGCGCAAGAGAAGGCCAATCTATAAAGTGGCACCACTTACTGTGTCTAGTACTAGGAGAGCGGCTCTTGCCCCTCTCGAGGCTTCACCACTTATAGCTGCACCTGCAGAATCTGGAAAGAGGGAGGAATGTGAGAAAGAGCAAGGCTCATCTACACCAAACAGCCATCCCACATTCTCTGCTCTTTCTGTACTGCCACTTCAAAACAACCCAGTTATTGTCAACAACAGACACAATACTCTCCTGAACAAACTCAGGGAGCCTCACTTGTTAGAGGTAATATTTACATTAGCATAATTGAATGCACTTGTTTTCTGAGCCTAAATAGTATCTCTTGTTTACTGCACTCCCACAGAAAAGCCACTCTGAATGCCCCGATAATGCACTATGTGTGGTCTTTATACTATGTGTTAAAATCAAATACGGTTTTC
This sequence comes from Gymnodraco acuticeps, assembly GCF_902827175.1. NCBI lineage: Eukaryota > Metazoa > Chordata > Actinopteri > Perciformes > Bathydraconidae > Gymnodraco > Gymnodraco acuticeps. The sequence continues at coordinate 1,387,740 of NW_022990047.1, read as the reverse complement.
TTTTTTTACCTCAAATAGAATTGGCATGTGTAAATACAAGTGTTGAATTTATATATTCAACACATAATATACTACATAATGCTGCCTTAAAGCGTTTCCATATTATTTAGAAAGCTAATGCAATTGTTTGTTTAATATTCATTTGTTTCCAAGGTTGACCTTTGTGTTCCAAGACCTTTTTCGATTCCAAATGATATTTTTTGGAATGTATAAGATGTTTATTTGCTCCAAACATCCTTATGTTTGGAGAAAACTTAATTGTATTGCCCTCAGTTTGTGAGTTCTCTATTTTTCTTCCAATTCTAGATTTGTCTTATGTTTGTCTTAATTTTCCCATAATACTTCACAGTTCACAGCAAGTGTTATTTGATTCTTTTAGTCCGAGGTGCGTCTTGCGGAGGATTATGACGTGTATATCTCAAAGGCTCAGCTTGACTCCATTCTGGTCAACTATACACGCTCTGGCAGCCTGCTGTTCCGGAAACTGGTTTGCATCAATATGTTTTTAAGAGCCAATTCACTGCCCTTTTATTGTTATCAGCTTTGCAGTCACTAGATACTTACATTAGATTTTGAACAGCAACAACAAATATCTTATAATGGACTTTACTAATGAGCTATAAGATCACAAAAGGCTCAACAGTGTTCTAACATGGAGCTTTGTGTTCAGGTGTGTGCCTTCTTTGACGATACTACGCTGGCTAACTCCTTGCCAAATGGTAAAAGGAAGAGAGGGCTCAATGATAACCGTAAGGGCTTGGACCAGAACATTGTGGGCGCCATTAAAGGTGAGAAACAAAATAATTAATCAGTCTTGTGTAACCAGTGCACAACAATAGTGATACATTTAAATATGAATAAAGCATTCACACAGTTGTGTAAACTCTGTCCAGTGTTTACAGAGAAATACTGCACAGAACACAGAATAGAAAAGTTGCCCGGTCCACGAGACTGGGTTCAGATCCTTCAAGATCAGATCAAACTTGCCAGGAGGAGGCTGAAGAGAGGTACAGTTAAGCATGCAGCTAAATTCATAAATTATTATAGGTTAATTACAAAATGACCACTGACAGACGAGGCCTTGTTCGAATGTTTGAGGTTAATCTTGTTTATCCTTTGCCTATTCAGATGCAGCAGAAGCAGAAGAAATCTTAAATGGATCTTCCACATGTATGAACCTAAAAATGAAATATTCACACACACACGCAAACAGTGCACAGACCTTTTATATGTCCCAGATATCACATTTCCATCCGCCCTGAGCAATCAGTATTCTTACCTCTCCCCACTTCACTTTCCACTGAAAACACACACACAAACTTGTGTTGCTGGCTTGCCTATTGTCACGATGTTGCTGTGACATTATTCTCACCTGGTTTCCCAAAATGGCAGCTAAATACTTTGACACCATGCACCTTATCCCCTTTTTCACCTTATTATATCTATGCCACAATAGCATTTATCTTTCTGCTGACTTTCAGACCAATACAAAATCCCCCAAATGCAAATTCAAGCTTTTGCTGTGTTGATACTTTATATATTGAACATTACTTTCTTCCTTCTTTTATAGGCTGTGACTATAACAAGCCCGCAAGTGTTGAGGGGCCAGTGGTGGACATGACTGGTTGATGTAAGGGCTGCCACAATGGCCTTACAGAAGATTTGTTGAATGTCTTTATTACTTATCTACCTTGATGCATTTTGCAACTTTAGATATTTTCTTTGCAACTGCTGTATGGATGTAAAGGGGAAAGAGACAAAAGGACCAAAATAACACATGCAAGATTATTTAAAAGGACTCTCCCTCCCTCCCTCCCTCACACACACACACACACACACACACACACACACACACACACACACACACACACACACACACACACACACACACACACACACACACACACACACACACACACACACACACACACACACACACACACACACACACACACACACACACACACACACACAATCCAGGATTGTGGGCCAATATACACCGAACTATACGATTGTTAAAACATTTCCTATCATTTTCATGTTTAGAAGTGACTTGATGTTTTCATTACAGGCTACAGCTTTTACGTAGTTCTCATATGTCATTAATAGTAGTCACACGTTTAAAACCAAACGAAGAAGGCCAATTGTAACCGTATAATTAATATGCACAAATTATTTGTTATGGGAAGTTTTCCATTGTGGATTGTGCCTTAAGTGACTAGTACTTCACTTGGTGTTATGTGCAGTGAAGTGTCAACATTAATTACAAACATACATCCAAAGATATATGTAATGGGCAATTTTGCAAATTAAAAATAAGTTGGTAAGCTAGAACTGGTTGAAAATATTAAATGTATAATATTATATGAATAGTATTATTATTGTATTTTCATTATTATAATTGTTAGGCTATGCCTATATATATATATATATATATATATTGTGCTTGTTGTTAATATTGTAATGAAGTAACAATTGTATTTCATTTTCAATCACTGTGCATATTAAATTAATAGTTGTTTCCAACATTAAATGTTTCCCTGGCCATTTTGTCCTGTTTTCGTTTTTAATATTCTAGAATTAGAAGTAAAAATAACAACAGAAGAAATTCAAGTGCTTAAATCAATATGAACATATTTGTTACCAATGTTAAGACACTGTAACGAAATACAACATACAATTCTATTAAAGATCGTTCATAATCAATCAATCAATCAATCAATATTTATTTATAGCCCAATATCACAAATGTTACATTTGTCTCAGTGGACTTTACAGTTTGTACAAAATATCAGTATGACAATAATGTAAGGTTATAAACCCCAGCCTTTGTTAAATACCTATATTCCAGCCAGGCAATGTTATGTTGTTCTGGGTGCAATTGGAGGGAAAACAGTAAATTAAAGGTACACTCCATTGTAGAGATTTTGTTGCCAGACTTCCCAGATCATTAAAGGGGATGTTAAAGCCGCCGCTGTTCATGCAGAGGACCCTTTGAGATCTGGTGAGTTTCCTCTCTATATTGTAAACCATATATTGTTTTATAAAGATATACGTGCTCAAAAAAGTATATTAATTCAAATATACTTCATTGTACGTGATTAGCTATTTTTTTTGTCATCTAGTTGTGAGTAAGAAGAAAAAAATGTCTCACTTTCCGTCAGGCATTCTCCAAGGACGCCCGATTCTGGCCCCAATGCATTCTGGTGCCATCCCCGCTCTTCTGTCGGGATCCACCGCTAACGTGAAGCTGGTAAGGATAAACTGGACACAGCAATTAAAGGGGAAATGTTGCAAGAATATAACTCCGCTTTGGTCCTAATATCGCATTTAAAGCCATTGTAAACACTTATATTGCAACATATCATTACAAACGTTGCACAGGTTGCATGTTTAGTGCTGTTTTATTGATACGAACACTGATGTTGCACACATCGCATGGCGATGGACAGGAAAGGGTTAATTTTTTCCGCCGCCGACATTTTTATTCGGCGCTCTACGGCAACTTTTCAACTTACATGTGAACGAGCTGGCACTATGTTACACAACTATGTGTCACATTTAGTCGTTCGCCTTTACGGTGTGTGTTTTTAAATGCAGTTCAGCTCGCACACTCAGACACTCGGTGTTCTTTGTTGCACAGAGCTGCTCATCACCTCATGCATTGACCAGCCTTTGCAAGCGAAAGCTAGCATGGCAACGGAAACTGCATTTTCAGCAAAACAAAAAAGCGTAAAAAGATATAGCTGTCACAATCAGCACATATGTATTACAGTTCAGCGCCCTGTTGCTAATAATATGGCATTCGTTTCACCGAATATTGTAACATTGATCGGCAATGATATTATTATAGTGCCGCAGGGTTGAATGAACTTAGCAGCATGTTGTCTCTTGAACACTCCCACTGTGTACAAACCGAGGCCCCGTTTACAGCAGGTTAAACAACCACCGGGGTTATAATTAACCAATAACCCTGTCTGGTGGCTGAGCTTGAACTATTGTCATGTTATTCTGGGTCATTCAAGCATTTATTTTTATTTCACTGTGAAAATATGAATCTGTGAGCACGCTCATTGTGGAGTTTTAAAATGTTATTTCGTACAAAACTGACGAATTAAATGCTTTTCCATTGATTTGTCTGTCAACATCAATGTAATTTTACCCCAAACATAGATGTGTCTGGGTAATGTTATTCAGTTCAATACAATAGACTACTTACAATATAATTGTTTGTAGTTGTAACTAAAGTGTAACTTGGAGTTATTAAATATTAATTTGGCTTTGCCGTTATTTATGACTCTGGGACAAATGTATCCGCAGGGATTTTGTAAACTGTTTACATTATTATCAGCTACTCAATTGTGAAAATGTGCTGCTTTTCTTTGTATTCTAGAATTAAAAACTGAATATATTTTATGTTTTTGACTGTTTGTCAAAGAGATGCACAATATTGGATTCATGCCGATATTGTTCAACTCATTTTGGCCGATGGCTACCCATGCATAATTCTTAGATATTCTTGGCGACCCTAAATAAGACAGCACTCAGCCCTTTGACTCATAAGGATTCATTGCAGTGCTGGAGATTTTCCAGAAGCGTATTGGTCTTTTGTCATATTTCACTCAAAAAGATGCACAAAAGACAACATTTGTTAATAATCTCAGAGGGCATTGCAGTGTGGTGAATGCATTTATATTTCATTTATTTGTTTAATTATACACATTTAACAAGATTTTTTTCTAGCCAATTGCAACATTCAAACAGTGTTTCCTATAACCTATATGTTGTTGTTTTGTCCTGGTCATTGATTTGGTTGTAGTGGTGAAGACCCAGAGCTTCTACAGACATGTCGGTGAGGGAGTCCTTTAACCCGGAGAGCTATGAGCTGGACAAGAACTTCCGGCTCACACGCTTCGCTGAGCTCAAGGGCACAGGCTGCAAGGTTAGCTCTCCTTATGAACATCTGCCTCGGATGCATTACTATCTTTGTATGATTATCCAACTGAATAAGAAGATCTGATTCAACATTGTGTGATAACAACATGGTGGTTATTGTCTTTGGTCACAGGTGCCCCAAGATGTTTTACAGAAATTGCTAGAAAACCTACAGGAGAACCACTATCAAGAAGATGAACAGTTCCTGGGGGCAGTTATGCCACGATTAGGTAATAAGGATCTTCATATAGCGCTATAATAACAAACGATTTAAGTTAAAGATTGCTTACAATAACATTGTAATCTCTGTTTAAAGACCAGCAGTCAATTTCAAACTAACTGCTCTTTAATCAGGATTTTGTTGGTACAGAATCAGAACAATATATCACATAGTGAACTCTTTTATCTTTCAAGGCATAGGCATGGACACCTGTGTGATCCCACTAAGACATGGTGGCCTTTCCCTGGTCCAAACAACAGATTACATCTACCCCATTGTGGATGACCCCTACATGATGGTATGGATCTCTTCTTTTATGGATATTACTAATGCCATTGTGGTATTATTACATATACACCTATGTGACAAACTGAAAGATGCCACTGTTATATTTCTGTGTCTGTCTACTTTTGTACGCTGTGCTGGAGGCCTACTTTACACAAAAACCCTAGATGTGCTTCATTAATATTATTTCTATTTTGTAGGGAAGAATTGCCTGTGCCAATGTTCTAAGTGACCTGTATGCCATGGGAGTGACAGAGTGTGACAACATGTTGATGCTTCTGGGGGTCAGCAACAAAATGTCAGAGAAGGTAAGAAGCATCTCCGTTAATGCATTCACTTTTGGATCTAGTTTCTGGTCAATAACTGTGAAGAACCAATTGTGTAATAGTAGATAAAACGCAATACCACTTATACAACATGTTATTACAGTAAACTGTTACTTTATAACATGTTTCATTATATAATTACATTTTTTTCCAATGTCTGTGCTCTGAATTTATTTTCTTGTCTTTACAGGAGAGAGACAAAGTCATGCCGCTGGTCATCCAGGGCTTTAAGGATGCATCAGAGGAGGCGGGCACATCAGTAACAGGAGGACAGACGGTGCTCAACCCCTGGGTGGTGTTGGGAGGAGTTGCAACAACAGTCTGCCAACCCAACGAATTCATCATGTAGGATTTGAGTTGCTACTACATATATTTTCTTATTTATGTATAATGCATAATTTAGTTGTAATGTATGTATTTGATTTTCTCAGGCCAGACAATGCAGTGCCAGGAGACGTGTTAGTGTTGACCAAGCCACTCGGAACACAAGTGGCGGTTGCAGTACACCAGTGGCTAGATATTGTAAGTCAAAATGCTCAATCATGAATCACTTTTGCTGTACAATTCTTGTTTTTAGCATGCAAACCAACGCAATTGACGTTTTTTATTTTTACTCTCAGCCTGAAAAGTGGAACAAGATCAAGCTGGTGGTAACCCAGGAGGATGTAGAGCTGGCCTACCATGAAGCCATGATGAACATGGCTCGGCTCAACAGGACAGGTAAAACCTCTAAGAATGTGTCCACATTTTTGAATTGCTGTAATACTCTCACTTTTTTTTTTTTTTAAATGAATCATTATTTTTCTGTTAATTATTCAGTTAAGCTGGGCCTCAGTAGCGTAGGCAGATATCAAAGAGTGGGTGGGCACAACAAAATCAGGTGTGCCAAACATACTTAATATGTCCTAAAACGCATGTTAACTGAAATAAGCCACCATTAAGCCAACTATACTTGCCTGATTGCAAAACAGTTTATTCAGACGAGCCGCATATTAAAAGTCATGTTACAGGCACACAACACCAGCACAGTATAACATGGCACGGCTGCACAAACACACAGCTGCCAACAGCATCAACAATAAAGCATGGATACACAGAGCGGTACCGACATTCTCATTCTCGTTTATTTAAAAATAAATCTAGCAGTAGGCTACTGGAACGGTGGCCACATAAACACACACACACACACACACACACACACACACACACACACACACACACACACACACACACACACACACACACACACACACACACACACACACACACACACACACACACACACACACACATTGCGTAAAGTCCAATTGCAAAACTATCAAAAACAATATCTACCAAATTTACATTTGATATGTTTTATACTATTACAGTCCAAATACCTTTGATGGTCAAGGCAGGGGTCGACGGGGGCTTAGTGTTGAACACTGAAATAATGTCCATTTTGTCAAGCTAGTTTACCAAAAGGCTACTGATTCCGGACAACAATGCATAGCGCATGCTTACTGGATGAAATCGGAGCGCCGCTCGCGCCCGTTGATTGGATTGGCGGGAGTGATTGGCACCTGCCATTCAAAATAAACTGATTATAATAATATCTGAATTTGTAAAAAGCAAGATACAATGTACAATTTTCGAAAAATAAATAAGTATTGAAAGTCAGACAGTTTACAATATGCTACATTCACTGGCTGCTGTGACAGATTTTCCAGATAATTGTTCAGCCTTTTGGTGGGTGGGCCTAGGCCCACCCATAGCTACGCATATGGCCTCACTACTACATCAGCTGTGTGTCATATAAAAACAGTGAATTAGGGACCTTCTTTGTGAACAGCACTATCCTCTGCAGTAACTGCTGCATTGCACCGACTGTGGCTAAGAAGTCTTTGCTAAAAAACCCAAACGTAAAGAAAAAAACAGTATTGGATCACCTATTCGTGGTTACAACACATGCAATATATACTATGTATATATATATATATATATACTATATATTGCATGTGTTATATATTTATATATATAAATAATGGTTATTTGTTTTCTTTCAAAACAACACACATTTGGCCAGTCTTTGGCATAACACAATAGTTAATGTTTCTTCGTCACACTCACTAATCTTCAATAACGAAAACGGAGTTGTGCATCCCCCTAATATCAACCAACAACAAGCACCGGGAGGTTGTGGATGACAAATGACACTTCACTTCGTTGTTGCCGTGCCAACGTCTTAGCGTGGCCAAGGATGCCAAACCCTGTGATGTTAATGTTTCTTCGTCACACTCGCTAATCTTCAATAACGAAAATAATTGTGCATCCCCCTAATATCAACCAACAAATCAAATTAATTCATCAAAATGCCATCTATCTCTCTTTTCTCTTTGTAGCGGCTGGTCTCATGCACACCTTCAACGCTCACGCCGCCACCGACATCACAGGGTTTGGCATCCTTGGCCACGCTCAGACGTTGGCACGGCAACAACGAAGTGAAGTGTCATTTGTCATCCACAACCTCCCGGTGCTTGCCAAGATGGCCGCAGTGTCCAAAGCCTGTGGGAACATGTTTGGACTCATGCATGGCACCTGCCCTGAAACATCTGGTATGTGTCTTAACCGTTTTACATTTTCCCTCACAAAGGGCTTCACAGGACGCACCAACATATCAAAACATCAATATAAGACTGATGCATATTCACAATTTTCTACGGTCATAATTTGCTAAGGCAGTCTAATCAGAAAAATATAAAAAAGAAATCCATAAATATTTCAAGCAGAAAGAAACAGAAATGTCATAGTAATTGTATGTTGAAGTTGGACTGAAGGTAATTTGTAAGCTATACTTACTTTGGTTTTTGTTTAAGGGAAAGGAAGAACTGAGTGGTCTGGAAATGGTTTAAAAATGAACACCTATTTTTGAAACATTTGTAAAACAACAACATTCATAGTTTTAAGCTTTTGTCGCAGTAAGATTACAGTAATTCTGGTATACAATATGTTCAAGTGGGATCTAGTGAAAGTAAAACAAGCCTGGACTGAGAATTGAGCCTTGAGGCCACAAAGAGGAGCCCAAAAAGATGATAACATCTCTTAATCACAACATTCAGAAACATAGGATAAGACTCTCACACTCACAAGCATCAATACACATCTCTATCGGAGACCCTTGTGACTGACACAATCTCGTTCCTTTATAGGAGGCCTGCTCATCTGTCTACCTCGAGAACAGGCTGCTCGTTTCTGTGCTGAGATCAAATCCCCAAAATACGGCGAGGGCCACCAAGCGTGGATCATAGGAATTGTAGAGAAAGGAAATCGCACTGCTCGCATCATTGACAAGCCACGGATCATAGAGGTGGCTCCACAAGCAGCCACGCAGAATGTCAACCCGACTCCTGGAGCAACTTCGTAATCCTCCTGTGCCGCATCATAGACCCGAACCGCTGAGTGTTTTTAGACACGCAAACTACAAAACCATCCTAGAGTGTTTAAATATATACACAAAATAGTATGTACACAGAAAAGACTGGGTTGGTGTGCGTCTACATGAAAAACAGCCCCACACAGTGGCCAATGGGGCATGTCATCACCCAGTGGACTCAACCTGCAGTATCCCCATGCTAAACATACGTAAGATTAGAGCATACTTAAACATCCTTTTGCCTTTTGTGTCTGTTGCATTCTGTTTCGTTAAATGTGTGTGATTGGCAGGCAGCCTCTGATAAGAGAATGATGTTGACGAAGACAATGATGTGATAGATTCATTTTGAATTCTAGGAAGTCTGGTGTTTGTTGCCTCTTGGGGTCTTTAAAGTGGCTCTCATCATACAAGCAGACTCTGGGATGGTGTTTTTTTTTGTCCATTCACTTTGTACAGTTATAAAGCCTAGTTTTACTTCATTGCTGTAACTGATGCCTTGAAAGAAACTGAGTGTGACCAGAATGGTTTGTTTTTTATTACTTTGACTTTTTGTATTGTCCCCACATAAACTAATAAATATTCAAATAGAAGATGGTTTGTTTTTGCCTGCTCTAAGGGCTGCCCTCATGACTTTCACATTTATGACATGTGAAGAAATCTGCATACCCCTCAGGAGATTAAGCTTTCACCATATGTATAACCAAAATGTAATCATATTGAAGGTAATATGGTATGGTGTATAGAGTTGCAATATGTTTTCACACACTTATAAAACTGTAAAAGTGTTGCCTTTTTTCAAGATCTGGTGCATTTAGTTTTGCTTGCTTTAAGTTGTGGTGAGCAATCTGATGTACTGTCATGAAGCTCCCAGCTGATCGAAGTCCATATCTATTTAGTTTCTCCGAAATAGCCTGGATGAATCTGGAAGAGCCCTGTAAATGTTCATATGGATACCAGGGGAAACATTGACCCCAATCACACCTCTTAAAATAAACTTCTCTTATAGATTGTTTTTCTGTGTCTGTTCTGATGTTTTAAAGTGCTTATATGGTTTTAAATGTGTAAAGAATAGAACATAATTCTCACTAACAAGTATGATAAATGCAATTTTAGTGATTTGCTTTTCTACCTTTTGATTGCACCAAAGCCTCTGAAGTTGAGCTACTACAGTATATGTGACAGATGTATAATGATCTTTAATACTTTAATCAAAGATTACAACTGAAAATTAACAGCAATTCATAAATACTGATATTAAATGATTTATAGTAGTACATTCTTTTTAGCAGATATATTTAAAAGTGTAATATGCACAAACAAGAGACCATACAATAAGTGTATTTATACTTCGATTTATTAAATAACATGAGCTTTATATACAGATTTTGGCATGAACTGACAAAAGGGAGTGAGGACCAATCATTGCAAAAACAATTCCAATATTAAGGATAACATATTTCAATAAGTTAGTGAAGTAAAAACTATTCATTTAGTCTGACTTAGTGCAATGACCAGCTCCTGTGTGACCCACCAGGAAAGCAAATACATCACTACATTTTGTTTTGTTTCTTTGAATGAAGAATGGAAGAGGTTGTATGCAAGCCACATCCAGCATGCCTCTTTACAGAGTCTGTTATTTATGCTTTCTCCCATTTTCCATCTGTATTTGCTTTGCCTGCTCCACCATCTTCTTATCATTTTCTGACTTGAAAAGGGCTTGGATGTCCAGCATGGCCTTGCCAATATGCTGACCAAACCGGAATGAGTCCTGCAGGCGATCACAGAGAGAGACAGAGGGAGAGAAAGATGGTATAAATGACGACAGATGGATCTATAATATGCATCGCTATATTTGTCTGCTCTTACTGTGTCAGGGCTGGAGAATTTGCTGGAGATGTGGAATGTGATGAGGTTTTCCCCAACAATTATATAAGATACACCATACCCGTCATCGGCCACCTGGTGGAAGACAATATATGTTGTTATATTACATTTCATTTGGCAGACGCTTTTATCCAAAGCAATAAGTGCATTCAACCAGGAGGGTACAGAGTAACAAGAATCATGTAGGTACATTAGTTTGAACTATGCCAAACTATTCAAAGTGCTAGTACATTAGCTTCAACAAAGCCAAACCATTTAAATATTACTGCACAAACTGCTGCAGTACTTAGACACCTAGGTGAAAACATTAGCACATGTTAATCTTTACAACATAACAATAAAACTCACAGGGCCAAATCCACCACCGGCACCCACATATTTAGGGAACTTGTTGATGTCGACTAAATTGAGCTGCTGTTGTGGAGTCTGGCTAGTAGACAACTTCCAGGGCTCTGAAAGCACCTAGAAGAAAATACACAATATGTTACAGCAGTTAAAAAAAGGAGAATAATTGTGATAGGTAGGTTCGAGAATCGTCGAGAAACTAATAAAATGATAGGGATGATAACAGTTCTAACCTTGGTAAGGAATGGTGAGTCGATACCAAGGTATTTGGACACTATGTAGAGACAGAAGAGATGACGGTCGATACCAGAGCCAGTCATGGCCAGACGATACATGTTTTGATGCTTATCTGCTGCTTTCCGAAAAAGAGCAAGTCTCTGGGCATTCTGATTACAAAAGCAAAAAGGCACAAAATAGTCAGACCTGTACATTGAGGTAAGATCACAATGAGCTTATTTCTATTGATGCAGGAGTTAAGGTAACCCTGGCAGAATATCAGTGAGTTCAGAGTCCAGGGCAACCACACCCTGAGACACATTGCCTCTGGGTCCAGGTGACCCAGGTCCTTAGCAGCACAAAGCGACACCTCACAGCATGCCCTTTCAAATTGTGTCCACACCAAGTCACTGATGGCGTATTTGGAAGCCTTATAACACATATGGCACCAGATATGTCCAAAGTCTAATTATTTGCTTTTTTTAAAAAAAGTGTTAACTGCACTATAGGATTTATTTTCTTAATTCCTGCTGGTCATTTCTATGAATCCACTACTTATAATACATATTGTTGTTCCCACAGAATCTAACTCAACAGATCCTTTTGGTTTCAAGTGGTTTGTTCCTAATGAAATGTTTCTGTGTTTAATGCTTACTGTTGCACCTGCCTCCTCCATGGCTCTGACAAAGGCAACAGCTTCAGAAGTGCAGGAGCGAACCGTCTCTGTCCGACCGTCTCTGAACATACGAGTCATTGATGACTCGTACGTCAGACAGAACACTCTCTGGTCCTAAACAGAAGATGGATTAAAGACATTTAGTGACGGATCAAACTTTCAAAGACAAAAGTGAGCAATGATGATTTAAAAATGGCGACGGCAGCCATACCCTGAACTGTGCCAGCTGCAAGGCCAGCTGTATAAAGGCATCAGGGCTGCACCTGCACTTCTTGATCAGTCCTTTTCCAAACTCAGTAAACAGATAGCCATGAAAGTCCACGTCATCAGCTATCTGCTTGGCTGACAGGTATGAAGTCTCAATGGCATCTTGGCACTAAGAGAGGGTAGACTGTGATAAAAACACAGCTAATGCAGCAAACACAAACAAATGCAAATCAAACAGGTCAATGCTAATAAAATATTAAGAGCTCTGTTTTACCTCCTTTGGAATCTGCCACTGAAGGCGAGTGGGATTTGGCAGGCCTTTGTTCACATCCCCTTTACAGTGTCCCTCCTCTGTGTAGCCAAGATGGAAGCAGTCTGTTGCAAGGACATACTACACAGACAGGAAATGGTGAATGGAGATACCTACTAACTTTGAATACTTTTAAAAAACAGTTCCAGCAGACATTATACCTCCCACATATGTCCAACAATTGGTGCATCGGCCCAAGAATGTTCAGCATTTATGCCCATTTTTCCATTTGGATACGAGATTAAGGTGAAGGACTTGTCAAACCACCTGCGAAGAAAAACGTTTTTTAGGGAAACAAAGCACTACAATCCAATAGCAGAGGCCTTCAACTGACTTGTCTGCCTACCTGTCATAGCATTTTCCATGAAGCAGCGATTTGGCGTAACTGTCAAGCGATTTGGTCTTTGTAGGGTCATAACCCTGCGCCTCGTCATCTAGCGTCAGGAAGAAGGCAGCGGACTCAATGGCGTCCAGGGAAGCTTTGTTTCCTCCCTGGCTGAAATATTTATTCCGAGCCCGAGCCCATGGAACTCTAATGAGGAATGTCAGAGTAAGACATTTTGTGTGTTAATAATACACTTTATTTGTATAGCACCTCTCATGCTTGACATAGCCCAAAATGCTTTACAGAGTATGACAGAAAAATGACAATAACAAATGAGGAACATAATTAAAATATGTAAAAACAATAAAACATGAACAGTGATACTATTACAAATTATAAGCCAAATTAAAAAGATAGGTCTTTAATTTACTTTTTTCCAATTGAGGTTTTTCCAGTTTTCTTGTAATCAGAATCAGAATACCTTTATTAGTCCCAGAGAGGGGAAATGTACGTTGTTACAGCAGAAAAAGAGCCACAGACAGCTTAATGTTGCATATGTTACATATGTTACATGCATTAAAAAGTACTAAGTTAAACAAATATATAATTTAAAAAATGTTTAATGGACTCTAGGTACTTTTCAAAGTGAAACATTGGAGGATCTGAGTGTCCTTGCAGGTTGGTAAAATGAGAGACAGTCACTTAATGAGCATGTGTCCTGAGCATGTGTGTCTGTGTGATTTTATACCTGTTCCCTGCAGTCAGGGCTGCTAATTTGAGTTCTCCTGGCAGAGGTTCTGAAGTATCATTGAGGATCCTTAGAAACTGTGTCTCAAGTTCACTGGGTAAGAGGTGGCGCCCTCCAGTGTACAGCCACACTTGGAAGAAACGGCCCTTGTGGTAGACAACCAGGTGCTTACGGTCAGTCAGGTGCTGCACAATATCTGAGGGAAGGGCCAACAAGAAGAGGAGGATGTGAGGACACCAAGGGGAACAGTAAGGGGGGAAGTTGCAGATTGCATAAGATTGATAGATGTTTTCTTACAGTAGTTGTTAGAGGGTAAATCAGTCTAGACTTGTGGCTGAAACTTTTGAGCCAGTCACACTTATGTTCATACCTCAGTTCTTAATGACAAAGCAAGTATTTAACTTGCTGATGGAAAACATGCTAAGACATCAAGTTTCAACCCAGTTTTGCCCCTATGATTTTGAGTGTTGATGGTGAATGTTGATGAGTATTGTATTTGTCTTAAACTGTACAGGCCTGACCAGTTGTTTACCTGTTTCTATCCCAGGGATGCGGGTGGTGTTAAATATCCTTTCCATCTGAGTGGAACACATAGGGACGGTCCCTAAAGCCCTCAGCTAAGGAAAAAAGGGATAATGAAATCATCGTAGGTTCACTGTCTTACCATAGGTGGTTTCAATTAGGTTAGATTGATGGCAGAAGAAGTCAAAGTCATGGCAAACCTTACCGGTGCATGTTCACCACGCTCCAGTTTGCGTCTGTATTGCAGCATGGCATGAACCACATTCCCCGCTCGAGCAGCCTGTCGATGTGTTGGGTTCACGTACAATAGGTCCTAATGCATTCAGCAAAAAGACAAATATAAATCACAAAAACAGACATTTACTCCAAACATTGCAATTTGTTATATTATGATTTATAATAATAATAATGGCACAAACAGATATCAGGTCCTCAAGCTGAAACACATTTGTTTTTGTTCCTATAATAAAATATATGTATATATATGTATATACATATTTGTATACATATTTTTATATATCTTTGTTATTGTATTCGGGATTGTGGGAATCGGTATTTCGATCTCTCTGTCTGTACACAAAAACTGAAAGATTGACAATAAAGTTGACTTTCACTTTGACTTCAATAGGCCCTCCTTTGAGGGTTTTTGAATTACCTTGCCACTACTGTTTTCAGAATGCACACTGCTACTTCCACATTATGATGATGATGATGATGATGATGATGATGAGACAATAACCTTACTAATGCATTGTACTGGTATAACAGACTGAGACTCTTACCATTATATAGAAGTTACTGTTCACCATGATAGGACTCCTGCCTCTGAGGTAAATGTACTCCTCCCACCAGTCACTGACCTATAAAAGATGACACTTTATTAATCTATATCAATATGATTTAGTTAATTTTAGTAACACTGTTGTTTCATTTTAAATACTACTCACATAATTTGTCCCCCACCAGGATTTGAGGATTAGGTATCTCTGTAGCTGGGCTGCTAAGGAATCTTTAAAGTCATTGGCCAACGTCTCCATCTGGTTGTACTGCTCACTGTCCAGCAGAGAGCGCACTGATTCCAGGTACTGTGGGAAAGCATGGGGGATGTTATCAGGACATAAGAGTAGTGATGTGTGGAAACACAGCTGAAATGGAGCAGCTCAAATACACATACATAATATCTGAAAGACATCTACATGTGCAGGAAGGGAGCACAAATTATGTATTTTCTCTAACAAGCTGCATTAATCAAAGTGTTGCAAAAGGCTTCATTGGGTTGGTTTAGGTTATGAGCTAGATAGGTTTAAATGTACGTTATGTGCTTAGTCAAAATGTTACTTAGAAATGTGATATTTGGTGTGAGGTTATCAAGGGTGACATGACAAATGGTGATGTTAGATATCACTTAATGACATTCATTTATTGTGTCCATGTTATCCATTTCAAGAAGCCACATGTGTGTTTGTGGTTATGTGTGGTTTGTAATGTGTAATTTCCCACCCTGTGAATTGTATCATCCACACTGGGCACAGGGAGCCTGGGTAAGGAGGCCTGGAAACTGTAGAGCAGCGGCCTGCGCCCAGAGAACATCTTCACCAGGCTCTGATAACAGACAAACAACACCAACAACATCATATACTTTGTGTAAAGGATGACCCTCTGTAACAGCAACATATAACAACAATCAACTATACACTCTGCACTCATTGAGGAAAACAAAGCTTTATGGTGTACTGGTACCCTGACAATTTAAAGTGAACGACATAAAAACAAACATACCAGCCACATTTGAGTAGATTTGCTCATTCTTCCATGGGATTCAAAAATCCATCCATGGTAGGAGAGTAGAGCTTTGAGAGTGTATCTCAGGAGGTAGATGAGGAACAGCCACAGTCCAGTGGCAAACAGGATGGCACTCAGCACCGCTCGGGTCTGCACCGACATACAATGTCTGCTCGGAAAATGAACAACACTCCCTTTTGTTAGTACAGAAAGGTATGAAATCGAACAGTAAAATGAAAAAAATACTTTGTTTATGAGTAGTTGATTCACTGCAGAGCTCATCTAAGAAAACCTCCAGGTGCATTAGAGTTTTTTAATGCTGAACCAAAACACTTAAGAAGAAAAGGAAGAAGAAGAAGAATACTGGCTGAAGGAGATTTCTAACCTGTGTGGTAGGTTTTCCTTGAGGGCGTCAATCATCCCCAGAGAGGGGTCGAAGGGGATGTACAAAGAGCTCATCATGGCGATGACAACTATCAGCCAACTGGAGGGACTGGCAGGATAGACGCCAGCCAAAACACCATTCTGTGAAAGAAAAGCAACAAGATTTGATATCAGCACAATATTCATTTTGATCTCCTATGTTCTGTTCAGAAGATTAATGAATGAGTGAAAATGCAAATCTATTCCAAATGCATTCAGAGGATTTTAATGCTACACTCTAAAGTCTGTTTGTTATTTAGTGACTCCACATTTGTTAACACTGATAATCAAAGGTGTGAATATACCTTGAATTGAATGGCTCGCTTTTTCCATGCGGTCACTCCAGACAAGTAGATGTTTTTGATGACCTCTTTACTCAGTTTAAGGTCCAGACCATCCGGGCGCACAGTGAACTGGAAACCCACCGCCTGATGGGCCTCAGCCATCTCTGAATAGAAGCGACTAAAATGGAAATCAGAAGGAAGCTTTTTATGTCATCTGGATTCAAACTGGTAAAAATAAGCAACAATGATAAGGACTATAAAGTTCAGTGGTACGTTTGATCACTTCATCCCTAATGTTAAAAGCTGTTTACCTTATCCATATGGTTCAAATTAAAATGCATGCATTAGTATGGACTCTCCCAAGATTTCAATATCCTTATTCCATATTTTCTACTGTTTTAGATCGCTGAATATCGATTCCCTGTGGATAAAGATTCCGCAGCAAAGATCCTAATTTCTATTGAGTTATTCATCAATTTAACAATCCTTTGGAATTTCCTTTAATGTTGTTATTAAGTTGTTTGTTTAACTAATTAAAACATCAAGGGTAACATAACACTGGTAGACTCCAACATATCTGGCTCACAGTGGAGACGTTATTTGAAGGAACGTTGCGTCTGTAGTGTTTGCTCAAAACTTGATAGGGAAGGCAACTGATATGGAAACTCTTTAAAGCACTATGAACAAAAATGTATACATATATATGTGAACTGTAAAGTTATGTTCATGTCTTTTAAATGGAATGCCCTTGTTGAATTATTTATCATAAAGCACTTCTTTTAATGGCCAGTATGACTAGGATTTATTTTTCCATGTCATGTGACTAAACAGTCACCAAGTGGGACAAAGTTCAATGGCCAGATATAGCAGTACTCTCCGGCTGAGCATGCGCAACACCTCAGATGGGTATGAAAATATAAACACTGAGTACCTCCAACAGATGAATGCTAAACCCTTTAGTATTACAGAAAACTGTGAAAATATATGAGAACATGTGGAGGTCAGCATTAATTTGTACTGTTTAACAAATGAAAATGAGTGAACATGCAATTGTCAGCACTTTACTTTCCCATCATGAGTTTCACCTGTCTGTTGGTTTACAGACATCGTTTACAGATTAAAAAAAGAAAACACTCAAATATTTAAATGATTCAGTATTTTCATCCCTTTTATACTTGTATGGAATTTAACCATGGAGTTTACGAAATCAAATAGGAAAACCTAAACAGTTAACACAACTAACTGCATGGCTAACTAAATAAGTATTATAACTAAAGACTCATACTTTACCTATGTCAGAACAGTGAGTATAATAATCCAGTGAGGCAGATGAAAGCAGGGACCTTGGTTTGCGTCAGTGGGCCAGTGAAATTCCTCTGTACTCTTGTGTGCTCTGTGTGACTCCAGTGCCCTTCATTTAGCTTTCCTCAGGTAGTGAGATCAGAGCTGCAGTCTCCTGTACTTTCCTGCCCTCCCTCTCTCCCTCCTTCCCCTTCCCCAACACCACTCTCTCTCTCCCCTCTCTGCCTGTTCCTCTCTCTCACATGTTTCTTTTGTAACAAGACACCAAACATAGACAGAGCCTAACCTCATGTGACTTGAGCTCTGTAACTGAATCTGCTGCAGTGAGAGCAATGCGATGTTTCCTTTCAACGGCTGAAAGTGCAACCAGCGGGCCTATTTAGCTGTTATAATAAAAATACGTGTAATAGGAATAACGGCATACAAATCTCAGATTATTATCAGCAGATTCAAGTATTGTGATTTTGCCTCTGTGAAATGGAATTGAGTGCTTTTAATTGAGACGAGATAGAGAAATGCATACTGTCTTGATTTTTGTCTGACATTTTTACAAACCAGTTTGGTTTTACCGTTACAACTTCAAATACTAATAAATACTCTAATATTAGACTGGGTCGGGGTTTTCAGCATACCCTATTTTGGTTCTTATTTTTAAATAACCTTTATAAACCAATACAAAACATTATTTAAATCTCACAAACAAGGGAGAACAGCAGAGACTTTATATATAAAGAACACACATGTACACATAGAGCACTCCATTTTCTTTAAAATTAAGTAATTATTTTTAGTTATTATTTTGTCCAGGGTAATACAGTGATTTAGGTACATGTTTAACAGTAATATACCTTTACTAGTTAACTTTAAACTGCAGGATGGAGATTTTAGAGAGAAGATAAAACAGATAATTGTTATCCATCTAGGCCTAGGGAGATTATTTTATATGCTTTATATTCACAAAATATGTGCAGAAAGTCTAAAAAAAAAAAGAAGGTAACAATAACATCAAAAGTGAAGATAAAAGACAGATTCATAGCGGGTGGAAATGGGTAGAGGAGTAAACACGCTGATGGAGAGAGTTTGAAGATCCAACCTTGCAACAGCGTTGTGCTCTATACTCGGCAGGAGGACCTGGTCCCCTACAACTGTCCCCTGTCCTGCAAATGCAACTTTCTCCGCCCTGTGCACCTAAAAGAAAAAAAAGATAACACAAGTCAAATGTAAGGCATCAATATGAAAGAAGTCTTTGTATTTCAGATACACATTAGTGATGTGAGGAAGCTTTTTGTACCTGGCCCCATCTCTTTGACTGTACGCAGAATGATGTCACCACATTTTCTGTGTTGTTCCCACCAATTATAACCAGCCTGTCAGTGGCACCCAGGAAATACAGAGTAGGGAGGTCTGCATCTGCTCTGGCAAGGGTGGGAAGCAGCTCAGACCAGGAGTCTAAAAAACAAAGAGAATACATAAGCACCATTTATTTTGTTGATGTCAGAATATTATCAAAACGGTACAAACTAAGGTTGATGGTTAAAAAAAACCTATTCCTCTTGCAAACATGTTCTGCCTTACCATGCCTCGTGTTGTACTGCAGCAGCAATTTCTCTCCAGTCCTCTGGACGCTCCCCAACACGTAGAGACACTCTCCGAGGCTAGTGGCAAGTGGCACATCATAGGACAAGGACATGGTGAACTGGAAGTCAATGAGCGGCAGTGAGGAGACAAACCTGAGGCAGAGATCAAATTCAGTCACTAATCGATCAACAAATAATGGAAAAATTGTATTTAAGGGGAAAACATATCACATGTTGTTCTCAGTATCCTTCCATAAACCTGCCATCACTGTTAAAGAGGACACAAACCTCCATGTGTCCTCCCAGGGATCATAGCGTTCTACAGCTGTGTAAAGAGCTGTGCTGGAGTCTGGGGTCACCAGTGAGTCCAAGTACCAGCCTCCCACAGCGTAGATACAGCCTTCACAGGCCACTGCAGTGAAGTGCCTTCTGTGCTGTGGGTGCAACATATTCAATAGTATTAAAACAAATGATTGCAGAAAGAAAGGCATGTTTAAAATTAAAAAAAAGCATTCTTTATTAGTTATTTTCTCACATTCCCCTTTACATCCAATAGTACTTCATTTAGATGAACGTATTCTTTAACAAGGGGTCACAACAACATGTATAAGGTCTCAAATCCAAAACATTTCAACATGAGAATATGAAAAACAAAATGTATAGAAATTAAATCAATTATAACACTGAGAACGTAAATAACACAGGTATAAAAAAATAAAAATAAAATAAAAGATGAACGGCATGTTTAATTTTGGGTAAAACAGACACTAACCTTAATCATAGGAGCTGTGGAAACCCACTTATTAGTGGAGGGATTATACCGTGAGGAGGCCATCTTGAACTCCCAGCCTCTCTTCACACGCTGCCGGTAACCTCCAATTACATATAGGTAGTTATACAGCACCACTGTAGTGAAACACCACTTATCAGCCCTGAAGGGAAGCTCTGTGACTGGATACCAGTGTCCGCTGTCCTCTGAGCCTCTGAGGGTGAAGATATGTCGGGCACTTTCAGTTTCCGGGTCTTTCCAAGTAGTCAGGTTCTCTTTCCTAAGGCTGCACATACGTCGGTCTCCATGTGTCCTCCTCAGGTGGAAAACTTCTTCTTTCTCCTGATCCTTCAGACACCTGAGGAATTCACCAGTTTTAGGAACAACAAAGAAACGTGGTCAACTGTAGGAAATCCTAATGACAGCCAAAATAGTGCATACTTTATGAGGTGAGGTAGCTCCAGCAGGTTTCTACTCAGGTATGTGAACACAGTCCTCTTCAGCTCCACACAGCAGATATCCTGAGCCAGACTAAGGTAGGACCGACAGTTTCCTGGGCTGAGTTCGAGGACTGACAGACACTTTGAGAGGAAGGCCTCAGCCAGGAGATAGCTGCTGACCTCCAGAGTTGGAAAGGGAGAAATATGTTTGGTTTTAGGGTGAATTACAACACTAAGCAAAAGCATGAGATTTCCGAAAGTGACATGTTTAAATAGACGTAGAGAAAGGAAGTCCGTTTACCTGGATGTGGTAGCCCAAATCCTCCTGAGGGACTTTAAACTTATTATGGAAGGAGAACTCAAGAAGATTGTGGAAGACGGAGGAGGACACATGGTCCAGGAGGATGAGGCTCTCTGAAGTCTCCCTCATTCTGGATTGGGACAAGGCTCGGAAGTACTCACTGCACTGTGAGAGCCTCCCAATATCCACCTTAAAAAATGAATTATTAAACCAAGATTGTTGTGGCCTCCAGTTCTATCTGGTTAACTTGTACAGTTTAGAAATGTGTGTTTTGTTGTTTACCTACATGGAATGCACATGTGCTGGTTTGCACTGTAACCATGGTTTCATCTCCATCTCCAGGGTGATATGTGCGAAGTGCCTCAATGGTTTTCCACTCCTCTGAGTCTGATCCTCTATCTGTAACACCTGGGGATGCTATCCGATTTTTGGCTGCTGGAAAAGCTCCCCATAGTCTTGTAAGAACATATATGAGCCAGAAGCGTAACCCCTAACACATTGCCTGAGAGGATCCATCTCATTGACGGTGTCAGATCTAAGTGAAGACAATTATAACAGTTTTAATACAGCCTGTACCATTTTTTTTGTTTAAACTCCACAGGTTTTAAGATGCTTTGCATCATACAACCAGTCCTACAATCACACATTCAGACTGTAAGTGCTGCAAATGAGAGGAGACAAGCTCCCAATATTACAAGCAGCCACAGCAATGGCAAATAAAGGACAGAACGAGAACGACTAGTTGAGTCCATGTTTCACTGACTCATCTACTTTTCCTTCTGCAACGCTCACCGTCAAATACTTAAGACAACATGCCAACAGAAACAGCTTGTTAAAGAAGTTGGTGCAATGCAACGCTAGGCAAACTTCAGAGTTCCTGTTTGTTCTGCTACAGATCCAGTGCATTCGGAGGTCTCTCGATCTTTGAGCAGTGCAGCTCTTTCTGGCTGGTCTATTTTTGGCACTTGGAGGTGGGACAATAGTCAACCGTCTGCGATGAAACATGGTCTCCTTCAAGCTTCACGTCATCATGGGGCAACTAAGTTACTGCTGCAGTTTTAAAAGTAACTTTATGTTTCACAAAATGTATCGATACATTTGTAAAAATGTATTTTAGGGCCAATGTATTTATGAGAAAAACAAATGCATTGACACAGGTTCTAGACACATGTTTATTAGATTTAAACTAGTAGTTTGTACTACCATAACCAACATAAAACAGATGACACAGTATGAACTTCAACAGGATGCGCTGCTTTAAAAAACAAACAGTTAATGAGGCACAGTAAAGCGGCTAGCTACTATTCAAAAGTAAACTGACAAAGCTTTGTGTCAAATGTAGGACATTCATGACATTTGGTGAATAAAGTAGCTTCTGTCAAACCCAGGAGACTGTCTAGATAAACATAATGGTATTTAAATAATTGTAGGATCTATTTAAGCAATTTAGCTTAATTTAGTTGACTACAAGTGCCAGATGTACATTTTAGTTACATAAAACCATAGATGAGAATGACATGTTTACCAGATGATGTTACAGTCATACAACGATAAATAGAAGAGAAAAGGTAGCAAGACAGTTACAAAAATGTACAGTTAATAAATCCAATATTACTGACATAAACGTACACTTGTTTACCCATTAGAACAGTTACATTGATACTGTACAAAATAGCCCTTGTGGAATATGTTGTTGAATGTGGGTAATTAAGCTTTTAACTTCACATTATTGGACCTCCAAAGAACCCTAATGCAGAATGGACCTCAGAAAAAAGGAGCAAGGCAGAATAAAAGAAAAAACTCTAAAATAACTCAAATTTAGAGACATGACCAGCATTGTTTAGTACAGTAGCCGACCATCATGTTGACTGAGCCCCTCAAATGCCCCACAACCAATTTGAACAAGCCGTAGAGCTTTACCTGCTCTAAAATAACATGTACATACATTACATGTATATCTTCCACCCAACATTGCTTGTAGTAAGCAGAGTTGCATACTACTAGTACATTTTATATCAAAACGTGGGAATCAGGAGAAGGCTTTCTTTAACTTGAGGTAGCCATCAAAGCGGCACTGGGCATAGTCCTGTAAAACAATATAGTCTACTTTAAGGCAACATTTACAAATGTAACATCAAATATGTGACTGACAAAAAATCATTATGTTTATTGAAATAAATGTACCATGTGTTTGTTTTGTAATGTGAAATAAAATAAAATTCCTTACCATGTATCCAAACTCGATCTTGGAAATCTTTGCTTGAATGATGGACCACAGCCCCCAGAGGAAATGTGAAGCTAATGCATACCTACAAATCACAGCAAGAAAGGACCAGGGCTATAGTGATTCTGCTATAACCTTTAAATCATACATAGCGTTGCTGTAGATCAAGTTGTACCTGTTAGCTTCAATTATCATGGCCTCCTCCTCCTGTGTCTGGTCCTTGGACATGTCAGAGTGTCCTCTCTGCTGTGCCAAATAACTTCTGATGAAATGAAGCTGAAATTAAAAACAAGTGACACGTATTAAAAAAAAAAAAAAAGTAGAAAAGTGACATCCTCTTTGTTTACACATTTTATGATTGCCTATATCTGCATTATCTAATGTACTGCACATTGCCATCAGGAAAACCAAGTGTCTTTACTCAGAAAATGGAGTAAAGCAACTTAAAAAACGAGTGACCCCTCCCCCTCCCACCCAGCCTATATCTTCTTCCAGCTTCTCTCCTCTGGATGGCGCCACAGGCTCATCTTAATAAATACCACCCAATTCATAAACGGCTTCCTTCCAACAGCACCTGTGACACTTAACTCCCCTCACTACTCCACCTTACCACAAGGTCCTTTTTACTGACCCATATTGTTCTGCAGGCACTGGAAAGATCTCAATATTATTTTTGCTGCTGCTTTTAATTGATATATTCATATCTCACACTGCACTGTAACTTTTATTCATGTACCTGTGTTATTCATGTTTTATTATCTTTGCTTTGAAATTAGTGTTTTAAAATTCCATTTTTAAATATGTTACTGCTGCAATATGTCTTAATAACTTTGAATTGCCTTGTGTTGAAAGGTGCTATATAAATAAACTTGCCTTGCCTCAATGAGCTGGAGGTTTCCTATAATTTCACTGTCTTTCAAAAGTACGTTTCCTTTTTGTGTGCATTGTTTTGATGGTTATCGTTTCTGTTCATTTATTTAACTGCACTGAAACTGAGCTCCAATGCTGTACCGATACAGATTCCAACAACACCGTAGCCTGGTTATTCATCTAGCCTAATTATTAAATCAATGATTGCCATCTGACCCTGGCTAAATGACGCACTGCGTGCTAATAGAACCGTCCTTAGGGCAGCAGAGCAGAAACGGTGGAAATCCAAACACCAAGACAACCTCCTAACCTATCAGGCTCTCCTCTTTCTCTGCTTCGATCTCTCAGGCAAAAAGCACTTTCTTTCCAGATAAGATCCAATCTTCCTATTCCAATCCCAAAAAACTATTTTCCATCTTCTCCTCCCTCCTGGACTCCCCCAAAGCCCCTTCCCCCTCCTCCCTTCTGTCAAGCGACTTTGTTACCCACTTTGAAAAAAAGGTTGATGATATTCGCTCTTCTTTTTCTGACTCACCTTTACTCACCACTGGGTCACCAGACCCTCCTTTCACCCACACACTGACCTCCTTTTCCCCTCTCTCTCCAAGTGAGGTTCTTACCCTCATTACCTCTGCTCGCCCTACCACCTGTCCTCTGGACCCTATCCCTTCAAACCTCCTTCAGACTATCGCTCCTGATATTCTACCGTTTCTCACCCATTTCATCAACACTTCTCTAACTTCTGGTCACTTTCCAAACAGTCTCAAGAGGCGCTTTCACACTGCGGTACTTTTCCCACAAAGGTTCATGTGAACTTAGTTCATGTGAACTCTTTAGTTCGCATGAACTAAGTACAGATCGCGTTCACACTGGAAAAAGTCCCTGGGGGAGGATTAGGCAAATGAAGCCGCTGACGTCACTTGTTCTTCTTCTGCTTTGGGCTTACTGGCAGGCCGCAAACCACTTCACGGCGTATACTGCCACCCGGAGTCCCCGACCGGAAGTCCCCGGAGTTAGGGACTGGCTTCAGTAGAAGCTGCTGGGACTCCCAGCAGCTTCTACTGAAGCCTTCCGAGTAAATCGCCAGAACGCCGACACCTCCTCATCTCCACCGCTCCCATGTTTTATTTTGTGTTGCCATAAATTAGTCTCTCTGCATTTCTGCGCTGGGCTAATGCTAATGCTAATGCGAGGATAATAAAATGGCGGCTTCACAAAACTTTTTGGGAGTTTTGCGGGGCGTGGTTTGCAATCCTTCCAGCCAATCAGAAATATAGCTCTTTTCTCACAAAAGAGCCGCTCGAAAGTCCCTGCTCTCTAGCAGGGACTTTCGAGGGGGTAAAAAGGTTCACATGAACTAAGTTCACATGAACCTTTGTGGGAAAAGTACCGCAGTGTGAAAGCGCCTAAGGAGGCAAGAGTAAACCCTCTCCTAAAGAAACCCACTCTCAACCCGTCTGATGTTATAAACTACAGGCCTGTCTCTCTCCTCCCGTTCCTGTCTAAAACACTTGAACGCGCTGTCTTTAAACAACTCTCCTGTTATCTCCATCAGAACAACCTTCTGGATCCGCACCAGTCTGGTTTCAAGGCAGGTCACTGCACAGAAACGGCCCTCCTTGCTGTCACTGAGGAACTGCACACTGCTAAAGCAGCCTCCCTCTCCTCTGTCATCATCCTTTTGGACCTGTCTGCTGCATTCGACACGGTGAATCATCAGATCCTCCTTCGCACTCTCCAAGAACTTGGAGTTTCAGGCTCTGCACTTTCCCTCATCACCTCATACCTCAAAGACCGCACCTACAGGGTTACTTGGAGAGGGTCGGAGTCCGACCCTTGTCAATTAACTACAGGGGTCCCTCAGGGCTCTGTTCTTGGTCCTCTCCTCTTCTCCTTGTACACAAACTCGCTCGAATCTGTCATTAGCCCGCATGGTTTTTCATACCACTGCTACGCTGACGACACCCAATTGATTCTGTCCTTTCCCCGCTCAGAGACCCAGGTCGTCGCACGCATCTCTGCTTGTCTAGCTGACATCTCTTAGTGGATGTCTGCTCATCACCTCAAGCTCAACCTTGACAAGACTGAACTGCTTTTCCTTCCGGGAAAAGATTGTCCCACTCTTGACCTAACAATCAACATTGGCACCTCGATTGTTTCCCCAACTCAGACTGCAAGGAATCTGGGTGTGATCCTAGATAACAACCTGTCCTTCACTGCAAACATAGCTGCTACAACCCGCTGCTGCAGATACACGCTTTACAACATCAGGAAGATACGTCCCCAGCTGACCCAGAAAGCGACGCAGGTTCTGGTCCAGGCTCTCGTCATCTCACGCCTAGACTACTGCAACTCCCTCCTGGCTGGTCTACCTGCATGTGCCATCCGACCTCTGCAGCTCATCCAGAATGCAGCGGCTCGTCTGGTCTTCAACCTTCCTAAATCCTCCCACACCACGCCGCTCCCTCCACTGGCTTCCGGTAACTGCTAGAATCCACTTCAAGACAATGGTACTTGCGTACCATGCTGCGAATGGATCTGGCCCTTCCTACATCCAGGCCATGGTTAAACTGTACACCCCAGCACGTGCACTCCGCTCTGCATCAACCAAATGGCTCGCTACACCTTCGCTGCAAAGCGGACCCAAGTTCCCATCAGCAAAAACACGTGGGTTTGCTATCCTGGCTCCAAAATGGTGGAATGAGCTCCCCATTGACATCAGGACAGCAGAAAGCTTACACACCTTCCGGCGCAGACTGAAAACTCATCTCTTTCGACTCCACTTCGAGCGATAGAACTATTAACAAAGCACTTATATACTAATAAAGGACTGGCTTACTAAAGCCAGTTGAGTAGCACTTGAAATGTTTTTGCTCTATGAAACCTGATGTACTTATATGATTCTGTTTTCTTCAAGTTTGTATTTTGTTGGTCGAACGCACTTATTGTAAGTTGCTTTGGATAAAAGCGTCAGCTAAATGCAATGTAATGTAATCTGAATACAACATTTGCATAAGCAATTTTAACCACTAGATGGCACTGTATGATCAGAGCGTATCCATTTCCCAAAAGAGATGGCCTTATATTTTTGGTTTAAACATCAACACCGTGAGTCTCTTTTGTGGGACTCTGAAGGATTGGACTTAAAGGTCATGCAAAATCCACTTTTTCATGTATTTTATACATAAACATGTGTCCCCTCTGTGTAAAGAGATTCTGAAAGTTTCAGGGAAAAAAATTCGCTCACTTTTTGTCCTGATCCATTTATATAATGGATGATGTACTTATATGATTCTGTTTTCTTCAAGTTTGTACCTTGTTGGTTGAACGCACTTATTGTAAGTTGCTTTGGATAAAAGCGTCAGCTAAATGCAATGTATTGTAATATAATATAAAAACCTGTCTGAAAATGAGCTGATCAGATGTTGGCCACTTTATGATGTCATAACGATTTTTCTGGCTTGAGTAAGCCCCCCCCCCCCCCTCTTTTTAACCAAATATCTCGGTAGGGGCGTGGGGAGTGGCTCCTTATTTTCATCTAAAGTAACAGACAGAGAATCAGCACTTTTGAAACAGGGCTGAAACAGAGGGGTTTATGGGATGCTACAATGATCTGTTTGGTATTTCGAGCCAAACACTTCAGAGACATGTTTTGTATATATATCTGAGACCTATTATATATTGATGAAAAACAGTATAATAGGGGACCTTTAATAGGTTAGTCTACTTTTATTCAGCCCTGGTTTAAACTGACCTGCTGCTCTCTGGTGGGATAGTTCTCCTGTGTGGCTTTGAAGAAGGGCCACTGGTTATAGGTGTAGTCATACATCCACTCACAGAAATGGTTCCCAAAGTCAAACCCCCTGCATGAAAGAGTAATACATTAGTCATTTAAAAACAAAAGAGCACAATCTTTGTGTATGCATCTAAGTGTAGTCCAGACAACATATTTCGTATCAGAATGAATCATTACTGTTGATCAACAACTTTACCTGTAATTGTAACTGCTGTACTCAAAGTCAATCAGCATGAGTCTGTCAGTGGTGTTGGGGTCCTTGTCTTCCAGTATCAGAATGTTACCTGCAGCAGCAAAACAAGATTTTCTCTTAATAATAATAATAATAATAATTTCAGCCTCTGTGGGGTTAAGACACATCGACTATAACTGAACTTCAAGAGTCACATTGTTTTGCACAAAGAAGTGCTTTTTGTAGAACATATACATATTGTATATGTTGGCGATTGAGAGGTTTTGAATGTGGACATGCTCAAATGTACTTTTGGCCTGGGTTGGACACCTAATTCCAATTTGAGTGACAATGTTGGCTTTATTAGATAACAAAACGAATAGA
The DNA here is from genome assembly GCF_902827175.1 of Gymnodraco acuticeps. Classification (NCBI taxonomy): domain Eukaryota; kingdom Metazoa; phylum Chordata; class Actinopteri; order Perciformes; family Bathydraconidae; genus Gymnodraco; species Gymnodraco acuticeps. The sequence goes on along the minus strand of NW_022990047.1, from coordinate 1,359,005 downwards.
CAGGAAAGTAGGAGAGAGGGGACACGAGAGCCACGTGGATGCCCTCAATAGTGGTAAATCCTAAAACTTGTGGCAGTATGAATAGAGACCTTATCTCATTCACCATGACAATGTACAAAGCCAGCTCTGTGACAAAATTGTTTTCCTAGATAAGTGTGGACAAACTTGACTTGCCTGTACGGAGGAAGAGCTGCAAAGCTACCCATATGAGCAAAAACTGTCACAGTAGATATATTGGCATAATCACATATCAGCTATGTGTATATTTGGCAGTTTTCCATATCTTTAATATGTCAGTTCAGATTAAGTAGTTATTCTAAGAGACATTCCCATTTATTACAAAGCTATTCCCGACCGCCACCTTGTATTCTTCATCTTCAAATACAGGAAGATGCATATGAATTTCAGCAGTTCCTATTAATAACTACACCCAAGCCTTTCTTTGACTTATGGTTATAACTGCTAAGGGTTGATCAATTAGCCAAAGTTAGAAGTTTGAGGATTAAAGTGTACCTTCCGTGACGTCATTGTGGCAGAATACCACTGGTGATTTAGTCTCGGCCAGCAGCGCACTGTGGTGGGGGAAAGAGTCAGATGAACAGAGTCGATGATGACAGAGAAAGGGAGAGGAAAGAAGGAGCTTGTCAGTGATGCATTTGCAGGCGGTGTTACTTGCTAATCATTAATACCAATTTTAAAGAAATTAGGCGAGTATAAAATATGATGTCCTAGAGCAGGGGTCGGCAACCTTTTTCATATGAAGTGCCATTAAAAAAACTAATTGTTATCAGCGTGCCAACGATCGAGAATATTAAAGGGGGGGGGTTGTGGAGCTTGACGCTCATGAACTGTCAGCAGGAGGGCGGGGGGAGCCTTTGTGAAACAGAAGAACAGCTAAATAAATGCAACGGCCTCCCAAGAAGAGCTCGCCTCTCTCCAGTCATTTAAGCTAAAGTGGGTTATTGAAGCTGAAGCTTGTTGCTTCTGCCCTCCTCGACTACGGTCTGGGAGCCGACAGGAAAGTTCAACACACAGGTGGCAGTCCGCCCCTTTGTAGCATATTATTTCAATGAGAGATGAGCAGATCACCACTGGGCTTTCAACTAAATACACAGCCACGCAAAAACTGCGGCATTTATACAGCTCCTTATGGGTACTGCAATCTGTGAAGTGCTTTCCTCTGTGGTGAAACGATCAGCACTGCACCACGGAGGAAAGCGGCAGAAGGTCACCTGGAGTTAAAGAGAGCGGGGCTGCGCTGCATGCATGGCTTCCTTCTGCAGGTAACGGGGAGACTCGCTCTGGCGGCGGTCTCGTTCAGGATCCGAAAATACAATTTAAATATTTTTGCACACTTATTCCTACTCGGCTGCCAGGGTGCTCACTCACACCAAGCCCTGGCAGCACATCACCCCCACCCTGATCCACCTACACTGGCTCCCAGTCAAGCACCGTATCACCTATAAACTCCTTCTTCTGACTTACAAATCCCTCCATGCCCTCGCCCCCCAATACCTGTCTGACCTTCTCCGCTACCACACTCCATCCCGGAAGCTAAGATCATCTGGACAGGATCTCCTCTCCACCCCCCGCACCAGGTTGCGGACTTTTGGTGACAGAGCCTTCAGTGTGGCATGCCCCACCCTCTGGAACTCTCTCCCCCCCGAAATCCGCAGCGCCCCAACCCTGGACATTTTCAAAAAAGCCCTCAAAACGCACCTTTTTACCAAGGCTTTCGCCACTGTATAGTTAGTTTAATAGGTTTATTTTTCCGCTACTTCCCCCCCCCCCCCCACCCCCTTAACCTGTCTGCCTTTTTTCCCCTACTCCCCCCGCCCCCTACCCGACTTGTAAAGCGACCTTGGGTTTCCTGAAAGGCGCTATACAAATATTATTTATTATTATTATTATTATTAGTGTGCCACTGGTTACGGTGCCGCGTGCCAGCCAGGGGTTTCCGAACCCTGTCCTAGAGACTACAGTTACTACACTGCAGCAATGACGGTATTTTATTTTTAATAATTATTCATTCAAATGGTACTGTAAAGAGGCATACTAGGCAAAACTATACTGATTAATTCAAAGCATCTATGTATGTAACCCATAAGATCAATCAATCTATCAAACATCAAGCCAAGAAGATGGTGCCTTGAAGTCTCATACTGTGTCAGTGGGAGACTGCTTCAAATCTAAAAGATAAAACATGTGCTCATAGATAAACAGTGACAATAAACACTGTGCTGATTATCTATTGGCTGCCAAGGTCAGCCCACCTGGAGGACTCAGCTGTGAAGTCGTGGAGGGACTGGGACAAAGGTCAGTTATTAGACTGAAAAGGAAAAGAGTGTCCTGTTACACACACACACGTCTCGTGGTTTTTAGTGCTGATCCTTAAACATCAGTAGTAACAGGCTAACCTGACCAACTTCCTAAAATCTACACGACATCAGATTAGGTTAAACATTATTGTCATTGTACAGGATATTGAGTGAAGACAATGGAATAAGGGTATGCATGTGCTAGATACAGTGTGAGCAGTTGAACAGTATTTACAGTGGGTAAATTACAGCAAATGATATGCGATGGCTCTGACCAAACAACATCTTGTTGACACTTGGCTTAAGCAAGTGATTGCATCATGTTTCTACTTCCCCTCAAAATCAGTTTTTGACACTGACTGTAAAACTCTGAATCACTAGGGTTTGCATGTTCAATGATCCTCCTGCTAAGTTGTGATTTACAAAAAGAGAAAAATATGATATCTATTGTATTGACGTGTTTGTCCTCGTACATGGGTATCTGCAAGAGTTATAATTGCCAATAGTAGTTTTTTGTGTGTATATTGTATTTTAGATTATTTTTCAAACATTTTGAAAAAGATTCTGCTCCCTCAATGACACTGTTTTTCCTCATCTCTACTTACCCTAACTTTGAGGCTTTATTTATACTTAATGATGGTCACTTAATGCATCACAATATTGCTTTTATATTTATGTATATTTGATTCCTGTGCCCCAACTCACCGTAGATTCTCCAGCTCAGCAGGCAGGTCTAATTTCATCAGCTTCTTGTACTTCTTCACATGTGCTTCACGTACAAAATTAAGCTTCATCACTTGATCCACGTATCTAAAGGAAAAAGAAGACATTACATCCAAAGCAGATAGTTCTAGTCAAAGAAAGAGATACCAAGATGTCCTTACTTGTCAATGGTCCCAAAGAGCCAACTGGGCTCTTTGTTAAAGGGCATGCTCATTTCATGGAAACATGCCACCTTGGTGGCAATCTCAGCCGATATGGCAGGATCGGGAAGTTGATGTGTGCGCATGCAGGTATTCTGGAAAAACAGATAAAATAAAGATGATACCAATGCTTCCTCTACCTAAGGACCAAGCTCAAGTATTTTATGGATTTACATTCTACTTACAAAGTAAAAGGAATGTGTTCAATAGAAATTCAGATTAGATTTTAACCCTGAATGTTCAATACTTTGAAACATTATTTTGTTATGTATGAATGTGTGTAAGGTGTATGTGTGTGTGTGCATATATTATACCGGAAAGTACTGTTCTAAGCGTCCCTGGGGAAAGATGCCGTACAGTTTTGGTCCTAAAGTTCGTTCTGCCAGGATGGCGAACATCACACTTTCCAACACCAGGGAGTCCACACCCTGTGTCACAGAAAGACAGACAGAAAGACAGTTTGATTACATTTTTGCTTTAGTTTATACTTCCAGGCAGACAATAATGATAGAAGAATGACTACAGAAATTATATTTTCCCCGATAGTAGTTCAACAGCTGAACAGAACAACCTGTAAGATGGCACCATACACTCTGAGGAGCACGACGCGAGGTTCATCTGCGACAGCAGGCACATGGTCAGGCAAACAACACAGGTAGAGCAGATTACTCAGCCCCCCACTGCAAAACAAAAACACCAGTGCTATCACATCAGGGCAAAGTTAATGTCATTACACATAGCTACAGTATATAGTAATTGGTCACTACACCACGACAATACGTGCAAACCGTGTCTAAAGTGACTGATCACATGCACTAAGGCTGCGGTTTAGTCTTTTTTGATTCCTAACTGAGCAAAATAACCTAAGTGGGAGCGAGGATAAGAGCTATTTATTACTCTGGACGATAAGGAAAGGAGCTTAAACACTTCCTTTATTATCTCCATTTGCATAGAATACACTGTACCATCCTGTACGAAAAGAAAGCAGATATGGGTATTAAATTAACACATCTTTCACTGTTGTCCACGTTTATAGAACCTACATGAAACATCATGAGAAGCCACACTCCAATGTTTAGACGTGTCTATGTCTATAGAAGTCTAGATCTATGTACAATTGTAGTTTTACCACAGCAGACCAAATGAAGTCCTGTTGGATTCTCCTTCACATCTTTCCTTAACTTAACCCCATTAAGTTTTTCACTAAGGTTAATGAAATGTGGTTATAAAAAGACATAGGACCTGTTTGTTTTATTCGCAGCACAATACTGTCCTTGCCTAACTGGCAGCTGGCTCAGCCTTAGTAGGCTACATGGTGCACCTGCTGCTCAAATTGAGCCCTGTGCTGTTTTTCACCTATATATATATATATATATATATATATATATAAATATATAATATATAATATAAATATTTATATAAATATAAAATATATATATATATATTTTAGTGCACTCATATCACATTGTTTATATACTTAAAATAGTATGGTTTATTCATATCCACACTTAAGCTGTTTAATATTGTTTATATTACCACTATACACACATTACTCTGAAACTTCACTGCTTTACACACTCAAAACAGAACATAAAAAATGCCTTTGTTACTAAATGTATAATTTGTAATTTAGTTGTTCCCCTGTGAATAGGCCATACGATACACTACACTTTTTGTGGCTGTACACATAATTAAAACAAAGAATAATACAATAATTATTATTACAAATGTGGTGTCCATTGTAAGTACATAATAATGTGCGATGATGTCAAGTAGCTATCTTTGTTTTGAGGGACCCCAAACTATTACATTGGGATTCGTAAAAGTACGCCATAACGAAGTCAACATTTTAGACTTAATTTAAATACCTATAGTATTAAGATAAGGACATTATAGTGATGTTATCTTCACTAGGCCTACAGCTGTAATTTCACATTATTTACCTAACAATGCTTATTTGAAAATCCCTTTCTTCGACGGTCTTCCAGGACCCCGCCAGGAAGTCTCTGCACCAGGAGAACGCCCTGCTCCGGGTGTCCCGGTCAACCTCCTCGGTTCTCCCATCCCGGAAAGCCTCTGCCTCCGAGTCGTAATCACAGTTGGCCCCAAATAAAGGACTCGGGGTCCTAGAATGTCTCTCATTGACGAAAAGCATGTCCCTGACTCCGCTTCCCGTCACATTTCCACCCGACTGCATCGTGAGTTTCCGGGCGGAGAGCAAAGGGAGACCGGTGTTATATGTCGGTCTGAAGACAAGACAAGACTAGGCTTGTTTGAGACAAGCGAGACCTGCACAGACCTGCGCAATTTCGATCAACGTCTTGCTCGTGCGTTGCATGATGATTAGTCATTTTGTCCGACTTGCTCTGGAGGCTCGCCTACATGAGACGTTGAAATCTCGCGGGACAAAGACGCCCGCAGCCTTGAGAGCGAGGCGCAGCGAGGCGGCGCAGTTCCTCTCCACGGGCTGCGGAAGCGAAATGCTTGATGGGAAACGACCAGTGGCGGCGGGTCATTAGGGGCAGGTGGGGCACAGCCCCACCTAGTGTCAGAAGAAAGTATTACAAATAATGATTACAAAAAAATAAAAAATAAAAAATAAAAAAACATATAAAATATATTTTAAGGTCATGTTTAATAATCTGATTCGTCTGTACATTTCTGTTTTAGTCTGTGTTCTTCTAATTAGTGTCTAGAGTGCCGTTTTGAGCTGTTTAGAGCCATGTGGGACAAAACCCGATCCTGCCCCTCCCTCTCACAGTCTAAGTGAACGGTGATTGTAAAAACTACACTGCGCATGCTCAGAGTATTTTTCTATTTAATGTGTGTGGCAAAAAAATAATGACCGTAGGGGCATAGTGCTCCCATCCCCACCATACGTCATCTCACATAATTCAGAATTGATTGGCTGTAAGTACTCACGTGTGCAGTGCTGCGAAACGTCACGTGTAGTTTGAAGAGGAGACGAGAGAGCAGCATATAGCTAACATCACCAGCGATTAAAAGAAGTAAAAAACTGAAAGAAAATGAATGAAGTTGACCATTTACTGGAGCACACATTTGAGACACTTAGTCTCGGAGAGAAACTGGAGGTAAAGCGCCTCGGTGCCCACCATCCACCGGATTTCCAAATGGTCCAGACTGCGGGCAAAGTTAAACGTGGGTTTAACGCTGAGTGGTTTGCTAAAAAGAAATGGCTAACGGCGAGCATCCAGAAGAATTCCCTCTTTTGCTTTCCTTACCTGCTTTTTGGTGAAGATCAAGGTACTTGGTCGAGGACAGGTTACAAGGACTTAAAGCATCTTTCGGAGAGGACAATGAAGCATGAGAGCAGCAACAGTCATTTGGAAAATGCTGTAAAATTGGGATTACTTGGAAGGGTGAATGTTGCAGCTCAGATTGACAGCGCCTACAGACGCGGCATTGATTCTCATAATAGGAAGGTGGAAGAAAACAGGTACGTGCTTGGTCGGATCATCACCTGTATTAAACTGTGTGGGAAATGTGAGACAGCACTGCGGGGCCACAACGAGTCGGCGGACTCTCTGAATCCAGGGATATTCAGGTCAATTTTCGAGACAATGTGTGAGGGCGATTCCAGGCTTCAACGGCACTACGAAGCTCAGCTTGTTTTCAAAGGGACATCAAGCACCATACAGAATGAACTCTTGGACTGCATGTATGATGTGTACAGGGAGGAAATAGCCAAGCAAGTGGACAACACATCATTTGTTGCCGTTCAGGCCGACGAGACAACCGATGTCTCCTGTAAATCGCAAATGGTGATTGTGCTGCGATACATTATGCCTGACCTCACAGTTACAGAGCGTTTTTTGGAGTTTGTGGAAGTAAAGGACAAAACTGGTGTAGGTCTCTCTAACAGCATCAAGGCTGTTCTGGAACCCCTGAAGCTGAAAGAAACACAGCAACTGTGTTCAGCAAGGATGAGCATCCTGAAGGTGTTTTTTGCAGATCTAACTGCTTTTTCCACTTTTTTCTCCGGTGCTCCAAAACGTGTTGCAGCTCTTGCAGAGGCAACACAGAGACGCATCCCACGGCCACCGGCTGTGAGATGGAACTTTAAAAGCAGAACTGTGAACGCGGTTTGGGAGACCCGAGATGCACTACTTCAGTGTATGAAGCATATACGCGCACAACCAGGATGGGATGCGGTCACCATAAGTGAGGCATACGGCCTGTCAAAGAAACTGCGGGACCGAGCATTTATGCAGCTCCTGGAGTTTTTTTCGTTGCTTATGCCAGAAGTGGATGTTCTATACAACACTCTGCAAAAACGAAGCATCGATGCACCTGGGATCAACAGCGCGCTCTGCCGTTTCAAGGAAAATGTTCAGAAAATGAGGCAGAAAACTGATGCATTGGCCGCCACTGCTCATGATGGAACAGACGAGCCAGGCCGACGAGTCAGCAGCACAGCGCCGGTGATGAAGGAGGCTTGTGACACAGTCATCTCACAGGTGGAACAGAGGTTCTCACAGAGTGACCATTTGATCGCTGCAAAGCTTGTTGACAGCTCATTCTTCCCACAGCATGTCCTGTCATTTCCTACACCTGAGCTTGACTGCGCCGTGAAACTGTGGCCTGCGTTGGGAAACAAGGAGAAGTTGAAGTCTGAGCTGACCACGCTCTACCGCCACAGTGAGCTTCACACTGGAAACACTGCCCTGTCTCTGTTGAAATCCATTCACGAGAACAACTTGGAGGAAACGTTTGCTGAGACTGTTATTTTGGTCAAAATAATAGTGACAACTCCGATGACGACATCCGAGTCAGAGAGGAACTTTTCCACCCTCAAAAGGATAAAGACTTTCACTCGCAACACCATGGGACAGCCGCGACTTAACGCATTGGCCATGCTTTCAATTGAAAGCCAGTTGATCCAGCAACTACAGGACTTCATCCCCAAAGTGATAGACACATTCTGTCAGAGGAAGGACCGCCGTGCCGCTTTTCTTTTCAAGTGAGCCTTCAGCTTTGTAAGTTCATTTATGTCATATATTTTGTTGATCTTCTGTGTTTTGCCTCTGCTGGATCGATTGATATTGTGACCTCGATGATGAGTGTCTGTGTTTTCCTTATATTTACAGTCTATGGTGTTTTAATGCTAAAGCATTACGGTTGTTGTTATTGTTAAGAATTACTTTGTGATGGTGACCTTTACTCCATGTATGAAGGTGCATTACTATGACATCCCCACGCTGTGTACGTAAATGTATGCGCTCACAGTGTTGCTCCTGTGGTCTTCAGTATATAATTTGACACTCCCCCTCTCTCTCTGTCCCCCCTCTCTCTCTCCTCCCTCTCTCTCTCTCTCTCTCCCCCGACCTCTTTCTGCCCCCCCAGTTTTGTACACCTAGAAACGCCACTGGAAACGACTCGCTGGTATCTCGAGCTGAGCGCTCATTGGTGGTTTTTTCCACGTGCTGGTGATGAAACTCTCCAATTGGCTGGGCAAAATGTTGTTGTTTTGTGTCAGTTTTACGTCGCCACTTCCATTCACATTTTTCATCATTGTTCCACAATATTTATCATCATTAAATTAATATCCATATATTTTATACTATACTTGCACTGCTTACCGTTTTCATACTTTATATATCTTAGCATATTCATACACTGTTCATACTGCTCTCAGGCTGCTGTGTATATCAAGTGTATTCATACCCCTCACTGTTTATTCATCATTCAATTCATTCTATATTTTATTCTGTAGATTGTGTACATTACTTTTCACTTTACCGCTTGTTGCACCTGGTTAGAAGCTAAACTGCATTTCGTTGTCTCAGTACCTGTAATATGTGCAATAACAATAAAGTTGAATCTAATCTGGAGCAGGAACAAATGTATTTACTTAGTACATATCTGACATTAACGATTAAACACATGTGTGCATTCTTTATAAATGCAAACCGAGTCAAGCCGACTCCGGAGGTGGCGGTATGCACCTTAAAGTTGTTTGCAATCCGCCAAAAAACCGAGAGAAGAAGAAGAAGACGAAGCCGACTCCGAGCATGGACTCCGAGCTGTCCGACTTCAGGCGAGCTTTTTGAGACCTCCCCCGGCTGCAATCGGCTATTCTCGTCTACTTTCGAGTCGAGCCGCAACGCGTCTCAAACAAGCCTAGTGTCTCGCTGGCGTTCGCAGTTCACCGGTAAGGCTACGCAACCGGAAGAGACAAGCAAAGCGGGATAATCTGGTACGCATGGGTGGGCGCAGCGGGCGGTTTGCAGCAAGTATTAAAGTATAATGGCCTTTTAAGATTGGTGTTTCTCCTCGTCGGACGCGCAGCAACTGGTGATTTGCACAGAGGTAAACTGGCATATTCATTGTCCAATCACATTTCGATGACCTGTTCTTAAGCCTGTTCTAATTGGTCATTTATATGTGGTAACTTTGTACGTCATCTGCCTGCACACTGAAGGACTCTGGGAAATGTAGTGTCCATGTTTGGCAATGCTACTGAACCCATGTACTGAACGTTGTGTATTTTGAACGGTTTGGTTAAAGAGCATATTTGTAAAAACATGTTTAAAGAGAGACATTGATGTAAATGGTAGTTTAAGGTATGGATGGATGGATAGATTCTAATTTAATTTCCACCCAGTGAAAAGAGCTACTTGGCTACAGTCCTACCTCTTTACTGCGGCAAACCCTATAGAGAGGCGAAGTCCCGCCCTTGGCCCTTCTACTTCCGCCCCATGGGACCTTATTTCAGAAAAATTGTGTATTGAAGTCAATGGAGAGAGAAAGATTATCTTTCGATCCCGTTTGAATTGTGCCAAGAATTACACATATGATGTTTGTCAATTTAAAAAAATCATTTCCATGTCAACAAAGTCACAGTTGGCTTGAAATCCTGTCTAATATTGCAGTATACTCACTTAATTACAAAAAAAAACGTGTGCAAACCTTTATATATACAGTCTATGGTGCAAACGTGTCTAAAAGACAAACGAACATGGGGAAACCTACTAAGAAGCAAAGTCAGCCTGCAGACGACTCATCTTGTTCTTGTTCCCCCGAAATGGTGATGTCTCTGGATGCTGAAAAAGCGTTTGATCGAGTTGAACGACAGTATCCTATCTATTTTTTACTCTTAACATTTTTGGATTTGAGGATTCCTTCATTTCATGGATTAAACTACTCTACTCTCAACCACTAGCCTCTGTAATCACTAATGGTAAACAATCTGAATATTTCCCTCTTGGCAGGGGCACACGTCAAGGCTGCTGTTTTATCCCCTCTATTGTTCGCCATTGCTGTCGAACCCAAGCCCCCAGGAAGTGCGCCGGACTCAGATGAAAATATTCGTGCTGACTAAACGGCGGTACTACACTTCCGTTTGGTTGCCAGGCCCGGAAACACTTTTTCCCATTGACTTACATGGGGAAAGAGTGGTCTGTAAATCGTTGGATAATTTTTTTTAAACTAAATAAACTACCCAGTATGAACACTTGTATAGCCCTTATTAAAAACATTCGTTCCTCAAGTTGTAATAATGTGCTAATAACGTTATTCTGAGAGTTATTTCCCTCTGCATTATGAACGCGCATCTAACCCACGGGACCGCGCCGCCCGGCACGTTCATGTTACGTGTCTCGACCAATCAGAGCACACTGTGCTCACAGGAAGGGTGCTGGAGCCAGGCTCTGGCTGGAGCCAGAGCCATATAATCAGGGGTGCACATAACTTTTTGGCCCTGGTTCTCAAAGGAGCACCTGGAGATGTTGCTTGGTGCTCATCCTTAAAATGAAATAAATAAACCGGTCTTTATTTGTCAGACACACGGCACAGAACACACAGAGGTGAACACAGAACACACATGCACATTAGCACGACCAGTAATCCTACAAGCTGTCATCACTACCCTCCTGACTGTTCTCCTCACTGTCTTCCTCTCTGTCCGACATGGTAGCTGATGATGTAGGCCTACTACTTTCTCTCTGGTTGAGTCTGCGATTAGCTGCTTGCATCCACAAGTCAACAGCTGGTTTTGGGTCGAAAGTCCAGTTTTAAAAGGATATGTTTGGTTACTGTCCTATAGTATACATTGGAATGATTTCAAACCTGTTTATCCCAATAATTATAAAGGAGTGCCTTGGAAATATGTGTTTACATAAATTGTGACCAAACCGTTTGAACTTAGACTAAAGTGAACTATCTAAACACTCAGAGTTCTTTACCTCACTGAGCTGTAGTTATCAGTCTCTCGGTCTGACTGGAGAGGACTCTCCCTCCACATTATTGTAGAAACATCTTCTTCTTATATCCGCAGCTAGCACCAGATTCTAATAACAACAGCGCCGGTACCGGTGCACCTTCCCTCTCTCCCTCGCTCACTCGCACTTTGGCTGTGAGCTGCGGGCGCCAGACAAGCCAACATCCTCCATTTTCATCACTTACAGCGCCCATCGTACAGGGCAAATGAAACGTGTAACCGGGGTGAAAAGGGTGTTACATTTACTTAATTATGAATGTTGTTACATCAAGGCCGAAAATTAGGATGAGCACCAACGGTCAAAAACATTTTTTTCCCTCCCAGAACTGCCAGCGCAGCGCCTCCACAGATCTGGCGCCCTAGGCGAAAATCAACGCCAGTGCGACGGGCCGGCCCTGAGTTCATATGCAACTCGCAAATATCTTTCTCTCTCTCTTCTCTCTCCTCTCTTCTCTTCTCCCTTCTCTCTCCCTCTCTCTCAATGTTGGTACGCAAATGCGCCTTTTTTCAAGTGACCCGGTGCTCTTTTTTTTGGCCGAGGTGCGCATACGCACCTGCGCACCAGTTATGTGCAGCCCTGCTTATATTGTAAAACGATTTTGAGTCCTTGAAAAGCCCTATACAAATGTATTATTATTATTATACTGAGAGGTATCAGATCTTGCTGTGTAAAATAAGAGGTGTCACTTGTGATGTAGTCTGTGTGGTCTACAGTGAATGTATTCCTGACAGCAACAGGTGATAAGAATCAAAGGTTCCCATAGGATCCCATAGGAAATGCATGCGGGTCATTTTTGACCCACTTATGGAAGCTTGGGGTAGTAATACAAAAACTACAATTTCTTAAAATGTATACAATTTAAATAAAAATGTTGAATGGCAGGATATCCAAAACATGTTTCCTGAGGAATAGCTGGAATATGAAATGATAAAAGAAATTAAGAAAGTAATTACAAAGATACTCTAAGAAAACCACCTCACTGGGTCAAAAAAGACCCACTTATGCATCTAAGGGTTAAAATCCATGACAGTGTCTAGTCTGCACTGCCTGTATAGAATTCAAAAGAACAAGGCGTGGCTTTAATTAAATGACAAGGACAGTAAATATTGCACCGTGGGTTTTATTCTCATTGGAACAGGATGGAAGTCCTGAATTGTCACATAGTAGCTCAACTGGCTAACCAAGAAAACGACTAAACCTAACCACACACCTCTTTCTGCCATGCAATAAACCGTTGGAGCTCACAAGTCATAACAAATAAAGATTGGAGTGAAACTAAATATGCAAAAGTGTATATAGATGATTTGTCTTTTATAAATAATGAGCTCCGTAACTAAATAAACCAATTATTGTGTTATGTATCTAGGGATGATTGCAGGGTGTCAAGACAAGCTGGAAATAATCTTGAGTGAATAAAAAGCTCATATATCACTTATCTCAAAGCCTCACCTGTGAAGAGGAAGAAGATGAGGACCATAATCAACGTGTATCCGAAGTAGAGGAAGGTGCTGGCAGCGCCAACAATTTGTAGCTTTGAGAAGAAGTAATGCACAGAGTAGATGAAGAGATAGACTGCTGTGAAGCCGCTGGTGAGGAAGGAACGCCACCACCAGTGGTAGTCCTGCACACACATTACAAATAATAACATGTTATGTGTACTTGAATTACTATAGGCAAAAAAGTACGAGTATAACATTTATTTTTAACTCATCTTATTCTATTTTACTTGTATATAGTTCACTTAGTCTTGCAACATTCTCTTGCACTATTTCATTTCCACCTGTTTCTCCTTGCACTATTTTTATTGTTGTTCTATGACTTATATATATTTATATTGTATTGTTGGAGGAGCCTGGGTCTTAAGATTTGTATTGCCATAACTACAATGTGGCCACTGTGCAGAGGTCGATAAAGCCTTTGAACCTTTAGACCTTTAGTCAGGAGAGTGACATTAAATAACATATCTTCAAAGGCAAGATCTAGAGAAGAATACTAACTTAAAATATATGAATATATTCATTTGGATTTCTTTCATTTCTACAACAGTGGGACTATGATATTACAATTATAGTATGATTGAAGTATTTTCAAGTTTCAATTGTTTTTCCAGACTCAAGTTTGTGAACTGAGACAAAGTTCTCTGAACATGTGGGTAACTCAGCACACAGGTGGAAGTAGCAGAGCAGGACTGTGGCCTCGGAGCAAGTGATGAGAAGAATAATAAAAACCAAAAACAGGAACCCGAACATGTAGTACATCTGATGTGACCTGAAAAGAACAGAGGCAAACAACATATTACATGATGTACTGTAACAAAGAGCTCAACTACACCTTCCCTTTCAAATCAGGAAATACAGCATGTCTGTGTTCTTACCAAATGCTGTTGAGAATGAAGAACAGTTGGATGAAAATGCAACCAAAGGGCAGGATCCCGCCCATTACGATACCAGGTACAGGCTTTGTAAAGAAAGACTGCTCAGGAATTTGACGAGGGATTTGATTTGTTCTCACTGGTTGCTCGATTGCCTGCATGGCAGCAGAAAGAGAGAGGATTTTATAACAAACTCAAGCATATTTGATCAACAATCAATTATTTCAAGATCATTTGATAAACTCTGAGCTCTAACTCACAGCTTTCTTGAATCCAAAGTAGGCGCCGAGGAAGGTGAGGGGCACGGAGATTCCAAACCACAGAGCCAAAATGGCCACCAGAGTGCCGAAGGGGATTGCTGCTGAGGAACCTTCCACCCAAAGGATCAGGTTCATCAGGAAGAAGTCTGCAAACACAATACTAGGGAAGAGAGAGGGACGGAAGACACAGAGAGGGACAATACATGTGAGCATGATAAAAGAAGTGCAAAGGCATTTACAGCACAACATGAAACCTGATGTACTTATATGATTCTGTTTTCTTCAAGGTTGTGTCTTCCTGGTCGAATGTACTTATTGTAAGTCGCTTTGGATAAAAGCGTCAGCTAAATGTAATGTAATGTAACAACATTTCACTCCAGGGCAGAAACAAAGTAGAAAAATGGAAACCTAAGTAAACCTACCCTGGGCACAAGAGGGCTGTCAGCAACACGTTTGTCTTCCACTTCTCACCTCCGAAAGCTAAAAGCAGAAAACAGAGACATTAGAATGAGCAATAACTCTTAAGACTTTTGTGAAACCGTGTAAGGTGTTTTCGCTGGACTCTTACTTTTGTAGAGGCGAGCAGACACATAGCCAGCAGGCGTTCCCATCAGCACCCAGAGGACCACAGAGCACGTCATGAGGGCCCCTCTGTTGGCCGGCGACAGGAAGCCCAGACAGGCCAGGACTACAGGGGACAAACACTCATCAGTGGGCTCATTCAGCACAACAGTAAACAAATACTTCTACTACTGCTCCTGGTTTTTATACTGTAATACCCCAAACTTGGTTGACGATGTTCTTTTAAAATGTGTCTTCTTGGTGAATCATGTAGTTTAATTGATTGCAGAGGCTCAAGTGGATGTGCTTTAAATCTTGTTCTGAATGTTTTAAGAAGAAATATTTTTCCCATGAATTGTTCTACTGCCCTCTCAATCTGTAGGGATGTCCAATACCATGAAGGCAAATTAAAACCTTGCTCAGGGATTGTTTTTGGATTAAATAATGAGTAAGATAAAAATGTATCTGTTTGTCATGTATGTTCAGCATAACACCTGTGTGATTAATGTTGTGTCCTTTGTGTTAAACATTGTTTTATTAACTACATTTTAATTTTATTTAATATATCTGTGTACATTTAGTTTGCACATAAACCATTTTTAGTTCATATATAATTAATGTTCTTAAATTGTAACTAAGTTGACTAACAAGGCAGCTGTTTAGTTTAATACTGACTGCAACAATAATAATCTGGAACAATTATGTGTGCAAACAAATGGTACACTCCCTGATGTGGTGAACACAAAGATAATTGAAAGTACTGATAGGCAGCCAAATTACTAAGAAGGAAACTATGTATTATAACTGATACAAAACAGTCCTTACAGAGAGTGATGAAGGTCATGATGAAGATCTGGGTGCCCTGTCCAAGGAACACAGACAACAACATTCCTTTCCTGGGGGGCCGGAAAACATCCCCGTGCACCTGCTTCCATCCTGACTCCTCCTGTGCGTCCTCCTGGGAAGAGAGAAAGCAAACAAGCGAGCAACAGTCACTATCAAGGAAGTAATGAATATTTCCATTGATAAAAGTTAAAGGTTAACCCACAACCGAGCAGTGAACACTACCTCACCTGATAGCAGGAAAAACGAGGCAAAGACAGCGAGAACATGGTTTACCAAAAGCTGTAAAATGTGGTTTGAAACTTGTCTATGAATTCACTAAACGTCTTCCTTGAAAGTTGCACAAATATTCACACCACATTTTACATTCTGTTCTAGTGTGCAGGTTTTCTGCAATCACACACCCAAACACCTGATTCAACAACCACAAAAAGGTTCTGGTAAAAGAGCTTCCATTAAGCTTACGTAAGGCACCGAGGATTTTTCCTTGGTCGTTGGAAGCTTTATGAAGTCTGCCTGTGAAATGTAACAAAATATTCATAGTTGTGGGTACTGTGCACCTGGTGTGCTTGGTGGTATTTTACACTGCACAACTAAAGCATTAGCCATGTCACTGTGATGAACACCACCACACATTTAGCTAGAAGGATATTATGTGTAATGTTACATTTTTCAGCTAAATAGAAAAGTATTATCCATGGGATCAAAAACATGTGCAACATTTTAAAGTAACTATTGAAACCCAAATAACATAGCCTCAATAGTGTATGGTCATCAAAGCTTTTAGTATGACTATAAGGTTAACGCTAAAATGGTACCATCTCATTTGAATATTTAATGTGCATGGTGGCGACACGTTGTCCTCTGAGCCTCTGAGGGTGAAGATATGTCGGCAGGGCCGGACTGGGACAATAAGTCAGGCTGGGAATTACACACCCAGCCAGGCCACTACCAGTGTTTTGTGGCATTTTGCTGGATTTATTTGTCAATATTTACAGCGTTGCTGCCCATAGTGATAGCCCTCTAAATCTACTAACAAATAAACATATGGAGATGGGTTACTATTTAAAAAAATGTGCAAATCTATTTAGGAACCTATTCATGTGAACATATTTTAAGTGGGGGTGGACCTCAAATCCTATAGGGGTGTCCGGGGGCATTCTCCCCCAGTAAGATTGTTTTTTAAATGTTGGACTTAAATGCATCAATCTGGTGCATTTTGAGGGGGAAATAAAGAGAGAGACTACACCTATATGAAACAGAACTGTATACATTTAAATAATCATAAAATCCTAAGTATATGGCCATAACCAATAACATAGCATATCCAATATGAAAAAACATTGAAACTTGTTTATTTATTTGTTTTTGGTTCATTTATAGTTGTGAGTGTGTCTGTGCTCCTGAACCAGCCTCTCCTGTCTCCCCCCTGCTACTCTTTGAGGCAGCAGCAAAGACTAGCTTTAGCTCTCAACAAGTTTTTAAAGTTTATCTTACATTTTTTCACCTAGTTAACGTTTTTTTATTATTATTCATCACTCCCCCCTCAAATGGAAATATGTGTTTACATGAATGGTGACCAAACCGTGAGACCCACTGAGAACTAAGTTAACTATCTAAACACTCAGCAGAGTCCTTTACCAATCTCTCAGTCTGACAGGAGAGGACTCTCCTCCACCTTGTTGTTGAAACAGCTCCTTATATCCGTTAGCGCAGCTAGCTAGCTAGCACCAGATGCTAACAACAACAATAGCCTACACGTAACCGGTGCGCGCGCTTTCTCTCTCTCGCTCGCGCCACTCATACACACACCCTCCCGAGCTTGAATGACACACAGAGACCAATCGAGGGCATTAGTGTATGAAAGTGGCCATGTCGGCAGGCCACATCATGTAGACAGCCAGTCACCCTCTGTGAGGCAGAGTCAGACCCACATTTGTGCAGCGTTGCGTTCACAATACATACATAAAAAAATCCTCAGGCCAGCAGGCCACTTAGCAGGCCAGGCCATCGGGAAACCTCCCGGTGCTCCCGATGGCCAGTCCGGGCCTGTATGTCGGGCACTTTCAGTTTCCGGGTCTTTCCAAGTAGTCAGGTTCTCTTTCCTAAGGCTGCACATACGTCGGTCTCCATGTGTCCTCCTCAGGTGGAAAACTTCTTCTTTCTCCTGATCCTTCAGACACCTGAGGAATTCACCAGTTTTAGGAACAACAAAGAAACGTGGTCAACTGTAGGAAATCCTAATGACAGCCAAAATAGTGCATACTTTATGAGGTGAGGTAGCTCCAGCAGGTTTCTACTCAGGTATGTGAACACAGTCCTCTTCAGCTCTACACAGCAGATATCCTGAGCCAGACTAAGGTAGGACCGACAGTTTCCTGGGCTGAGTTCGAGGACTGACAGACACTTTGAGAGGAAGGCCTCAGCCAGGAGATAGCTGCTGACCTCCAGAGTTGGAAAGGGAGAAATATGTTTGGTTTTAGGGTGAATTACAACACTAAGCAAAAGCATGAGATTTCCGAAAGTGACATGTTTAAATAGACGTAGAGAAAGGAAGTCCGTTTACCTGGATGTGGTAGCCCAAATCCTCCTGAGGGACTTTAAACTTATTATGGAAGGAGAACTCAAGAAGATTGTGGAAGACTGAGGAGGACACATGGTCCAGGAGGATGAGGCTCTCTGAAGTCTCCCTCATTCTGGATTGGGACAAGGCTCGGAAGTACTCACTGCACTGTGAGAGCCTCCCAATATCCACCTTAAAAGATGAATTATTAAACCAAGATTGTTGTGGCCTCCAGTTCTATCTGGTTAACTTGTACAGTTTAGAAATGTGTGTTTTGTTGTTTACCTACATGGAATGCACATGTGCTGGTTTGCACTGTAACCATGGTTTCATCTCCATCTCCAGGGTGATATGTGCGAAGTGCCTCAATGGTTTTCCACTCCTCTGAGTCTGATCCTCTATCTGTAACACCTGGGGATGCTATCCGATTTTTGGCTGCTGGAAAAGCTCCCCATAGTCTTGTAAGAACATATATGAGCCAGAAGCGTAACCCCTCTATGAATATGATAACACATTGCCTGAGAGGATTCATCTCATTGACGGTGTCAGATCTAAGTGAAGACAATTATAACAGTTTTAATACAGCCTGTACCATTTTTTTTGTTTAAACTCCACAGGTTTTAAGATGCTTTGCACCATACAACCAGTCCTACAATCACACATTCAGACTGTAAGTGCTACAAATGAGAGGAGACAAGCTCCCAATATTACAAGCAGCCACAGCAATGGCAAATAAAGGACAGAACGAGAACGACTAGTTGAGTCCATGTTTCACTGACTCATCTACTTTTCCTTCTGCAACGCTCACCGTCAAATACTTAAGACAACATGCCAACAGAAACAGCTTGTTAAAGAAGTTGGTGCAATGCAACGCTAGGCAAACTTCAGAGTTCCTGTTTGTTCTGCTACAGATCCAGTGCATTCGGAGGTCTCTCGATCTTTGAGCAGTGCAGCTCTTTCTGGCTGGTCTATTTTTGGCACTTGGAGGTGGGACAATAGTCAACCGTCTGCGATGAAACATGGTCTCCTTCAAGCTTCACGTCATCATGGGGCAACTAAGTTACTGCTGCAGTTTTAAAAGTAACTTTATGTTTCACAAAATGTATCGATACATTTGTAAAAATGTATTTTAGGGCCAATGTATTTATGAGAAAAACAAATGCATTGACACAGGTTCTAGACACATGTTTATTAGATTTAAACTAGTAGTTTGTACTACCATAACCAACATAAAACAGATGACACAGTATGAACTTCAACAGGATGCGCTGCTTTAAAAAACAAACTTCTTTTCAAAAGTAAACTGACAAAGCTTTGTGTCAAATGTAGGACATTCATGACATTTGGTGAAGAAAGTAGCTTCTGTCAAACCCAGGAGACTGTCTAGATAAACATAATGGCATTCAAACAAAAAAATAAAAAGTTTAAATAATTGTCGGATCTATTTAAGCAATTTAGCTTAATTTAGTTGACTACAAGTGCCAGATGTACATTTTAGTTACATAAAACCATAGATGAGAATTACATGTTTACCAGATGATGTTACAGTCATACAACGATAAATAGAAGAGAAAAGGTAGCAAGACAGTTACAAAAATGTACAGTTAATAAATCCAATATTACTGACATAAACATACACTTGTTTATTTACCCATTAGAACAGTTACATTGATACTGTACAAAATAGCCCTTGTGGAATATGTTGTTGAATGTGGGTAATTAAGCTTTTAACTTCACATTATTGGACCTCCAAAGAACCCTAATGCAGAATGGACCTCAGAAAAAAAGGAGCAAGGCAGAATAAAAGAAAAAACTCTAAAATAACTCAAATTTAGAGACATGACCAGCATTGTTTAGTACAGTAGCCGACCATCATGTTGACTGAGCCCCTCAAATGCCCCACAACCAATTTGAACAAGCCGTAGAGCTTTACCTGCTCTAAAATAACATGTACATACATTACATGTATATCTTCCACCCAACATTGCTTGTAGTAAGCAGAGTTGCATACTACTAGTACATTTTATATCAAAACGTGGGAATCAGGAGAAGGCTTTCTTTAACTTGAGGTAGCCATCAAAGCGGCACTGGGCATAGTCCTGCAAAACAATATAGTCTACTTTAAGGCAACATTTACAAATGTAACATCAAATATGTGACTGACAAAAAATCATTATGTTTATTGAAATAAATGTACCATGCCACTGGTGTTTGTTTTGTAATGTGAAATAAAATAAAATTCCTTACCATGTATCCAAACTCGATCTTGGAAATCTTTGCTTGAATGATGGACCACAGCCCCCAGAGGAAATGTGAAGCTAATGCATACCTACAAATCACAGCAAGAAAGGACCAGGGCTTTAGTGATTCTGCTATAACCTTTAAATCATACATAGCGTTGCTGTAGATCAAGTTGTACCTGTTAGCTTCAATTATCATGGCCTCCTCCTCCTGTGTCTGGTCCTTGGACATGTCAGAGTGTCCTCTCTGCTGTGCCAAATAACTTCTGATGAAATGAAGCTGAAATTAAAAACAAGTGACACGTATTAAAAAAAAAAAAAAAGTAGAAAAGTGACATCCTCTTTGTTTACACATTTTATGATTGCCTATATCTGCATTATCTAATGTACTGCACATTGCCATCAGGAAAACCAAGTGTCTTTACTCAGAAAATGGAGTAAAGCAACTTAAAAAACGAGTGACCCCTCCCCCTCCCACCCAGCCTATATCTTCTTCCAGCTTCTCTCCTCTGGATGGCGCCACAGGCTCATCTTAATAAATACCACCCAATTCATAAACGGCTTCCTTCCAACAGCACCTGTGACACTTAACTCCCCTCACTACTCCACCTTACCACAAGGTCCTTTTTACTGACCCATATTGTTCTGCAGGCACTGGAAAGATCTCAATATTATTTTTGCTGCTGCTTTTAATTGATATATTCATATCTCACACTGCACTGTAACTTTTATTCATGTACCTGTGTTATTCATGTTTTATTATCTTTGCTTTGAAATTAGTGTTTTAAAATTCCATTTTTAAATATGTTACTGCTGCAATATGTCTTAATAACTTTGAATTGCCTTGTGTTGAAAGGTGCTATATAAATAAACTTGCCTTGCCTCAATGAGCTGGAGGTTTCCTATAATTTCACTGTCTTTCAAAAGTACGTTTCCTTTTTGTGTGCATTGTTTTGATGGTTATCGTTTCTGTTCATTTATTTAACTGCACTGAAACTGAGCTCCAATGCTGTACCGATACAGATTCCAACAACACCGTAGCCTGGTTATTCATCTAGCCTAATTATTAAATCAATGATTGCCATCTGACCCTGGCTAAATGACGCACTGCGTGCTAATAGAACCGTCCTTAGGGCAGCAGAGCAGAAACGGTGGAAATCCAAACACCAAGACGACCTCCTAACCTATCAGGCTCTCCACTCCTCTTTCTCTGCTTCGATCTCTCAGGCAAAAAGCACTTTCTTTCCAGATAAGATCCAATCTTCCTATTCCAATCCCAAAAAACTATTTTCCATCTTCTCCTCCCTCCTGGACTCCCCCAAAGCCCCTTCCCCCTCCTCCCTTCTGTCAAGTGACTTTGTTACCCACTTTGAAAAAAAGGTTGATGATATTCGCTCTTCTTTTTCTGACTCACCTCTACTCACCACTGGGTCACCAGACCCTCCTTTCACCCACACACTGACCTCCTTTTCCCCTCTCTCTCCAAGTGAGGTTCTTACCCTCATTACCTCTGCCCGCCCTACCACCTGTCCTCTGGACCCTATCCCTTCAAACCTCCTTCAGACTATCGCTCCTGATATTCTACCGTTTCTCACCCATTTCATCAACACTTCTCTAACTTCTGGTCACTTTCCAAACAGTCTCAAGAGGCGCTTTCACACTGCGGTACTTTTCCCACAAAGGTTCATGTGAACTTAGTTCATGTGAACTCTTTAGTTCGCATGAACTAAGTACAGATCGCGTTCACACTGGAAAAAGTCCCTGGGGGAGGATTAGGCAAATGAAGCCGCTGACGTCACTTGTTCTTCTTCTGCTTTGGGCTTACTGGCAGGCCGCAAACCACTTCACGGCGTATACTGCCACCCGGAGTCCCCGGCCGGAAGTCCCCGGAGTTAGGGACTGGCTTCAGTAGAAGCTGCTGGGACTCCCAGCAGCTTCTACTGAAGCCTTCCGAGTAAATCGCCAGAACGCCGACACCTCCTCATCTCCACCGCTCCCATGTTTTATTTTGTGTTGCCATAAATTAGTCTCTCTGCATTTCTGCGCTGGGCTAATGCTAATGCTAATGCGAGGATAATAAAATGGCGGCTTCACAAAACTTTTTCGGGAGTTTTCCGGGGCGTGGTTTGCAATCCTTCCAGCCAATCAGAAATATAGCTCTTTTCTCACAAAAGAGCCGCTCGAAAGTCCCTGCTCTCTAGCAGGGACTTTCGAGGGGGTAAAAAGGTTCACATGAACTAAGTTCACATGAACCTTTGTGGGAAAAGTACCACAGTGTGAAAGCGCCTAAGGAGGCAAGAGTAAACCCTCTCCTAAAGAAACCCACTCTCAACCCGTCTGATGTTATAAACTACAGGCCTGTCTCTCTCCTCCCATTCCTGTCTAAAACACTTGAACGCGCTGTCTTTAAACAACTCTCCTGTTATCTCCATCAGAACAACCTTCTGGATCCGCACCAGTCTGGTTTCAAGGCAGGTCACTCCACAGAAACGGCCCTCCTTGCTGTCACTGAGGAACTGCTAAAGCAGCCTCCCTCTCCTCTGTCATCATCGTTTTGGACCTGTCTGCTGCATTCGACACAGTGAATCATCAGATCCTCCTTCGCACTCTCCAAGAACTTGGAGTTTCAGGCTCTGCACTTTCCCTCATCACCTCATACCTCAAAGACCGCACCTACAGGGTTACTTGGAGAGGGTCGGAGTCCGACCCTTGTCAATTAACTACAGGGGTCCCTCAGGGCTCTGTTCTTGGTCCCCTCCTCTTCTCCTTGTACACAAACTCGCTCGGATCTGTCATTAGCCCGCATGGTTTTTCATACCACTGCTACGCTGACGACACCCAATTGATTCTGTCCTTTCCCCGCTCAGAGACCCAGGTCGTCGCACGCATCTCTGCTTGTCTAGCTGACATCTCTTAGTGGATGTCTGCTCATCACCTCAAGCTCAACCTTGACAAGACTGAACTGCTTTTCCTTCCGGGAAAAGATTGTCCCACTCTTGACCTAACAATCAACATTGGCACCTCGATTGTTTCCCCAACTCAGACTGCAAGGAATCTGGGTGTGATCCTAGATAACAACCTGTCCTTCACTGCAAACATAGCTGCTACAACCCGCTGCTGCAGATACACGCTTTACAACATCAGGAAGATACGTCCCCAGCTGACTCAGAAAGCGACGCAGGTTCTGGTCCAGGCTCTCGTCATCTCACGCCTAGACTACTGCAACTCCCTCCTGGCTGGTCTACCTGCATGTGCCATCCGACCTCTGCAGCTCATCCAGAATGCAGCGGCTCGTCTGGTCTTCAACCTTCCTAAATCCTCCCACACCACGCCGCTCCCTCCACTGGCTT
Organism: Gymnodraco acuticeps; assembly: GCF_902827175.1. NCBI lineage: Eukaryota > Metazoa > Chordata > Actinopteri > Perciformes > Bathydraconidae > Gymnodraco > Gymnodraco acuticeps. Next base: position 1,335,336 of record NW_022990047.1, on the reverse strand, counting down.
CCGGTAACTGCTAGAATCCACTTCAAGACAATGGTACTTGCGTACCATGCTGCGAATGGATCTGGCCCTTCCTACATCCAGGCCATGGTTAAACTGTACACCCCAGCACGTGCACTCCGCTCTACATCAACCAAATGGCTCGCTACACCTTCGCTGCGAAGCGGACCCAAGTTCCCATCAGCAAAAACACGTGGGTTTGCTATCCTGGCTCCAAAATGGTGGAATGAGCTCCCCATTGACATCAGGACAGCAGAAAGCTTACACACCTTCCGGCGCAGACTGAAAACTCATCTCTTTCGACTCCACTTCGAGCGATAGAACTATTAACAAAGCACTTATATACTAATAAAGGACTGGCTTACCTAAAGCCAGTTGAGTAGCACTTGAAATGTTTTTGCTCTATGAAACCTGATGTACTTATATGATTCTGTTTTCTTCAAGTTTGTATTTTGTTGGTCGAACGCACTTATTGTAAGTTGCTTTGGATAAAAGCGTCAGCTAAATGCAATGTAATGTAATCTGAATACAACATTTGCATAAGCAATTTTAACCACTAGATGGCACTGTATGATCAGAGCGTATCCATTTCCCAAAAGAGATGGCCTTATATTTTTGGTTTAAACATCAACACCGTGAGTCTCTTTTGTGGGACTCTGAAGGATTGGACTTAAAGGTCATGCAAAATCCACTTTTTCATGTATTTTATACATAAACATGTGTCCCCTCTGTGTAAAGAGATTCTGAAAGTTTCAGGGAAAAAAATTCGCTCACTTTTTGTCCTGATCCATTTATATAATGGATGATGTACTTATATGATTCTGTTTTCTTCAAGTTTGTACCTTGTTGGTTGAACGCACTTATTGTAAGTTGCTTTGGATAAAAGCGTCAGCTAAATGCAATGTATTGTAATATAATATAAAAACCTGTCTGAAAATGAGCTGATCAGATGTTGGCCACTTTATGATGTCATAACGATTTTTCTGGCTTGAGTAAGCCCCCCCCCCCCCCCCTCTTTTTAACCAAATATCTCGGTAGGGGCGTGGGGAGTGGCTCCTTATTTTCATCTAAAGTAACAGACAGAGAATCAGCACTTTTGAAACAGGGCTGAAACAGAGGGGTTTATGGGATGCTACAATGATCTGTTTGGTATTTCGAGCCAAACACTTCAGAGACATGTTTTGTATATATATCTGAGACCTATTATATATTGATGAAAAACAGTATAATAGGGGACCTTTAATAGGTTAGTCTACTTTTATTCAGCCCTGGTTTAAACTGACCTGCTGCTCTCTGGTGGGATAGTTCTCCTGTGTGGCTTTGAAGAAGGGCCACTGGTTATAGGTGTAGTCATACATCCACTCACAGAAATGGTTCCCAAAGTCAAACCCCCTGCATGAAAGAGTAATACATTAGTCATTTAAAAACAAAAGAGCACAATCTTTGTGTATGCATCTAAGTGTAGTCCAGACAACATATTTCGTATCAGAATGAATCATTACTGTTGATCAACAACTTTACCTGTAATTGTAACTGCTGTACTCAAAGTCAATCAGCATGAGTCTGTCAGTGGTGTTGGGGTCCTTGTCTTCCAGTATCAGAATGTTACCTGCAGCAGCAAAACAAGATTTTCTCTTAATAATAATAATAATAATAATTTCAGCCTCTGTGGGGTTAAGACACATCGACTATAACTGAACTTCAAGAGTCACATTGTTTTGCACAAAGAAGTGCTTTTTGTAGAACATATACATATTGTATATGTTGGCGATTGAGAGGTTTTGAATGTGGACATGCTCAAATGTACTTTTGGCCTGGGTTGGACACCTAATTCCAATTTGAGTGACAATGTTGGCTTTATTAGATAACAAAACTAATAGACAGGAAAGTAGGAGAGAGGGGACACGAGAGCCACGTGGATGCCCTCAATAGTGGTAAATCCTAAAACTTGTGGCAGTATGAATAGAGACCTTATCTCATTCACCATGACAATGTACAAAGCCAGCTCTGGGACAAAATTGTTTTCCTAGATAAGTGTGGACAAACTTGACTTGCCTGTACGGAGGAAGAGCTGCAAAGCTACCCATATGAGCAAAAACTGTCACAGTAGATATATTGGCATAATCACATATCAGCTATGTGTATATTTGGCAGTTTTCCATATCTTTAATATGTCAGTTCAGATTAAGTAGTTATTCTAAGAGACATTCCCATTTATTACAAAGCTATTCCCGACCGCCACCTTGTATTCTTCATCTTCAAATACAGGAAGATGCATATGAATTTCAGCAGTTCCTATTAATAACTACACCCAAGCCTTTCTTTGACTTATGGTTATAACTGCTAAGGGTTGATCAATTAGCCAAAGTTAGAAGTTTGAGGATTAAAGTGTACCTTCCGTGACGTCATTGTGGCAGAATACCACTGGTGATTTAGTCTCGGCCAGCAGCGCACTGTGGTGGGGGAAAGAGTCAGATGAACAGAGTCGATGATGACAGAGAAAGGGAGAGGAAAGAAGGAGCTTGTCAGTGATGCATTTGCAGGCGGTGTTACTTGCTAATCATTAATACCAATTTTAAAGAAATTAGGCGAGTATAAAATATGATGTCCTAGAGCAGGGGTCGGCAACCTTTTTCATATGAAGTGCCATTAAAAAAACTAATTGTTATCAGCGTGCCAACGATCGAGAATATTAAAGGGGGGGGGGGGGGGGGTTGTGGAGCTTGACGCTCATGAACTGTCAGCAGGAGGGCGGGGGGAGCCTTTGTGAAACAGAAGAACAGCTAAATAAATGCAACGGCCTCCCAAGAAGAGCTCGCCTCTCTCCAGTAATTTAAGCTAAAGTGGGTTATTGAAGCTGAAGCTTGTTGCTTCTGCCCTCCTCGACTACGGTCTGGGAGCCGACAGGAAAGTTCAACACACAGGTGGCAGTCCGCCCCTTTGTAGCATATTATTTCAATGAGATGAGCAGATCACCACTGGGCTTTCAACTAAATACACAGCCACGCAAAAACTGCGGCATTTATACAGCTCCTTATGGGTACTGCAATCTGTGAAGTGCTTTCCTCTGTGGTGAAACGATCAGCACTGCACCACGGAGGAAAGCGGCAGAAGGTCACCTGGAGTTAAAGAGAGCGGGGCTGCGCTGCGTGCATGGCTTCCTTCTGCAGGTAACGGGGAGACTCGCTCTGGCGGCGGTCTCGTTCAGGATCCGAAAATACAATTTAAATATTTTTGCACACTTATTCCTAGTGTGCCACTGGTTACGGTGCCGCGTGCCAGCCAGGGGTTTCCGACCCCTGTCCTAGAGACTACAGTTACTACACTGCAGCAATGACGGTATTTTATTTTTAATAATTATTCATTCAAATGGTACTGTAAAGAGGCATACTAGGCAAAACTATACTGATTAATTCAAAGCATCTATGTATGTAACCCATAAGATCAATCAATCTATCAAACATCAAGCCAAGAAGATGGCGCCTTGAAGTCTCATACTGTGTCAGTGGGAGACTGCTTCAAATCTAAAAGATAAAACATGTGCTCATAGATAAACAGTGACAATAAACACTGTGCTGATTATCTATTGGCTGCCGAGGTCAGCCCACCTGGAGGACTCAGCTGTGAAGTCTTGGAGGGACTGGGACAAAGGTCAGTTATTAGACTGAAAAGGAAAAGAGTGTCCTGTCACACACACACACGTCTCGTGATTTTTAGTGCTGATCCTTAAACATCAGTAGTAACAGGCTAACCTGACCAACTTCCTAAAATCTACACAACATCAGATTAGGTTAAACATTATTGTCATTGCACAGGATATTGAGTGAAGACAATGGAATAAGGGTATGCATGTGCTAGATACAGTGTGAGCAGTTGAACAGTATTTACAGTGGGTAAATTACAGCAAATGATATGCGATGGCTCTGACCAAACAACATCTTGTTGACACTTGGCTTAAGCAAGTGATTGCATCATGTTTCTACTTCCCCTCAAAATCAGTTTTTGACACCGACTGTAAAACTCTGAATCACGAGGGTTTGCATGTTCAATGATCCTCCTGCTAAGTTGTGATTTACAAAAAGAGAAAAATATGATATTTATTGTATTGACGTTTTTGTCCTCGTACATGGGTATCTGCAAGAGTTATAATTGCCAATAGTAGTTTTTTGTGTGTATATTGTATTTTAGATTATTTTTCAAACATTTTGAAAAAGATTCTGCCCCCTCAATGACACTGTTTTTCCTCATCTCTACTTACCCTAACTTTGAGGCTTTATTTATACTTAATGATGGTCACTTAATGCATCACAATATTGCTTTTATATTTATGTATATTTGATTCCTGTGCCCCAACTCACCGTAGATTCTCCAGCTCAGCAGGCAGGTCTAATTTCATCAGCTTCTTGTACTTCTTCACATGTGCTTCACGTACAAAATTAAGCTTCATCACTTGATCCACGTATCTAAAGGAAAAAGAAGACATTACATCCAAAGCAGATAGTTCTAGTCAAAGAAAGAGATACCAAGATGTCCTTACTTGTCAATGGTCCCAAAGAGCCAACTGGGCTCTTTGTTAAAGGGCATGCTCATTTCATGGAAACATGCCACCTTGGTGGCAATCTCAGCCGATATGGCAGGATCGGGAAGTTGATGTGTGCGCATGCAGGTATTCTGGAAAAACAGATAAAATAAAGATGATACCAATGCTTCCTCTACCTAAGGACCAAGCTCAAGTATTTTATGGATTTACATTCTACTTACAAAGTAGAAGGAATGTGTTCAATAGAAATTCAGATTAGATTTTAACCCTGAATGTTCAATACTTTGAAACATTATTTTGTTATGTATGAATGTGTGTACGGTGTATGTGTGTGTGTGCATATATTATACCGGAAAGTACTGTTCTAAGCGTCCCTGGGGAAAGATGGCGTACAGTTTTGGTCCTAAAGTTCGTTCTGCCAGGATGGCGAACATCACACTTTCCAACACCAGGGAGTCCACACCCTGTGTCACAGAAAGACAGACAGAAAGACAGTTTGATTACATTTTTGCTTTAGTTTATACTTCCAGGCAGACAATAATGATAGAAGAATGACTACAGAAATTATATTTTCCCCGATAGTAATTCAACAGCTGAACAGAACAACCTGTAAAATGGCACCATACACTCTGAGGAGCACGACGCGAGGTTCATCTGCGACAGCAGGCACATGGTCAGGCAAACAACACAGGTAGAGCAGATTACTCAGCCCCCCACTGCAAAACAAAAACACCAGTGCTATCACTATCGCAAAGTTAATGTCATTACACATAGCTACAGTATATAGTAATTGGTCACTACAATACGTGCAAACCAACTGTTTTGCTATCGTGTCTAAAGTGACTGATCACATGCACTAAGGTTGCGGTTCAGTCTTTTTTGATTCCTAACTGAGCAAAATAACCTAAGTGGGAGCGAGGATAAGAGCTATTTATTACTCTGGGCAATAAGGAAAGGAGCTTAAACACTTCCTTTATTATCTCCATTTGCATAGAATACACTGTACCATCCTGTACGAAAAGAAAGCAGATATGAGTATTAAATTAACACATATTTCACTGTTGTCCACGTTTATAGAACCTACATGAAACAACATCATGAGAAGCCACACTCCAATGTTTAGACGTGTCTATGTCTATAGAAGTCTAGATCTATGTACAATTGTAGTTTTACCACAGCAGACCAAATGAAGTCCTGTTGGATTCTCCTTCACATCTTTCCTTAACTTAACCCCATTAAGTTTTTCACTAAGGTTAATGAAATGTGGTTATAAAAAGACATAGGACCTGTTTGTTTTATTCGCAGCACAATACTGTCCTTGCCTAACTGGCAGCTGGCTCAGCCTTAGTAGGCTACATGGTGCACCTGCTGCTCAAATTGAGCCCTGTGCTGTTTTTCACCTATATATATATATATATATATATTTTAGTGCACTCATATCACATTGTTTATATACTTAAAATAGTATGGTTTATTCATATCCACACTTAAGCTGTTTAATATTGTTTATATTACCACTATACACTAGGGGTGTAATGTTACACGTACCGAAATTATTCGGTACGAGCCCTTCGGTTCGGTACAGGTGTATACCGAAGTGTACCGAACGAATATAACGTTGCACGTAAAAAATTGAGAACGTGAACAACTTCTTGGAAGTAATCTCAGGTGCTGCGTCGCAGCATTCAGAGTAATTTGCTCACATTGGGTTCAACGCGTCATAGAGCGAGCAAGTCATTTCATTGGATGAGAGGCATACTATGAGAGCTGGTCAGAGGGATGCGTTCAAATGTAGTCAGTAATTTGAGGAACTGTCGAAAATTAATGGCGAACGCAGATAAAGTTGAGCTCGAAAATCCTCCAGCATCATTGAAGTCTCCGGTTTGGGAACATTTTGGTTTTGCAGTTACGTACAAGGATGACGGACAAAGACAGGTGGACCGAACCAAAGCTGTTTGTCGGCATTGTTCAACTAAAATTGGTTACGCGGCTGGCAATACATCAAACTTGCACACTCTTGAAAAGGCATCACCCGAACGTGAATATCACCGGTACCAAAAGAAAAAAGACTGAAGTGCAAACCCAACTCCCACTAGCATTTAAGCCTCCACCACTCGCAGAGAGTTCAGACCGAGCCAACGCTATTACAAATGCCAAATATCCTTATGTTGCCATGTTAGCAAAGCGCTACCTGGCTGTATCTGCTACCTCTGTCCCTAGAGAGAGGGTGTTCTCCACAGCAGGAGACATTGTTAGTGCCAGCAGATCTGCCCTTTCGGCAAGCAATGTGGACAAGTTCATCTTTCTTTAAACAACAAAATACAATGACAAGCAAGTCCTAATGTCAAACTGGCTGCTTAGGTGCTAGTACAGTAGGCTACAGTTCAAATACAGATTATTTCAGTTCATCGAAATGCTGCACCTTAATGTTCATTTTATTATATTTTGTATTTATTTGAGTGAATATTCACAGTTTAATAATAATTAAAAACCCAAAACTAATAGTTTATGTTTTGTGAGTACTAGTACAGTAAAGTTCAAATACAGATTATTTCAGTTCATCGAAATGCTGCACCTTAATGTTTATTTTATTATATGTTGTATTTATTTGAGTGAATACATTATTCACAGTTTAATAATAATAAATATATATGTATATGTTTTGTTTTGTGAAAAAAATGATGCTGTACCGAAAACGTACCGAACTGAACCGTGACCAAAAAACCGAGGTACGTACCGGACCGAAATGTTTGTGAACCGTTACACCCCTACTATACACACATTACTCTGAAACTTCACTGCTTTACACACTCAAAACAGAACTTTAAAAATGCCTTTGTTACTAAATGTATAATTTGTAATTTAGTTGTTCCCCTGTGAAGGGCCATACGATACACTACACTTTTTGTGGCTGTACACATAATTAAAACAAATAATAATACAATAATTATTATTACAAATGTGGTGTCCATTGTAAGTACATAATAATGTGCGATGATGTTAAGTAGCTATCTTTGTTTTGAGGGACCCCAAACTATTACATTGGGATTCGTAAAAGTACGCCATAACGAAGTCAACATTTTAGACTTAATTTAAATACCTATAGTATTAAGATAAGGACATTATAGTGATGTTATCTTCACTAGGCCTACAGCTGTAATTTCACATTATTTACCTAACAATGCTTATTTGAAAATCCCTTTCTTCGACGGTCTTCCAGGACCCCGCCAGGAAGTCTCTGCACCAGGAGAACGCCCAGCTCCGGGTGTCCCGGTCAACCTCCTCGGTTCTCCCATCCCGGAAAGCCTCTGCCTCCGAGTCGTAATCACAGTTGGCCCCAAATAAAGGACTCGGGGTCCTAGAATGTCTCTCATTGACGAAAAGCATGTCCCTGACTCCGCTTCCCGTCACATTTCCACCCGACTGCATCGTGAGTTTCCGGGCGGAGAGCAAAGGGAGACCGGTGTTATATGTCGGTCTGAAGACAAGACAAGACTAGGCTTGTTTGAGACAAGCGAGACCTGCACAGACCTGCGCAATTTCGATCAACGTCTTGCTCGTGCGTTGCATGATGATTAGTCATTTTGTCCGACTTGCTCTGGAGGCTCGCCTACATGAGACGTTGAAATCTCGCGGGACAAAGACGCCCGCAGCCTTGAGAGCGAGGCGCGGCGAGGCGGCGCAGTTCCTCTCCACGGGCTGCGGAAGCGAAATGCTTGATGGGAAACGACTCGCTGGTATCTCGAGCTGAGCGCTCATTGGTGGTTTTTTCCACGTGCTGGTGATGAAACTCTCCAATTGGCTGGGCAAAATGTTGTTGTTTTGTGTCAGTTTTACGTCGCCACTTTCATTCACATTTTTCATCATTGTTCCACAATATTTATCATCATTAAATTAATATCCATATATTTTATACTATACTTGCACTGCTTACCGTTTTCATACTTTATATATCTTAGCATATTCATACACACTGTTCATACTGCTCTCAGGCTGCTGTGTATATCAAGTGTATTCATACCCCTCACTGTTTATTCATCATTCAATTCATTCTATATTTTATTCTGTAGATTGTGTACATTACTTTTCACTTTACCGCTTGTTGCACCTGGTTAGAAGCTAAACTGCATTTCGTTGTCTCAGTACCTGTAATATGTGCAATAACAATAAAGTTGAATCTAATCTGGAGCAGGAACAAATGTATTTACTTAGTACATATCTGACATTAACGATTAAACACATGTGTGCATTCTTTATAAATGCAAACCGAGTCAAGCCGACTCCGGAGGTGGCGGTATGCACCTTAAAGTTGTTTGCAATCCGCCAAAAAACCGAGAGAAGAAGAAGAAGAAGAAGACGAAGCCGACTCCGAGCATGGACTCCGAGCTGTCCGACTTCAGGCGAGCTTTTTGAGACCTCCCCCGGCTGCAATCGGCTATTCTCGTCTACTTTCGAGTCGAGCCGCAACGCGTCTCAAACAAGCCTAGTGTCTCGCTGGCGTTCGCAGTTCACCGGTAAGGCTACGCAACCGGAAGAGACAAGCAAAGCGGGATAATCTGGTACGCATGGGTGGGCGCAGCGGGCGGTTTGCAGCAAGTATTAAAGTATAATGGCCTTTTAAGATTGGTGTTTCTCCTCGTCGGACGCGCAGCAACTGGTGATTTGCACAGAGGTAAACTGGCATATTCATTGTCCAATCACATTTCGATGACCTGTTCTTAAGCCTGTTCTAATTGGTCATTTATATGTGGTAACTTTGTACGTCATCTGCCTGCACACTGAAGGACTCTGGGAAATGTAGTGTCCATGTTTGGCAATGCTACTGAACCCATGTACTGAACGTTGTGTATTTTGAACGGTTTGGTTAAAGAGCATATTTGTAAAAACATGTTTAAAGAGAGACATTGATGTAAATGGTAGTTTAAGGTATGGATGGATGGATAGATTCTAATTTAATTTCCACCCAGTGAAAAGAGCTACTTGGCTACAGTCCTACCTCTTTACTGCGGCAAACCCTATAGAGAGGCGAAGTCCCGCCCTTGGCCCTTCTACTTCCGCCCCATGGGACCTTATTTCAGAAAAATTATGTATTGAAGTCAATGGAGAGAGAAAGATTATCTTTCGATCCCGTTTGAATTGTGCCAAGAATTACACATATGATGTTTGTCAATTTAAAAAAATCATTTCCATGTCAACAAAGTCACAGTTGGCTTGAAATCCTGTCTAATATTGCAGTATACTCACTTAATTACAAAAAAAACGTGTGCAAACCTTTATATATACAGTCTATGGTGCAAACGTGTCTAAAAGACAAACGAACATGGGGAAACCTACTAAGAAGCAAAGTCAGCCTGCAGACGACTCATCTTGTTCTTGTTCCCCCGAAATGGTGATATCTCTGGATGCTGAAAAAGCGTTTGATCGAGTTGAACGACAGTATCCTATCTATTTTTTACTCTTAACATTTTTGGATTTGAGGATTCCTTCATTTCATGGATTAAACTACTCTACTCTCAACCACTAGCCTCTGTAATCACTAATGGTAAACAATCTGAATATTTCCCTCTTGGCAGGGGCACACGTCAAGGCTGCTGTTTTATCCCCTCTATTGTTCGCCATTGCTGTCGAACCCAAGCCCCCAGGAAGTGCGCCGGACTCAGATGAAAATATTCGTGCTGACTAAACGGCGGTACTACACTTCCGTTTGGTTGCCAGGCCCGGAAACACTTTTTCCCATTGACTTACATGGGGAAAGAGTGGTCTGTAAATCGTTGGATAATTTTTTTTAAACTAAATAAACTACCCAGTATGAACACTTGTATAGCCCTTATTAAAAACATTCGTTCCTCAAGTTGTAATAATGTGCTAATAACGTTATTCTGAGAGTTATTTCCCTCTGCATTATGAACGCGCATCTAACCCACGGGACCGCGCCGCCCGGCACGTTCATGTTACGTGTCTCGACCAATCAGAGCACACTGTGCTCACAGGAAGGGTGCTGGAGCCAGAGCCATATAATCAGGGGTGCACATAACTTTTTGGCCCTGGTTCTCAAAGGAGCACCTGGAGATGTTGCTTGGTGCTCATCCTTAAAATGAAATAAATAAACCGGTCTTTATTTGTCAGACACACGGCACAGAACACACAGAGGTGAACACAGAACACACATGCACATTAGCACGACCAGTAATCCTACAAGCTGTCATCACTACCCTCCTGACTGTTCTCCTCACTGTCTTCCTCTCTGTCCGACATGGTAGCTGATGATGTAGGCCTACTTCTTTCTCTCTGGTTGAGTCTGCGATTAGCTGCTTGCATCCACAAGTCAACAGCTGGTTTTGGGTCAAAAGTCCAGTTTTAAAAGGATATGTTTGGTTACTGTCCTATAGTATACATTGGAATGATTTCAAACCTGTTTATCCCAATAATTATAAAGGAGTGCCTTGGAAATATGTGTTTACATAAATTGTGACCAAACCGTTTGAACTTAGACTAAAGTGAACTATCTAAACACTCAGAGTTCTTTACCTCACTGAGCTGTAGTTATCAGTCTCTCGGTCTGACTGGAGAGGACTCTCCCTCCACATTATTGTAGAAACATCTTCTTCTTATATCCGCAGCTAGCACCAGATTCTAATAACAACAGCGCCGGTACCGGTGCACCTTCCCTCTCTCCCTCGCTCACTCGCACTTTGGCTGTGAGCTGCGGGTGCCAGACAAGCCAACATCCTCCATTTTCATCACTTACAGCGCCCATCGTACAGGGCAAATGAAATGTGTAACCGGGGTGAAAAGGGTGTTACATTTACTTAATTATGAATGTTGTTACATCAAGGCCGAAAATTAGGATGAGCACCAACGGTCAAAAACATTTTTTTCCCTCCCAGAACTGCCAGCGCAGCGCCTCCACAGATCTGGCGCCCTAGGCGAAAATCAACGCCAGTGCGACGGGCCGGCCCTGAGTTCATATGCAACTCGCAAATATCTTTCTCTCTCTCTTCTCTCTCCTCTCTTCTCTTCTCCCTTCTCTCTCCCTCTCTCTCAATGTTGGTACGCAAATGCGCCTTTTTTCAAATGACCCGGTGCTCTTTTTTTTGGCCGAGGTGCGCATACGCACCTGCGCACCAGTTATGTGCAGCCCTGCTTATATTGTAAAACGATTTTGAGTCCTTGAAAAGCCCTATACAAATGTATTATTATTATTATACTGAGAGGTATCAGATCTTGCTGTGTAAAATAAGAGGTGTCACTTGTGATGTAGTCTGTGTGGTCTACAGTGAATGTATTCCTGACAGCAACAAGTGATAAGAATCAAAGGTTCCCATAGGATCCCATAGGAAATGCATGCGGGTCATTTTTGACCCACTTATGGAAGCTTGGGGTAGTAATACAAAAACTACAATTTCTTAAAATGTATACAATTTAAATAAAAATGTTGAATGGCAGGATATCCAAAACATGTTTCCTGAGGAATAGCTGGAATATGAAATGATAAAAGAAATTAAGAAAGTAATTACAAAGATACTCTAAGAAAACCACCTCACTGGGTCAAAAAAGACCCACTTATGCATCTAAGGGTTAAAATCCATGACAGTGTCTAGTCTGCACTGCCTGTATAGAATTCAAAAGAACAAGGCGTGGCTTTAATTAAATGACAAGGACAGTAAATATTGCACCGTGGGTTTTATTCTCATTGGAACAGGATGGAAGTCCTGAATTGTCACATAGTAGCTCAACTGGCTAACCAAGAAAACGACTAAACCTAACCACACACCTCTTTCTGCCATGCAATAAACCGTTGGAGCTCACAAGTCATAACAAATAAAGATTGGAGTGAAACTAAATATGCAAAAGTGTATATAGATGATTTGTCTTTTATAAATAATGAGCTCCGTAACTAAAGAAACCAATTATTGTGTTATGTATCTAGGAATGATTGCAGGGTGTCAAGACAAGCTGGAAATAATCTTGAGTGAATAAAAAGCTCATATATCACTTATCTCAAAGCCTCACCTGTGAAGAGGAAGAAGATGAGGACCATAATCAACGTGTATCCGAAGTAGAGGAAGGTGCTGGCAGCGCCAACAATTTGTAGCTTTGAGAAGAAGTAATGCACAGAGTAGATGAAGAGATAGACTGCTGTGAAGCCGCTGGTGAGGAAGGAACGCCACCACCAGTGGTAGTCCTGCACACACATCACAAATAATAACATGTTATGTGTACTTGAATTACTATAGGCAAAAAAGTACGAGTATAACATTTATTTTTAACTCATCTTATTCTATTTTACTTGTATATAGTTCACTTAGTCTTGCAACATTCTCTTGCACTATTTCATTTCCACCTGTTTCTCCTTGCACTATTTTTATTGTTGTTTTATGACTTATATATATTTATATTGCATTGTTGGAGGAGCCTGGGTCTTAAGATTTGTATTGCCATAACTACAATGTGGCCACAGATGACGATAAAGCCTTTGAACCTTTAGACCTTTAGTCAGGAGAGTGACATTAAATAACATATCTTCAAAGGCAAGATCTAGAGAAGAATACTAACTTAAAATATATGAATATATTCATTTGGATTTCTTTCATTTCTACAACAGTGGGACTATGATATTACAATTATAGTATGATTGAAGTATTTTCAAGTTTCAATTGTTTTTCCGGACTCAAGTTTGTGAACTGAGACAAAGTTGTCGATCGCGATCGACCGGTCAATCGCGGGGAGATTCCCAGTCGATCGCGAGATGTGTCTAAAAATAGAACAACAATATTCAGTTTTATCGTTAATGTCCTATAACATAATCTTCCTGTGCCAGAATAATGCACTTGAACGCATCAAAGCTTTGTGATTGGCCGGCGTGACCCCATGTGTCGGGGCGTGGCTTGTGGCTTGTGGGCAGTGGGCAAGATGGGTCTGTCTGCAGACCGCAGCAAGGAGGCGGATCGTATAGGGGCGGATCGTATAGGGGCGGATCGTATAGGGGCGTTTCCTAACTTTTTTTATCCAATAGAATAATGACACTGCTGGTTAGCATCACAGCATATACGCTAACCTTAGGTCAATTAGATGATCAGCTTTGGTAACACAAATCAGTATTGTTACCGAGCCTGATCATCTATTGACCTATCTAAGCTTAACGTTATTACAACAGTAGAGTAGGCCTGGTTGCAAATGGGACTATATGCCAACGTGTTTATAGCATCATGCTAAGTTAGCATTTAATACCACAAACATTTTTACCACATACAACTATTATTTACTTTATTAACGCTTAACGAGGTTGGACAGTCGATGTTGTACTTTGATAACGAGACAATTGTGTGTTAAGAAAAATGACATTACAATAAATATAAACATGCATCTCTGGAAAATACTATTACTGCTGTTTCAACTTTTTGTTCGGCCATCGTGAAAGAACGAATGACTTATTCTGCGAGGATTTATAAAAGCAGCTGGAATCCCTTAAATTGCATTACTGCCACCTACAGTATGTATTTCTGCTGAGTGTCATTATTCTATTGGATACAAAAAGTTAGGAAACGCCCCTATACGATCCGCCCCTATACGATACGCCTCCTTGCTGCGGTCTGCAGACAGACTCTATTGCAGTGGGCTGACGTGACGTGGCAGTGGGCAACGTTCGATGACGTTGTCCGTGTCAACAGGAGTGACAGTCCGCACACACACAAGACCGCAATGGCAGAAGCAAAAGAGCACCAAATATATCATTTTCACTCGGAGTGGGAGGATGATTATTTTTGTATCTATTCCAATTCAAAGTCCATCTGTCTCATCTGCAATGCGAGCGTGGCTTTATCGAAGAATGGTAATTTAGGAGCGGCATTTCAAAACAGTGCACAAACGCTACGAGACGGAATTCCCTCCTAATTCTGCCCTACGCTCCCAAAAGGGGAGGGGCCTGAAAGGACAGCTAAATGCACAGCAGTCCATTTTCACCAGGCCCAACAACAAGAGCAAGGCTGCTACCAGAGCATCTTAACGTGTCAGTCACGTTCTTGCGAAACACATGAAGTCTTTCAAAGACGGCGGAGTTGTGAAATAAGCATTCCTGGAGGCTGCTGACGCACTTTTGGGGGACAGTAAAAATAACAGTAGAATTTCAAAAGGTTTTTGATATAATAAAAACTCAAGTTAGATATCGTTATTAATCAGCTGTAAGTTTTAGTTTGTTTGAACTTATTCATTATAATTATTGTACAAAATGGTATAAGAATGCAAACATTAAGATCTGTTCTGTTTTAATTGATTATAGTCTATTATCAATTCAGGTTAAGAAACTAGTATTGCTTGCATCCTATTTAAAAAAAGGCATTTATTTTTATAATCTACTAAAATGCAACAAAAAAAAAGGGTTTGATTCTATTAATTTTGTCTTTTTTATTGCACGTTGGCAGCAGATTCCTGTAGCTTCAGATCTGAGTTGTCTTATTAGTAAGCCTAATTTATACTTTTGTAGCAACGCTATTTTTATATAATGGCAAAGAAAGGGTTCAGAGTATTTTCTTTTTCCCTGTGTCATATGTGGCAGCACTGTTCAATGCTTCTTGAAAACATGACCCACTGTAGTATGTGACGTGTGGATAAACTCCAACTCTGGATAAACTCCAACTCTGTATCAACAACACTGTTGTGTAACTTCAGTTAAATACTTGTATGTGTGTAGATTAGAAAGAGGTAAGATAAAGGATCTGCAGTATTTTATGAAGTATTAATCGTACGAAGGTCAGTTTTATACAAGTAGAAGTGTGTATACTATTGACCTGGTAGTAGGCTGTCAGTAATGGCTACGCCTCTCTATTTGGACTGGTAGATCTCGGCAGACTGGCAACTTTAAAAGTAGCTCTCGGTTCAAAAAAGGTTGGGCACCCCTGATGTACTGTAACAAAGAGCTCAACCACACCTTCCCTTTCAAATCAGGAAATACAGCATGTCTGTGTTCTTACCAAATGCTGTTGAGAATGAAGAACAGTTGGATGAAAATGCAACCAAAGGGCAGGATCCCGCCCATTACGATACCAGGTACAGGCTTTGTAAAGAAAGACTGCTCAGGAATTTGACGAGGGATTTGATTTGTTCTCACTGGTTGCTCGATTGCCTGCATGGCAGCAGAAAGAGAGAGGATTTTATAACAAACTCAAGCATATTTGATCAACAATCAATTATTTCAAGATCATTTGATAAACTCGGAGCTCTAACTCACAGCTTTCTTGAATCCAAAGTAGGCGCCGAGGAAGGTGAGGGGCATGGAGATTCACAGCCATGTCACTGTGATGAACACCACCACACATTTAGCTAGAAGGATATTATGTGTAATGTTACATTTTTCAGCTAAATAGAAAAGTATTATCCATGGGATCAAAAACATGTGCAACATTTTAAAGTAACTATTGAAACCCAAATAACATAGCCTCAATAGTGTATGGTCATCAAAGCTTTTAGTATGACTATAATGCTAACGCTAAAATGGTACCATCTCATTTGAATATTTAATGTGCATGGTGGCGACACGTTGCCCTGCAGCACACAAAGAAGACAAAAACGAATGAGATTCAAATTGTACACTTTAACAACATAATCTGCATCTTTAAGAAATGTCTATTTGTATGCTAGTGCTTCATATATGTATCTATATCATGTTTTACAATGCCTTTACCTGGTCCACCTGGTTGTATCTGGCAATGTCCTTGTGCAGAGTTCTCAGCATGATCATGGCAACCATGCCAGACAGGAAGAGGACAATGACCAAGGAGTTCATGATGCTGGACAAACACATAAGACATACCATAGCATCAAATAACAAGCATCAAGACCAAGGGAGTTTTAGTGAGACAGAGTTTCTGTGGTGCGCAATGTAGAAAACATCTTCAAACCTAAACCACTGTATGTTGGTGTGAGGCATGGACACCAGGATGTAGTCCCACCTAGAGGCCCACTTGATAGCATTGTTTTCCTGTAAAAGGAATTACATTCAGTGCAACAACAAAAAAACACACATTGTATTTGTCATTCTCCAAGTCATATAGAAAATGTATACATTAGTTATGTACAATACGTTGTACATTACAATTGGTGAGATGGTGGGAGACCTACCTCAAATGTAACCGAGTAGGTGTAGACTATTGACACATCGCTATCGAACGCCCCAGGGACCTCCATCGGGATGGCTCCTTCGCAATTTGGGTTTTTTTCCATCTGCCTGGTTGATACTGTGCAAAACACACAAAACCTTCCATGTTAGATTATGAATAGATCAAATGATGGTTATGAATGGTGAGATGTCATTCAGTTGCAGCACGTTGAGGTAGATTAGACGTCATAAGATGTCAAGCTACAATCAAAAACCAGTAACCTCTTTGGCTCCAGAGTGGCAGCAACCAGCCGAGCCCCTCTCCATCCCTCCGCTTCTCCACTGTGGTAAGATATCTTGATGTCCACATGGTTGAAGACGTAGAATGTGTTCTTCTTGTGGAACTCAGCCTAGGAAAAAAATGATTGTATTAATTATCAGGTTCTCTGATTTCGCATCGGTGTGTTAAGTATCTCCAATGCAGTTATCAGCTAATTCATATTATAAAATGACCTGTAAATACACCTTAACATAGAACCTTTAGGTGTACTTTTCTGGCTCTATATGAGCTGGACCCATTCATTTGGCTTACCTTTTTTCTTTAATAATTTATATGAATGATCTACAAATATAATAAAATAATGTTTGCTGGTTTTAATTTAAAGTTAATGTAAATTAGACAACATTTGAATTCTAATTACAATATATTATGCTATAAAAATCACTAAAATAAGCAAATTGATCAAAGTAGGCTCAGGTTCTACCCGTAGGTAGATTTAGTATGCAGATAAAAAGACAAGGGACCCATCCTGACACACATTCTAAGAACAACACAGACAAATCTCTAATAAAAGTACACCCTGCTCCGTCACCTCTAAAAACATTTTAAAAAACAGTAGTACAATCATGGGCATTGAAAGTTAATAAATAAATAAATAAATAGGCATCTGTGTGACACCGCTACGACTTATTCCTTTGTGCGATAGCTGCCGGAATAAAGCTGGTTTTACACCGCTTTGTTTTACACTTTGGGATAACTAACATCCGGCCCGAAGGAAGAAGCTTAAATTCTGAGTGCAGCGGGTGGGAGTCATCATTCAATAAAGAGCTGGGTAACCGCTGTGACTGCCTGAGGTACAGGGTCTCCAGGTTTAGCTGTGGGTCACCAATCAGTCTGCAAGACCACTTTATGATCCGAGGGCTCTTTAAAGGCAGGTTACCAAACCATGACATTAAAAGGACAGAATTTACTTAGGTAACACATGGGAGATTATTTATAGTTTAGTAAATTACTATATATTTCAGGGAGGCCCCTACCCAAAACAAGCATCCCAGGTAACGTACTATATCATTATGAGGACAACTCCTCAATCAGATGAGCAATTAGGTCAAACTTAATATAGAGTTCATTTTCGAAAAAATAAATCCAAACTCACATTGATAACGCAAGCATCTTTAGGTTTTCCATCTTGGTTCACAAGGCAGCCAACAGGGAAGCCCGGGTTGCAGTACTTCTGATCATCTTCAACATCATAGCACCATGTCACCGGCATGTTGTCAATTATCCTGAAAAGAAAAATTGGCTTACTTCAACAACTTCTTAACAAATACATTATTTGCCTGCTCGTGTTGGATTGTATTTCTGTTGTTATCCCTTTAACAAACAAAACCTCATGCTATTATTTACATAACATTTCAATGCCGTATTCTTTACAAACCAGTGGTGCTGGTAGTTCAACTGCATTCCCATCTTGAGGAAATTCAGTTTGGTTGCATCCTCTTTGTTCCCCTTTTTGTAAGACTTGGTGCACAAACTCTTACATTTAACATCTTCTGGAAAGTTGACCTGTTAAGGCAAACAACAGTCATTCTTTTCAATTAAAAACATTAAAACAGATGTATGGAATGTGAAATAAGAAACAGTGTAAGAGAAGCAAGCTTAGATGTTTTGGTTGACACCCACCTTGTAGGGAGAAGACTCAATTCATTCACCAAACAGCACCTGTCCTAGGTTCTCAGAAGGCCTCGTTTCCATTTCATCTTTGCAAAAGTCGAACCTTTTAACATATAATGAGAATATATTAGTGACCTAGAAAACATAGGTATATCAAGATATTGCACAGATGGAATGGAATGAAGCAAGGCAAGTTTATTTATAGAGCACCTATCCGCACAGGGCAACCCAAAGTGCTTTACAAAATAAGATAAAAGACATTTAAGAACAATATACAGATGAAGCACATTATAAAAAGGCATTTTAAAAACAAGCATTTAAAAAGCAAATATAATAAAATCAACACAACAGGTATAAAATACATGGATAAAAAGCCATACTGCAGTTAAAATGTGTAAAAAGTAGAAAGTTAACGTTACTTACATATCATACTCGTAAGGCAGGACTGACTCTACTGAGTCAAGGCGATTGACAAACAGCTGAATCACTGTCTGTAGAAGAAACACACACAATTGTCCGTCAAAAAAAAGGATGTGTTTAACTGAAAAAAACATTGTCTCAATCGAGACAAAGGTATTTGTCAATTTTTTTGGTTTCAGTCATACAACAAATGTTAGTAATGAATCTGTCGTAACCAATTAATTGGTTAAGCTGTGATATATCCAGGGGTGCACATCACTTTTTTGCCCTGGTTCTCAAAGGAGCACCTGGAGATGTTGCTTGGTGCTCATCCTTAAAATGAAATAAACCGTAACTTTTGAGGGGGTCTTGACTTTATTTGTCAGACACACGGCACTGAACACACATGCAGAGGTGAACACAGAACACACATGCAGAGGTGAACACAGAACACACATGCAGAGGTGAACACAAGACAACATTAGCACGACCAGTAATCCTACAAGCTGTCATCACTACCCTCCTGACTGTTCTCCTCACTGTCTTCCTCTCTGTCAGACATGGTAGCTGATGATGTAGGCCTACTACTTTCTCTCTGGTTGAGTCTGCGATTAGCTGCTTGCATCCACAAGTCAACATCTGGTTTTGGGTCGAAAGTCCAGTTTTAAAAGGATATGTTTGGTTACTGTCCTATAGTATACATTGGAATGATTTCAAACCTGTTTATCCCAATAATTATAAAGGAGTGCCTTGGAAATATGTGTTTACATAAATTGTGACCAAACCGTTTGAACTTAGACTAAAGTGAACTATCTAAACACTCAGAGTTCTTTACCTCACTGAGCTGTAGTTATCAGTCTCTCGGTCTGACTGGAGAGGACTCTCCCTCCACATTATTGTAGAAACATATTCTACTTATATCCGCAGCTAGCACCAGATTCTAATAACAACAGCGCCGGTACCGGTGCACCCTCCCTCTCTCCCTCGCTCACTCGCACTTTGGCTGTGAGCTGCGGGCGCCAGACAAGCCAACATCCCCCATTTTCATCACTTACAGCGCCCATCGTACAGGGCAAATGAAACGTGTAACCGGGGTGAAAAGGGTGTTACATTTACTTAATTATGAATGTTGTTACATCAAGGCTGAAAATTAGGATGAGCACCAACGGTCAAAAAAAACGTTTTCCCTCCCAGAACTGCCAGCGCAGCGCCTCCACAGATCTGGCGCCCTAGGCGAAAATCAACGCCAGTGCGACGGGCCGGCCCTGAGTTCATATGCAACTCGCAAATATCTTTCTCTCTCTCTTCTCTCTTTTCTCTTTTCTCTTCTCCCTTCTCTCTCCCTCTCTCTCAATGTTGGTACGCAAATGCGCCTTTTTTCAAATGACCCGGTGCTCTTTTTTTTGGCCGAGGTGCGCATGCGCACCTGCGCACCAGTTATGTGCAGCCCTGCTTATATTGTAAAACGATTTTTAGTCCTTGAAAAGAGGGTTGGCACCGATTCCTTCCTGGAGTTCAAAGACCAAACGAAGGCGATACGCAGGGCTGGCACCATGTCCTTTACCCCCGCTCCTCAACGACGCCCACCAAAATCACTGCAGAGACGCGCACCATCTCCCCCGTCCTCATCACCGCGCCTACGTCAACCACCTCCCCCCCCTGGCAGCATGTCCTCTACCCCCGCACCATCTCCCCCGTCTCCATCACCGTGCCTACGTCGACCACCTCCCCTCCCTTCGAGGGGGCATCTGCAGTCTCCGAAGCCTGATAAGGATGTGTGTGTACAAAACACAACAACCTCTTACTGATATGTGATGGGTCCAGGCTCAAGGGCGTATGACACTCAACTCTTTCAAGGACATGTCGGGGCCCTGCCTGCCAGTAGCTTTGCCGATATCTGTGTTGATAGGTAATAGATTAAGAGCAGTGAATCATAGAAACAGGAAGCGCTCAAACGTTTGTGTGAGTTTATCTAATTTAGCAGTGATTCCATGTCAGCCACAGCTTTTACAAAAAACATGACTGATAGTGTGTTTAACAAACTTAAACTAGCTTTATTAAATGTCAGGTCTTTGGCAGGAAAAACATTTTTAATCAATGATTTTATCACTGAGCACAATCTCGATTTTATGTTTTTAACAGAAACTTGGATTGAACAAAATAACAGTGCAGCTGTTCGTATCGAATCAACCCCTCCCAACTTTAGTTTTATGAGTCAGGAAAGAATGCATAAGAAAGGGGGTGGAGTTGCTATTCTGCTCAATGATTCCCTTCAATGCAGGAAGACATCATATGGAAACTTTGCTTCTTTTGAATATCTGGCCCTTCAGCTGAAATGCTCCTCTCGAGCTCTGTTCCTAAATATCTATAGACCACCCAAATACTGTGCAAGCTTTTTTTGATGACTTTACTGAACTGCTGTATATAGTGTGTATTGACTTTGACCGTCTAGTCATTGTTGGTGATTTTAACATCCATGTTGACAACCCCCAGGACAGAGGGGCTAAAGAACTGTTTTGTGTTCTTGATAGCTATGGACTGACTCAGCATGTGACGGAGCCCACGCACAATAAGGGGCACACTCTGGACTTAATTATCTCAAAGGGTCTGAATATCTCTAAGGTTGTGGTGACTGATGTTGCACTCTCTGACCATTCCTGTGTTTTCTTTGAGAGCTCTATTTCTGTTCACAAAAATGTTCAAAAAGAGGTAACCACAAAGCGATATTTAACTGAAAATACTAGGGAAATGTTTACTCAGAATTTTTCTTCCACACTTGCCCCTGCTAACATCTCAGTAAATGAGCTAGTAGATCATTTTAATTCAAAAATAAAAAATGTTATAGATGCCATTGCTCCAACTAAGGTAAAGGAAGTGTCTGGCAAGAAATTATCTCCATGGAGAAAGGCCATGAGCGTGAAAACAGAAAAAAGAGAGTGTCGAAAAGCTGAACGCAGGTGGCGAAAAACAAATCTCCAGGTTCACTTTGAAATCTATAAAGAGAGACTTGGCCTTTATAATTTGGAATTGAAAAACGCACGACAATCGTTCTTCTCTGACATCATTACCAAAAACAAAAACAACGCACGTGCCTTGTTTGCTACCGTCGACAGACTAACTAACCCCCCAGTGTCAGTAGCCTCTGAATTTCTATCCACCAGGGCGTGCAATGATTTTGCCTCCTTTTTCACTGACAAAATTCAGAAAATCAGACAAGCAGTCAGTGCCTCTGCATCAGGAACAGCAAATGTGTTGTCCCTATCTCCACTTAACATCAATTCAGACACCATGACACAATTCCATCAGAATAATGATAAAAACCTAGAGGACATTATTCAACTTCTGAAATCCTCCTCCTGCTGCCTTGATATTATTCCAACAGGATTGTTCAAAGATGTTTTGCCTTGCATGGCCTCAGATCTACTTCATATAGTAAACAAATCTCTTCACTCAGGTATTTTTCCACAGGCCCTGAAAACTGCAGTCATATAGTCATATAGTAAACAAATCTCTTCACTCAGGTATTTTTCCACAGGCCCTGAAAACTGCAGTCATATAGTCATATAGTAAACAAATCTCTTCACTCAGGTATTTTTCCACAGGCCCTGAAAACTGCAGTAAACAAATCTCTTCACTCAGGTATTTTTCCACAGGCCCTGAAAACTGCAGTCATTAAACCGCTCTTAAAAAAGAATAATCTAGATGCTTCAGTAATGAACAATTACAGGCCCATATCAAACCTGCCATTTCTAGGTAAAATCATTGAAAAAGTTGTTTTTCAACAGTTGAGTAATTTCTTGCATTTAAATAGCTGTTTTGATGTGTTCCAGTCAGGCTTTCGTCCAAACCACAGCACTGAGACTGCTCTTGTAAAGGTCTTTAATGACATCCACTTAAACACAGACAGTGGCAGAACTTCAGTGTTAGTATTATTAGATCTCAGTGCTGCGTTTGACACTGTTGACCACAGCATATTACTAGACCGACTGGAAAACTGGGTGGGACTTTCGGAAACAGTTCTGAATTGGTTTGAATCCTACTTAAAGGACAGAAACAACTTTGTTTCTATAGGTAAATACACATCTGAGTTGACAAATATGACATGTGGGGTACCTCAAGGCTCCATCTTGGGGCCTTTTCTCTTTAACATCTACATGCTACCACTGGCTCAGATAATGAAAAACAACAAAATAAGTTACCATAGCTATGCGGATGACACACAAATGTACGTAACAATTTCACCAGGAGACTAAGCTCCAATTCAAACACTGAGTAAGTGCATTGAACAAATCAATGACTGGATGTGTCAGAACTTTCTCCAATTAAACAAAGATAAAACTGAGGTAATGGTTTTTGGAGCCAAGGCAGAACGTATAAAAGTTAGCGCTGAGCTTCAGTCTGCAATGTTCAAAACAACAGATAAAGCCAGAAATCTAGGTGTAGTCATGGACTCTGACCTGAGTTTCAACAGTCACATTAAAACTGTTACTAAATCAGCCTACTATCACCTAAAGAATATATCTAGGATTAAAAGACTAATGTCACAGCAGGATTTGGAAAAACTTGTCCATGCTTTTATCTTCAGTAGACTCGACTACTGCAATGGTGTCTTCACAGGTCTCACTAAAAAATCTATTAGGAAGCTGCAGCTGATTCAGAACGCCGCTGCTCGAGTCCTCACTAACACTAAGAAAGTGGATCACATCACTCCTGTTCTGAAGTCTTTACACTGGCTTCCTGTGTGTCAAAGAATAGATTTCAAAATACTGCTGCTGGTTTATAAAGCACTGAATGGTTTAGGCCCAAAATACATTTCTGACCTCCTGCTAAATTATGAACCATCCAGATCTCTCAGGTCTTCAGGGACTGGTCAGCTTTCTGTCCCCAGAGTCAGAACTAAACATGGAGAAGCAGCGTTCAGTTATTATGCTCCAAATATCTGGAACAAACTCCCAGAAACCTGCAGGTCCGCTGCAACTCTGACTACTTTAAAATCCAGGCTGAAGACTTTTCTTTTTGTCGCTGCTTTTAATTGAACTATTCATATCTTAGACTGCACTGTAACTTTGATCCATGTACTTTTTTCTTTTAATGTTTAATTGACTGCACTGTAACTTTTATCCATGTATTTTTTTTCTTTTAATGTTTATTTTATTAGCTTTTCTTTTTAATGACTGATTTTAAATGCCATTTTCTTAATCTCTTTCATTTTTTGTAAAGCACTTTGAATTGCCTTGTGTTGAAGGGACCTCCATCGGGATGGCTCCTTCACAATTTGGGTTTTTTCCATCTGCCTGGTTGATACTGTGCAAAACACACAAAACCTTCCATGTTAGATTATGAATAGATCAAATGATGGTTATGAATGGTGAGATGTCATTCAGTTGCAGCACGTTGAGGTAGATTAGACGTCATAAGATGTCAAGCTACAATCAAAAACCAGTAACCTCTTTGGCTCCAGAGTGGCAGCAACCAGCCTAGCCCCTCTCCATCCCTCCGCTTCTCCACTGTGGTAAGATATCTTGATGTCCACATGGTTGAAGACGTAGAATGTGTTCTTCTTGTGGAACTCAGCCTAGGAAAAAAATGATTGTATTAATTATCAGGTTCTCTGATTTCGCATCGGTGTGTTAAGTATCTCCAATGCAGTTATCAGCTAATTCATATTATAAAATGACCTGTAAATACACCTTAACATAGAACCTTTAGGTGTACTTTTCTGGCTCTATATGAGCTGGACCCATTCATTTGGCTTACCTTTTTTCTTTAATAATTTATATGAATGATCTACAAATATAATAAAATAATGTTTGCTGGTTTTAATTTAAAGTTAATGTAAATTAGACAACATTTGAATTCTAATTACGATATATTATGCTATAAAAATCACTAAAATAAGCAAATTGATCAAAGTAGGCTCAGGTTCTACCCGTAGGTAGATTTAGTATGCAGATAAAAAGACAAGGGACCCATCCTGACACACATTCTAAGAACAACACAGACAAATCTCTAATAAAAGTACACCCTGCTCCGTCACCTCTAAAAACATTTTAAAAAACAGTAGTACAATCATGGGCATTGAAAGTTAATAAATAAATAAATAAATAGGCATCTGTGTGACACCGCTACGACTTATTCCTTTGTGCGATAGCTGCCGGAATAAAGCTGGTTTTACACCGCTTTGTTTTACACTTTGGGATAACTAACATCCGGCCCGAAGGAAGAAGATTAAATTCTGAGTGCAGCGGGTGGGAGTCATCATTCAATAAAGAGCTGGGTAACCGCTGTAACTGCCTGAGGTACAGGGTCTCCAGGTTTAGCTGTGGGTCACCAATCAGTCTGCTAGACCACTTTATGATCCGAGGGCTCTTTAAAGGCAGGTTACCAAACCATGACATTAAAAGGACAGAATTTACTTAGGTAACACATGGGAGATTATTTATAGTTTAGTAAATTACTATATATTTCAGGGAGGCCCCTACCCAAAACAAGCATCCCAGGTAACGTACTATATCATTATGAGGACAACTCCTCAATCAGATGAGCAATTAGGTCAAACTTAATATAGAGTTCATTTTCGAAAAAATAAATCCAAACTCACATTGATAACGCAAGCATCTTTAGGTTTTCCATCTTGGTTCACAAGGCAGCCAACAGGGAAGCCCGGGTTGCAGTACTTCTGATCATCTTCAACATCATAGCACCATGTCACCGGCATGTTGTCAATTATCCTGAAAAGAAAAATTGGCTTACTTCAACAACTTCTTAACAAATACATTATTTGCCTGCTCGTGTTGGATTGTATTTCTGTTGTTATCCCTTTAACAAACAAAACCTCATGCTATTATTTACATAACATTTCAATGCCGTATTCTTTACAAACCAGTGGTGCTGGTAGTTCAACTGCATTCCCATCTTGAGGAAATTCAGTTTGGTTGCATCCTCTTTGTTCCCCTTTTTGTAAGACTTGGTGCACAAACTCTTACATTTAACATCTTCTGGAAAGTTGACCTGTTAAGGCAAACAACAGTCATTCTTTTCAATTAAAAACATTAAAACAGATGTATGGAATGTGAAATAAGAAACAGTGTAAGAGAAGCAAGCTTAGATGTTTTGGTTGACACCCACCTTGTAGGGAGAAGACTCAATTCGTTCACCAAACAGCACCTGTCCTAGGTTCTCAGAAGGCCTCGTTTCCATTTCATCTTTGCAAAAGTCGAACCTTTTAACATATAATGAGAATATATTAGTGACCTAGAAAACATAGGTATATCAAGATATTGCACAGATGGAATGGAATGAAGCAAGGCAAGTTTATTTATAGAGCACCTATCCGCACAGGGCAACCCAAAGTGCTTTACAAAATAAGATAAAAGACATTTAAGAACAATATACAGATGAAGCACATTATAAAAAGGCATTTTAAAAACAAGCATTTAAAAAGCAAATATAATAAAATCAACACAACAGGTATAAAATACATGGATAAAAAGCCATACTGCAGTTAAAATGTGTAAAAAGTAGAAAGTTAACGTTACTTACATATCATACTCGTAAGGCAGGACTGACTCTACTGAGTCAAGGCGATTGACAAACAGCTGAATCACTGTCTGTAGAAGAAACACACACAATTGTCCGTCAAAAAAAAGGATGTGTTTAACTGAAAAAAACATTGTCTCAATCGAGACAAAGGTATTTGTTCATTTTATTGGTTTCAGTCATACAACAAATGTTAGTAATGAATCTGTCGTAACCAAATAATTGGTTAAGCTGTGATTACAGCACCACTGTAGTGAAACACCACTTATCAGCCCTGAAGGGAAGCTCTGTGACTGGATACCAGTGTCCGCTGTCCTCTGAGCCTCTGAGGGTGAAGATATGTCGGCAGGGCCGGACTGGGACAATAAGTCAGGCTGGGAATTATACACCCAGCCAAGCCACTACCAGTGTTTTGTGGCATTTTGCTGGATTTATTTGTCAATATTTACAGCGTTGCTGCCCATAGTGATAGCCCTCTAAATCTACTACCAACAAATAAACATATGGAGATGGGTTACTATTTAACAAAATGTGCAAATCTATTTAGGAACCTATTCATGTGAACATATTTTAAGTGGGGGTGGACCTCAAATCCTATAGGGGTGTCCGGGGGCATTCTCCTCCAGTAAGATTGTTTTTTAAATGTTGGACTTAAATGCATCAATCTGGTGCATTTTAAGGGGGAAATAAAGAGAGAGACTACACCTATATGAAACAGAACTGTATACATTTAAATAATCATAAAATCATAAGTATATGGCCATAACCAATAACATACCATATCCAATATGAAAAAACATTGAAACTTGTTTATTTATTTGTTTTTGGTTCATTTATAGTTGTGAGTGTGTCTGTGCTCCTGAACCAGCCTCTCCTGTCTCCCCCTGCTACTCTTTGAGGCAGCAGCAAAGACTAGCTTTAGCTCTCAACAAGTTTTTAAAGTTTATCTTACATTTTTTCACCTAGTTAACGTTTTTTATTATTATTCATCTATATTTTACTAATCACTCCCCCCTCAAATGGAAATATGTCTTTATATGAATGGTGACCAAACCGTGAGACCCACTGAGAACTAAGTTAACTATCTAAACACTCAGCAGAGTCCTTTACCAGTCTCTCAGTCTGACAGGAGAGGACTCTCCTCCACCTTGTTGTTGAAACAGCTCCTTATATCCGTTAGCGCAGCTAGCTAGCTAGCACCAGATGCTAACAACAACAATAGCCTACACGTAAACGGTGCGCGCGCTTTCTCTCTCTCGCTCGCGCCACTCATACACACACCCTCCCGAGCTTGAATGACACACAGAGACCAATCGAGGGCATTAGTGTATGAAAGTGGCCATGTCGGCAGGCCACATCATGTAGACAGCCAGTCACCCTCTGTGAGGCAGAGTCAGACCCACATTTGTGCAGCGTTGCGTTCACAATACATACATAAAAAAATCCTCAGGCCAGCAGGCCACTTAGCAGGCCAGGCCATCGGGAAACCTCCCGGTGCTCCCGATGGCCAGTCCGGGCCTGTATGTCGGGCACTTTCAGTTTCCGGGTCTTTCCAAGTAGTCAGGTTCTCTTTCCTAAGGCTGCACATACGTCGGTCTCCATGTGTCCTCCTCAGGTGGAAAACTTCTTCTTTCTCCTGATCCTTCAGACACCTGAGGAATTCACCAGTTTTAGGAACAACAAAGAAACGTGGTCAACTGTAGGAAATCCTAATGACAGCCAAAATAGTGCATACTTTATGAGGTGAGGTAGCTCCAGCAGGTTTCTACTCAGGTATGTGAACACAGTCCTCTTCAGCTCTACACAGCAGATATCCTGAGCCAGACTAAGGTAGGACCGACAGTTTCCTGGGCTGAGTTCGAGGACTGACAGACACTTTGAGAGGAAGGCCTCAGCCAGGAGATAGCTGCTGACCTCCAGAGTTGGAAAGGGAGAAATATGTTTGGTTTTAGGGTGAATTACAACACTAAGCAAAAGCATGAGATTTCCGAAAGTGACATGTTTAAATAGACGTAGAGAAAGGAAGTCCGTTTACCTGGATGTGGTAGCCCAAATCCTCCTGAGGGACTTTAAACTTATTATGGAAGGAGAACTCAAGAAGATTGTGGAAGACTGAGGAGGACACATGGTCCAGGAGGATGAGGCTCTCTGAAGTCTCCCTCATTCTGGATTGGGACAAGGTTCGGAAGTACTCACTGCACTGTGAGAGCCTCCCAATATCCACCTTAAAAGATTAATTATTAAACCAAGATTGTTGTGGCCTCCAGTTCTATCTGGTTAACTTGTACAGTTTAGAAATGTGTGTTTTGTTGTTTACCTACATGGAATGCACATGTGCTGGTTTGCACTGTAACCATGGTTTCATCTCCATCTCCAGGGTGATATGTGCGAAGTGCCTCAATGGTTTTCCACTCCTCTGAGTCTGATCCTCTATCTGTAACACCTGGGGATGCTATCCGATTTTTGGCTGCTGGAAAAGCTCCCCATAGTCTTGTAAGAACATATATGAGCCAGAAGCGTAACCCCTCTATGAATATGATAACACATTGCCTGAGAGGATTCATCTCATTGACGGTGTCAGATCTAAGTGAAGACAATTATAACAGTTTTAATACAGCCTGTACCATTTTTTTTGTTTAAACTCCACAGGTTTTAAGATGCTTTGCACCATACAACCAGTCCTACAATCACACATTCAGACTGTAAGTGCTGCAAATGAGAGGAGACAAGCTCCCAATATTACAAGCAGCCACAGCAATGGCAAATAAAGGACAGAACGAGAACGACTAGTTGAGTCCATGTTTCACTGACTCATCTACTTTTCCTTCTGCAACGCTCACCGTCAAATACTTAAGACAACATGCCAACAGAAACAGCTTGTTAAAGAAGTTGGTGCAATGCAATGCTAGGCAAACTTCAGAGTTCCTGTTTGTTCTGCTACAGATCCAGTGCATTCGGAGGTCTCTCGATCTTTGAGCAGTGCAGCTCTTTCTGGCTGGTCTATTTTTGGCACTTGGAGGTGGGACAATAGTCAACCGTCTGCGATGAAACATGGTCTCCTTCAAGCTTCACGTCATCATGGGGCAACTAAGTTACTGCTGCAGTTTTAAAAGTAACTTTATGTTTCACAAAATGTATCGATACATTTGTAAAAATGTATTTTAGGGCCAATGTATTTATGAGAAAAACAAATGCATTGACACAGGTTCTAGACACATGTTTATTAGATTTAAACTAGTAGTTTGTACTACCATAACCAACATAAAACAGATGACACAGTATGAACTTCAACAGGATGCGCTGCTTTAAAAAACAAACAGTTAATGAGGCACAGTAAAGCGGCTAGCTTCTATTCAAAAGTAAACTGACAAAGCTTTGTGTCAAATGTAGGACATTCATGACATTTGGTGAATAAAGTAGCTTCTGTCAAACCCAGGAGACTGTCTAGATAAACATAATGGTATTTAAATAATTGTAGGATCTATTTAAGCAATTTAGCTTAATTTAGTTGACTACAAGTGCCAGATGTACATTTTAGTTACATAAAACCATAGATGAGAATTACATGTTTACCAGATGATGTTACAGTCATACAACGATAAATAGAAGAGAAAAGGTAGCAAGACAGTTACAAAAATGTACAGTTAATAAATCCAATATTACTGACATAAACATACACTTGTTTATTTACCCATTAGAACAGTTACATTGATACTGTACAAAATAGCCCTTGTGGAATATGTTGTTGAATGTGGGTAATTAAGCTTTTAACTTCACATTATTGGACCTCCAAAGAACCCTAATGCAGAATGGACCTCAGAAAAAAGGAGCAAGGCAGAATAAAACAAAAAACTCTAAAATAACTCAAATTTAGAGACATGACCAGCATTGTTTAGTACAGTAGCCGACCATCATGTTGACTGAGCCCCTCAAATGCCCCACAACCAATTTGAACAAGCCGTAGAGCTTTACCTGCTCTAAAATAACATGTACATACATTACATGTATATCTTCCACCCAACATTGCTTGTAGTAAGCAGAGTTGCATACTACTAGTACATTTTATATCAAAACGTGGGAATCAGGAGAAGGCTTTCTTTAACTTGAGGTAGCCATCAAAGCGGCACTGGGCATAGTCCTGCAAAACAATATAGTCTACTTTAAGGCAACATTTACAAATGTAACATCAAATATGTGACTGACAAAAAATCATTATGTTTATTGAAATAAATGTACCATGCCACTGGTGTTTGTTTTGTAATGTGAAATAAAATAAAATTCCTTACCATGTATCCAAACTCGATCTTGGAAATCTTTGCTTGAATGATGGACCACAGCCCCCAGAGGAAATGTGAAGCTAATGCATACCTACAAATCACAGCAAGAAAGGACCAGGGCTATAGTGATTCTGCTATAACCTTTAAATCATACATAGCGTTGCTGTAGATCAAGTTGTACCTGTTAGCTTCAATTAGCATGGCCTCCTCCTCCTGTGTCTGGTCCTTGGACATGTCAGAGTGTCCTCTCTGCTGTGCCAAATAACTTCTGATGAAATGAAGCTGAAATAAAAAACAAGTGACACGTATTAAAAAAAAAAAAAAAGTAGAAAAGTGACATCCTCTTTGTTTATGTAAAGGAATATTTTGGTCTTGTTAAAGTATATAGAGTTTAGTGATTTGTCCTCGGGAATCTGTTTAATGGTTAAAGTGTATTCCTGCCTGTAATGTGATCCATAGCTTCTCAGGAAGACACAGGTCAAGAGGTCATCTGATGTCTTGTGGGGGAGAAGCTTGGCCCATGTGGGTTTACAATGCAACGAGTCTTTGTCTCGACATCTGGCATGCATTAAAGGAAAACCCGCGTGTTTTAGGGCCCTCCTCTTCTTGTCTGTATAGTTGGGTGCTTGGCGCTTTTAGAGTTCAGAGTTTGCTGGTATCTTACAGGAGAACTGTGATATGCTGTGAACTCTCCGGCCGCTGAGGCTCTCAATAAATATCAGTGTATTGACAGGCGAATCCAGTTTCACTCATTTCATGATTGGCTCAACATTGCTGCAAAGAAGTTTTAACTTCACAGTTTACACATTTTATGATTGCCTATATCTGCATTATCTAATGTACTGCACATTGCCATCAGGAAAACCAAGTGTCTTTACTCAGAAAATGGAGTAAAGCAACTTAAAAAACGAGTGACCACTCCCCCTCCCACCCAGCCTACATCTTCTTCCAGCTTCTCTCCTCTGGATGGCGCCACAGGCTCATCTTAATAAATACCACCCAATTCATAAACGGCTTCCTTCCAACAGCACCTGTGACACTTAACTCCCCTCACTACTCCACCTTACCACAAGGTCCTTTTTACTGACCCATATTGTTCTGCAGGCACTGGAAAGATCTCAATATTATTTTTGCTGCTGCTTTTAATTGATATATTCATATCTCACACTGCACTGTAACTTTTATTCATGTACCTGTGTTATTCATGTTTTATTATCTTTGCTTTGAAATTAGTGTTTTAAAATTCCATTTTTAAATAGTTACTGCTGCAATATGTCTTAATAACTTCGAATTGCCTTGTGTTGAAAGGTGCTATATAAATAAACTTGCCTTGCCTCAATGAGCTGGAGGTTTCCTATAATTTCACTGTCTTTCAAAAGTACGTTTCCTTTTTGTGTGCATTGTTTTGATGGTTATCGTTTCTGTTCATTTATTTAACTGCACTGAAACTGAGCTCCAATGCTGTACCGATACAGATTCCAACAACACCGTAGCCTGGTTATTCATCTAGCCTAATTTTTAAATCAATGATTGCCATCTGACCCTGGCTAAATGACGCACTGCGTGCTAATAGAACCGTCCTTAGGGCAGCAGAGCAGAAACGGTGGAAATCCAAACACCAAGACGACCTCCTAACCTATCAGGCTCTCCTCTTTCTCTGCTTCGATCTCTCAGGCAAAAAGCACTTTCTTTCCAGATAAGATCCAATCTTCCTATTCCAATCCCAAAAAACTATTTTCCATCTTCTCCTCCCTCTTGGACCCCCCCAAAGCCCCTTCCTCCTCCTCCCTTCTGTCAAGCGACTTTGTTAACCACTTTGAAAAAAAGGTTGATGATATTCGCTCTTCTTTTTCTGACTCACCTTTACTCACCGCTGGGTCACCAGACCCTCCTTCCACCAACACACTGACCTCCTTTTCCCCTCTCTCTCCAAGTGAGGTTCTTACCCTCATTACCTCTGCCCGCCCTACCACCTGTCCTCTGGACCCTATCCCTACAAACCTCCTTCAGACTATCGCTCCTGATATTCTACCGTTTCTCACCCATTTCATCAACACTTCTCTAACTTCTGGTCACTTTCCAAACAGTCTCAAGGAGGCAAGAGTAAACCCTCTCCTAAAGAAACCCACTCTCAACCCGTCTGATGTTATAAACTACAGGCCTGTCTCTCTCCTCCCGTTCCTGTCTAAAACACTTGAACGCGCTGTCTTTAAACAACTCTCCTGTTATCTCCATCAGAACAACCTTCTGGATCTGCACCAGTCTGGTTTCAAGGCAGGTCACTCCACAGAAACTGCCCTCCTTGCTGTCACTGAGGAACTGCACACTGCTAAAGCAGCCTCCCTCTCCTCTGTCATCATCCTTTTGGACCTGTCTGCTGCATTCAACACGGTGAATCATCAGATCCTCCTTCGCACTCTCCAAGAACTTGGAGTTTCAGGCTCTGCACTTTCCCTCCTCACCTCATACCTCAAAGACCGCACCTACAGGGTTACTTGGAGAGGGTCGGAGTCCGACCCTTGTCAATTAACTACAGGGGTCCCTCAGGGCTCTGTTCTTGGTCCCCTCCTCTTCTCCTTGTACCCAAACTCGCTCGGATCTGTCATTAGCCCGCATGGTTTTTCATACCACTGCTACGCTGACGACACCCAATTGATTCTGTCCTTTCCCCGCTCAGAGACCCAGGTCGTCGCACGCATCTCTGCTTGTCTAGCTGACATCTCTCAGTGGATGTCTGCTCATCACCTTAAGCTCAACCTTGACAAGACTGAACTGCTTTTCCTTCCGGGAAAAGATTGTCCCACTCTTGACCTAACAATCAACATTGGCAGCTCTATTGTTTCCCCGACTCAGACTGCAAGGAATCTGGGTGTGACCCTAGATAACAACCTGTCCTTCACTGCAAACATCGCTGCTACAACCCGCTGCTGCAGATACACGCTTTACAACATCAGGAAGATACGTCCCCAGTTGACACAGAAAGCGACGCAAGTTCTGGTCCAGGCTCTCGTCATCTCACGCCTAGACTACTGCAACTCCCTCCTGGCTGGTCTACCTGCATGTGCCATCCGACCTCTGCAGCTCATCCAGAATGCAGCGGCTCGTCTGGTCTTCAACCTTCCTAAATACTCCCACACCACGCCGCTCCTCCGCTCCCTCCACTGGCTTCCGGTAACTGCTAGAATCCACTTCAAGACAATGGTACTTGCGTACCATGCTGCGAATGGATCTGGCCCTTCCTACATCCAGGACATGGTTAAACCGTACACCGCAGCACGTGCACTCCGCTCTGCATCAACCAAACGGCTCGCTACACCCTCGCTGCGAAGCGGACCCAAGTTCCCATCAGCAAAAACACGTGGGTTTGCTATTCTGGCTCCAAAATGGTGGAATGAGCTCCCCATTGACATCAGGACAGCAGAAAGCTTACACACCTTCCGGCGCAGACTGAAAACTCATCTCTTTCGACTCCACTTCGAGCGATAGAACTATTAACAAAGCACTTATATACTAATAAAGGACTGGCTTACCTAAAGCCAGTTGAGTAGCACTTGAAATGTTTTTGCTCTATGAAACCTGATGTACTTATATGATTCTGTTTTCTTCAAGTTTGTATTTTGTTGGTCGAACGCACTTATTGTAAGTTGCTTTGGATAAAAGCGTCAGCTAAATGCAATGTAATGTAATCTGAATACAACATTTGCATAAGCAATTTTAACCACTAGATGGCACTGTATGATCAGAGCGTATCCATTTCCCAAAAGAGATGGCCTTATATTTTTGGTTTAAACATCAACACCGTGAGTCTCTTTTGTGGGACTCTGAAGGATTGGACTTAAAGGTCATGCAAAATCCACTTTTTCATGTATTTTATACATAAACATGTGTCCCCTCTGTGTAAAGAGATTCTGAAAGTTTCAGGGAAAAAAATTCGCTCACTTTTTGTCCTGATCCATTTATATAATGGATGATGTACTTATATGATTCTGTTTTCTTCAAGTTTGTACCTTGTTGGTTGAACGCACTTATTGTAAGTTGCTTTGGATAAAAGCGTCAGCTAAATGCAATGTATTGTAATATAATATAAAAACCTGTCTGAAAATGAGCTGATCAGATGTTGGCCACTTTATGATGTCAGAACGATTTCCCCCCCCCCCCCCTCCCCTCTTTTTAACCAAATATCTCGGTAGGGGCGTGGGGAGTGGCTCCTTATTTTCATCTAAAGTAACAGACAGAGAATCAGCACTTTTGAAACAGGGCTGAAACAGAGGGGTTTATGGGATGCTACAATGATCTGTTTGGTATTTCGAGCCAAACACTTCAGAGACATGTTTTGTATATATATCTGAGACCTATTATATATTGATGAAAAACAGTATAATAGGGGACCTTTAATAGGTTAGTCTACTTTTATTCAGCCCTGGTTTAAACTGACCTGCTGCTCTCTGGTGGGATAGTTCTCCTGTGTGGCTTTGAAGAAGGGCCACTGGTTATAGGTGTAGTCATACATCCACTCACAGAAATGGTTCCCAAAGTCAAACCCCCTGCATGAAAGAGTAATACATTAGTCATTTAAAAACAAAAGAGCACAATCTTTGTGTATGCATCCAAGTGTAGTCCAGACAACATATTTCGTATCAGAATGAATCATTACTGTTGATCAACAACTTTACCTGTAATTGTAACTGCTGTACTCAAAGTCAATCAGCATGAGTCTGTGAGTGGTGTTGGGGTCCTTGTCTTCCAGTATCAGAATGTTACCTGCAGCAGCAAAACAAGATTTTCTTTTAATAATAATAATAATAATAATAATTTCAGCCTCTGTGGGGTTAAGACACATCGACTATAACTGAACTTCAAGAGTCACATTGTTTTGCACAAAGAAGTGCTTTTTGTAGAACATATACATATTGTATATGTTGGCGATTGAGAGGTTTTGAATGTGGACATGCTCAAATGTACTTTTGGTCTGAGTTGGACACCTAATTCCAATTTGAGTGACAATGTTGGCTTTATTAGATAACAAAACTAATAAACAGGAAAGTAGGAGAGAGGGGACACGAGAGCCACGTGGATGCCCTCAATAGTGGTAAATCCTAAAACTTGTGGCAGTATGAATAGAGACCTTATCTCATTCACCATGACAATGTCACAATGTACAAAGCCAGCTCTGTGACAAAATTGTTTTCCTAGATAAGTGTGGACAAACTTGACTTGCCTGTACGGAGGAAGAGCTGCAAAGCTACCCATATGAGCAAAAACTGTCACAGTAGATATATTGGCATAATCACATATCACAATCAGCTATGTGTATATTTGGCAGTTTTCCATATCTTTAATGTCAGTTCAGATTAAGTAGTTATTCTAAGAGACATTCCCATTTATTAAAAAGCTATTCCCGACCACCACCTTGTATTATTCATCTTCAAATACAGGAAGATGCATATGAATTTCAGCAGTTCCTATTAATAACTACACCCAAGCCTTTCTTTGACTTATGGTTATAACTGCTAAGGGTTGATCAATTAGCCAAAGTTAGAAGTTTGAGGATTAAAGTGTACCTTCCGTGACGTCATTGTGGCAGAATACCACTGGTGATTTAGTCTCGGCCAGCAGCGCACTGTGGTGGGGGAAAGAGTCAGATGAACAGAGTCGATGATGACAGAGAAAGGGAGAGGAAAGAAGGAGCTTGTCAGTGATGCATTTGCAGGCGGTGTTACTTGCTAATCATTAATACCAATTTTAAAGAAATTAGGCGAGTATAAAATATGATGTCCTAGAGCAGGGGTCGGCAACCTTTTTCATATGAAGTGCCATTAAAAAAAGAATAAATTAATTCTTTAAATAAATAAAAGAATATTAAAGGGGGGGGGGGGGGGGGGTTGTGGAGCTTGACGCTCGTGAACTGTCAGCAGGAGGGCGGGGGGAGCCTTTGTGAAACAGAAGAACAGCTAAATAAATGCAACGGCCTCCCAAGAAGAGCTCGCCTCTCTCCAGTAATTTAAGCTAAAGTGGGTTATTGAAGCTGAAGCTTGTTGCTTCTGCCCTCCTCGACTACGGTCTGGGAGCCGACAGGAAAGTTCAACACACAGGTGGCAGTCCGCCCCTTTGTAGCATATTATTTCAATGAGATGAGCAGATCACCACTGGGCTTTCAACTAAATACACAGCCACGCAAAAACTGCGGCATTTATACAGCTCCTTATGGGTACTGCAATCTGTGAAGTGCTTTCCTCTGTGGTGAAACGATCAGCACTGCACCACGGAGGAAAGCGGCAGAAGGTCACCTGGAGTTAAAGAGAGCGGGGCTGCGCTGCGTGCATGGCTTCCTTCTGCAGGTAACGGGGAGACTCGCTCTGGCGGCGGTCTCGTTCAGGATCCGAAAATACAATTTAAATATTTTTGCACACTTATTCCTAGTGTGCCACTGGTTACGGTGCCGCGTGCCAGCCAGGGGTTTCCGACCCCTGTCCTAGAGACTACAGTTACTACACTGCAGCAATGACGGTATTTTATTTTTAATAATTATTCATTCAAATTGTACTGTAAAGAGGCATACTAGGCAAAACTATACTGATTAATTCAAAGCATCTATGTATGTAACCCATAAGATCAATCAATCAATCAAACATCAAGCCAAGAAGATGGCGCCTTGAAGTCTCATACTGTGTCAGTGGGAGACTGCTTCAAATCTAAAAGATAAAACATGTGCTCATAGATAAACAGTGACAATAAACACTGTGCTGATTATCTATTGGCTGCCGAGGTCAGCCCACCTGGAGGACTCAGCTGTGAAGTCTTGGAGGGACTGGGACAAAGGTCAGTTATTAGACTGAAAAGGAAAAGAGTGTCCTGTCACACACACACACGTCTCGTGGTTTTTAGTGCTGATCCTTAAACATCAGTAGTAACAGGCTAACCTGACCAACTTCCTAAAATCTACACGACATCAGATTAGGTTAAACATTATTGTCATTGCACAGGATATTGAGTGAAGACAATGGAATAAGGGTATGCATGTGCTAGATACAGTGTGAGCAGTTGAACAGTATTTACAGTGGGTAAATTACAGCAAATGATATGCGATGGCTCTGACCAAACAACATCTTGTTGACACTTGGCTTAAGCAAGTGATTGCATCATGTTTCTACTTCCCCTCAAAATCAGTTTTTGACACTGACTGTAAAACTCTGAATCACTAGGGTTTGCATGTTCAATGATCCTCCTGCTAAGTTGTGATTTACAAAAAGAGAAAAATATGATATTTATTGTATTGACGTTTTTGTCCTCGTACATGGGTATCTGCAAGAGTTATAATTGCCAATAGTAGTTTTTTGTGTGTATATTGTATTTTAGATTATTTTTCAAACATTTTGAAAAAGATTCTGCCCCCTCAATGACACTGTTTTTCCTCATCTCTACTTACCCTAACTTTGAGGCTTTATTTATACTTAATGATGGTCACTTAATGCATCACAATATTGCTTTTATATTTATGTATATTTGATTCCTGTGCCCCAACTCACCGTAGATTCTCCAGCTCAGCAGGCAGGTCTAATTTCATCAGCTTCTTGTACTTCTTCACATGTGCTTCACGTACAAAATTAAGCTTCATCACTTGATCCACGTATCTAAAGGAAAAAGAAGACATTACATCCAAAGCAGATAGTTCTAGTCAAAGAAAGAGATACCAAGATGTCCTTACTTGTCAATGGTCCCAAAGAGCCAACTGGGCTCTTTGTTAAAGGGCATGCTCATTTCATGGAAACATGCCACCTTGGTGGCAATCTCAGCCGATATGGCAGGATCGGGAAGTTGATCTGTGCGCATGCGGGTATTCTGGAAAAACAGATAAAATAAAGATGATACCAATGCTTCCTCTACCTAAGGACCAAGCTCAAGTATTTTATGGATTTACATTCTACTTACAAAGTAGAAGGAATGTGTTCAATAGAAATTCAGATTAGATTTTAACCCTGAATGTTCAATACTTTGAAACATTATTTTGTTATGTATGAATGTGTGTACGGTGTATGTGTGTGTGCATATATTATACCGGAAAGTACTGTTCTAAGCGTCCCTGGGGAAAGATGCCGTACAGTTTTGGTCCTAAAGTTCGTTCTGCCAGGATGGCGAACATCACACTTTCCAACACCAGGGAGTCCACACCCTGTGTCACAGAAAGACAGACAGAAAGACAGTTTGATTACATTTTTGCTTTAGTTTATACTTCCAGGCAGACAATAATGATAGAAGAATGACTACAGAAATTATATTTTCCCCGATAGTAGTTCAACAGCTGAACAGAACAACCTGTAAGATGGCACCATACACTCTGAGGAGCACGACGCGAGGTTCATCTGCGACAGCAGGCACATGGTCAGGCAAACAACACAGGTAGAGCAGATTACTCAGCCCCCCACTGCAAAACAAAAACACCAGTGCTATCACATCAGGGCAAAGTTAATGTCATTACACATAGCTACAGTATATAGTAATTGGTCACTACACCACGACAATACGTGCAAACCATGTCTAAAGTGACTGATCACATGCACTAAGGCTGCGGTTTAGTCTTTTTTTATTCCTAACTGAGCAAAATAACCTAAGTGGGAGCGAGGATAAGAGCTATTTATTACTCTGGACGATAAGGAAAGGAGCTTAAACACTTCCTTTATTATCTCCATTTGCATAGAATACACTGTACCATCCTGTACGAAAAGAAAGCAGATATGGGTATTAAATTAACACATCTTTCACTGTTGTCCACGTTTATAGAACCTACATGAAACAACATCATGAGAAGCCACACTCCAATGTTTAGACGTGTCTATGTCTATAGAAGTCTAGATCTATGTACAATTGTAGTTTTACCACAGCAGACCAAATGAAGTCCTGTTGGATTCTCCTTCACATCTTTCCTTAACTTAACCCCATTAAGTTTTTCACTAAGGTTAATGAAATGTGGTTATAAGAAGACATAGGACCTGTTTGTTTTATTCGCAGCACAATACTGTCCTTGCCTAACTGGCAGCTGGCTCAGCCTTAGTAGGCTACATGGTGCACCTGCTGCTCAAATTGAGCCCTGTGCTGTTTTTCTCCTATATATATATATTTTAGTGCACTCATATCACATTGTTTATATACTTAAAATAGTATGGTTTATTCATATCCACACTTGAGCTGTTTAATATTGTTTATATTACCACTATACACACATTACTCTGAAACTTCACTGCTTTACACACTCAAAACAGAACTTAAAAAATGCCTTTGTTACTAAATGTATAATTTGTAATTGAGTTGTTCCCCTGTGAATAGGCCATACGATACACTACACTTTTTGTGGCGGTACACATAATTAAAACAAAGAATAATACAATAATTATTATTACAAATGTGGTGTCCATTGTAAGTACATAATAATGTGCGATGATGTCAAGTAGCTATCTTTGTTTTGAGGGACCCCAAACTATTACATTGGGATTCGTAAAAGTACGCCATAATGAAGTCAACATTTTAGACTTAATTTAAATACCTATAGTATTAAGATAAGGACATTATAGTGATGTTATCTTCACTAGGCCTACAGCTGTAATTTCACATTATTTACCTAA
Organism: Gymnodraco acuticeps; assembly: GCF_902827175.1. NCBI lineage: Eukaryota > Metazoa > Chordata > Actinopteri > Perciformes > Bathydraconidae > Gymnodraco > Gymnodraco acuticeps. Next base: position 1,294,919 of record NW_022990047.1, on the reverse strand, counting down.
CAATGCTTATTTGAAAATCCCTTTCTTCGACGGTCTTCCAGGACCCCGCCAGGAAGTCTCTGCACCAGGAGAACGCCCTGCTCCGGGTGTCCCGGTCAACCTCCTCGGTTCTCCCATCCCGGAAAGCCTCTGCCTCCGAGTCGTAATCACAGTTGGCCCCAAATAAGGGACTCGGGGTCCTAGAATGTCTCTCATTGACGAAAAGCATGTCCCCCACTCGTTTATCCCCCCCGGGAGGATCAACATCTTCTGTTGTGACAGAGGGAATGTTGCTAGAGAGCCCCGACTTCTGTACTCCGCCCGGGCCCTCCTTCCTGACTCCGCTACCCGTCACATTTCCACCCGACTGCATCGTGAGTTTCCGGGCGAAGAGCAAAGGGAGACCGGTGTTATATGTCGGTCTGAAGACAAGACAAGACTGTCTCGCTGGCGTTCGCAGTTCACCGGTAAGGCTACGCAACCGGAAGAGACAAGCATAGCGGGATAATCTGGTACGCATGGGTGGGCGCAGCGGGCAGTTTGCAGCAAGTATTAAAGTATAATGGCCTTTTAAGATTGGTGTTTCTCCTCGTCGGACGCGCAGCAACTGGTGATTTGCACAGAGGTAAACTGGCATATTCATTGTCCAATCACATTTCGATGACCTGTTCTTAAGCTTGTTCTAATTGGTCATTTATATGTGGTAACTTTGTACGTCATCTTCCTGCACACTGAAGGACTCTGGGAAATGTAGTGTCCATGTTTGGCAATGCTACTGAACCCATGTACTGAACGTTGTGTATTTTGAACGGTTTGGTTAAAGATCATATTTGTAAAAACATGTTTAAAGAGAGACATTGATGTAAATGGTAGTTTAAGGTATGGATGGATGGATATTCTAATTTAATTTCCACCCAGTGAAAAGAGCTACTTTGCTACAGTCCTACCCAGGGGCGTCGCCTGGACCTGGAAACATTCGGGGCTTAGCCCACAGTGGCGGCGCTACAGTCGAATTTTCTACATTTCTACAATTTCACATACACAATTGCGCCATCTGGTGTCACAAACGTGTGCCTGCATTAGCTTTGTTACGGCAATGCATTGTGGGAGATTCTCATAGCACCTGAGGATCACTTGAGGGTAAGGTGCCTGTATTATCTCGGTGGACAAAATGTATGTTTTTATTTTATAAGGACAATAACGTACTGTTGTGTTTGTTTAGTTTAATGTTAATTGTGTAATGCTCACAGTCACAGCAACATGTTTTTTGTGTGATTGGCTATTTGTTTTATATGATTTATCAACATGATCATCAATAGCTAATCTGAGCTAATAAGCTCATGTGAGCAGCATGGTGCTATTTCTCCAACAGAACCCAGCTCACGTGTCCTTTTATGCTGTCCATTGAAATGCAGGTATGTGAGTTTTGTACACCAGTTTATTTATGTTTAATGTTTCACATTGCTCCACATGATGCCTCGACTACAAAGTCTTCCATGTTTCTACGCTTCTTCGTCTGTGTCACAGTTTCGGGAATATCAAGATCATTGCACAGGGCCTTGGTCTTGTCATAGACCTCATGTGCTTTCTTGTTACTTCGGTAACTTTTCAGTGTGTTCTCAACTGCTGTTTTGTAATCTACAGCCTGCACCAAGTCAATTGTTTCTTTCTGCAGGTATTTGTGCAGGCCCTGAGTGGTTGAGAGCAGTGTCTGGAACATGACAGCATGTAGATGGTACTGAATTTTCAAAGCTTGCTTTCCAGTCCCTTTACTAGAGGGGCTGAAAGGCTCCCTAAAGTCTTGATCAAAGCAGGGAGGTTTTTGACATGCCCAGCGAACAAGTTTAATGTTTCACATTGCTTGTGAAAAATATACTACCACTATACGATCACTGATGTTTTGTTGTTGACTGGACACTTATTTTGTAAAAAATAGCATGAGAGGATCTCTTAAGCAATGCAGCTCACGTGTCCTTTTTATATGCTGTCCATTGAAATGCAGGAAAGTAATCAGCTCTGAGTGATCTGTTGCCGAGCGGACACTACACCGGAGTTACATAAGCAGAGATAAAGTGCTATTTTGGGGGGAACTCACCTCCTCTGGGGTCCCCCAGGAAGATTTTTTTTAAATATTGAAGTTAAAAGCATCAATCTTGTGCACTTTGAGAGCAACATTAAGAGATATGGATACATCTCTCAACACCCATATGTCAAAAAGAAATCAAAGAATCAGAATCAGAAACGGGTTTATTATTTAAAAACACTTAATTTTCCAATTAAATCATAAACTATGTCAAATGATTAGAAGTTGTTAGTAATCAGATTAAACAGAACAAAGGGATGGAAGGAGGAAATAATAATCCCTCATCTCTTGCTGTTTGCAGTTGAAATTATCTCTTTTGCTGGCCAAATGGAAAGCAGTGATGTCTCACTTGCCTTGACTTGTATCTGCAGTCCCTAAATCAGTTCCCCAGTTACCCATTGCCTCTTGTCTGTTCTGGTGTTCCTGTTCATTGTTGTCTCCATTGTTGTTCTTGTCTGTTGTATCTCCTTCTTGTGTGTCCCTTTCTCCTGTTCTCCTTTCTTCATCCTCTACTCTGTTTGGCTCATCTGTGATGACTGTGTAGGTAAACACAAACAAGTATGTAAGTCAATCAGTTTCCAGCTCTGTCAAATAAACGAATTTCAAGATACACAAATGTGTCTTCATTAAAATGAGTGTCACCACACTGTCACAAAATGTAATACTAACCAATTGAAAATAGTTAAATTTACATTGGAAACCTCTTGTTAGATATCAGTGTTAAGAGTAGTTATCTGCCAATAGGACAGTATCATTCCTATACAAATGCAGTTTGAGTAATTCACTTAATACATTTACTTAAAACTTTAATATAGTCATTTTCACTTAATACTCTAATATAGTCATCTTTCTGCATTCAACACTAAGGAAAGCTGTACAATTTGACATGATAATGAGGAAAAAAGGCCTCCGACAATGCAGATATTTTTGGATCATATCAATTTTAAGATGGGGGTCAAGGCTTAATATTTGGGAGCATAGTGTCCCTTCCCCCTTTCAGGAGCCCCACTGGATTAGCTTTGATCTGAAATATTTGTATAAAAAGCTTGTTAGCTGGCTGTCCATCTCATAATGTTCACATAGAAACTAGCTGTCAATAGGAAATATCAATCAGAAGAATTATAATTTCTTGCAAAAATCTGTCACAAAAGAGGTTGCACATTTAAATGCAGGTGTTGTTATGGCAACGTCAGTGGCCAAACAGCCACATTTACTGCTGCATTTATACGTTCAAACATGCTGTCGACGTAAAGCAGTGGCATGCCACCATTTCAGCTGACTTTTTCTCAGAAATACTGTCACATAATATCCATATATTTCAGTGCTAGGTTGATGCTTAGCTAAGCTAACTATGAAACACTTTAACTGACAGGACTCAGGAATCAGGATCAACTGTGTACTGTAAGGTAGCTTCTAGCTTCATGTCGAACACAGACAGTAAGTCAACATTTCCCAGAGAGCTTTCTTTGAAATCACCAAGTAACGCTAAAAAACACAACATTTAGATTGTATGACAAAGTGTTTATTTAATATATCTGGCTAGCTATAGCTACTTGCTAACGGTTTAGCTTACCCGCGCGATTCAAAGTAACGTCAACGTGGCTATAATTTATGCTTTGCTTACATGTTGACATAACTTGTAAGTTTACTGACATGTACATACCTTGTTCACCTGGCTCAGGTGGTGGCTCTGGGGTTGTTGTGTGAGCCACCATTTGAGAATTGCCGTCTTTTTTATTAAAAAAATGTCTAATGTCCATCTTCAGAAACTCGGCGTCCGCAGCTGAAAGTTTAAACACTGTCACAGAGGAGAGGTACGTACCTGTCACTGTCAGCCAATAAAACAAGTTTATTTCCATGCAACTCTCTGATTGGTCTGGTGGTGTCTTGCCTCTGTTGCATTCACTGAACACGGGAAATTACAATCCTGCCGTCCTCTAGGTAAAGTACGGTTAATGTATTATATTATTGAGGGAGAATTTGTCCGGGGCTAAAGAAAAAACATCCGGGGCTTTAGCCCCGGATGCCTACCCCAGGCGACGCCCATGGTCCTACCTCTTTACTGCGGCAAATCCAAGCGGCAAACTGTGGGGTAGAGCCGGGAAGCCAATACGGAAGTGCCACACACTGCAGTTCATATATTGTCCGATAGGCGATGACTGCAGAAAGGAGCAATTTCCATAGACCCCCATGTTAAAATGCCCAACTTTACAGCAGAAAAAAACATGTTTCTACCCCTGGCTCCATACATTTTATTATCGATATAGTTAGATTTCACCTTCATGATTATGGATCTGTGAGTGAATTGTTTTCTAACGCGACCCTTTTATTTATATTAGGTCTTAAAGTTTGTGCATAAATTAGGGCGTAGTCACATTGAGTGACGGCTCTGTCAAGTGCCTGCCGCTGTTAGCTTCTTGTCTCTCTGCTAGCTGCTCCGTGAAGCTAGCTACAGGGACTCTGCCTGCTCAGCTCATCCAGGAAACACAACTTGTAGCCGGCCGTGGTTGTTTGTTCTTCATGCTTATATATCGGACTATTGTGACTCGCTCTGCGGTTAAAACAGACGGTGCATGAATGCGGTTTTGCGGTAAGTGAAATTCTAGTGCTTTATTTATGTGTTAATGATTTTAATCAGCCACGTAATGAATGGTAAGGCTTGGGTTAGCATGTAAGCTAGTGGTAGCTACATCGGTGCTAACGATTGTAATCGTAGCCTCCAAGTTAAAATCATAGACTGTATATAAAGGTTAAAACGAAATAGACAAGTGTTAAGTGGGATAATACTGTTGAACAAACGGCTTCTGTTTGAGGGTGATAAAATAAGGTTACATCCTTGTAACTTAGAGATATTTTATTATGTAGGTAGAACTGTATGCATCTAAGGTTAATTTAAATTGGCTACGCTCAAGTATGTAGACAAGCTAATGTCGAAGTAGTGTATGTGAAATCAACCTCACAATAAGATCTGTGTATATTACAATTATTAATGTCATATTTCAAGATGATTACTTAGATATTACAATATGGTTGGTTGAGCTGGAGTTCATTATTGAGCTTACACGTTACGTCACCGTCATCTGAAGAACGAACCCAAACCTTGTTGTTTTTATTAATTGCATTACCAAATGGGTATCAAATAAACAGTAAGCATTGGTAACACAATTTCCAAAGTTATAGTAAAATAAAAAGGACCCTGACTCGGACAATGCACAATCTAACATGTTCAACAGAAGAGAATCAGTTATATTGTTTGTACACATGGTACTTTACATATATATCTGTTTGTTTAAGGTGTCCAGGTGATGCAGACAGGCTGGACCACTAGTGCTGTAGCGACGGGTCGACGACGTCGACGCGTCGACTTCAAAATATCGTCGACGACATGTTTCCGCGTCGACGCGTCGCTACACACACGTGGGTCACCCAAAGCAACAAGCAGTTCGCAATCGCACTTCAAACACAATGGAGACTGAAACGGCTACCACCTCCTCCTCACAGGATTGCGCACGAAGCCCCCAAACAAAAACATCTCGCCCTAGGTCTTCAAAAGCATGGGAATATTTTAAAGTTAGTCCAAAACGCAAAGATATTTATATATTTATATCTCACTGAGACTGCTGCATAGCCTAGCAGAAGCTAACTGTGGTGGCTACCATTAGCAGCTAGCATTTGCGCTCCGATTTTTACATTAAATGGAATTATGGATTATAAATTCAATCATTTTTTTATACATAGACGTTAAAAACCTATGGATTAACCGATTCAGCCGCGTTTTTTCTCATTTTAATGCCATTGAACACGTCTTTTAATCAGATTGACAGCTACGGTGGTGAGACGATCTCCCTAGAAGCTCTGTGAAGGTACGTGTTGTGATGACTATATTTGCTTCCCCTGTCGCGAGTCCGGATCACTCAGTGATGATACTATATACCTACATAATCTGTGGAGTCTCAGCTTTAATCGGATATATTGTATGTGCAGCTACGATAAGTAATAAGGGTACTTTTATCTTGAGTTCTGTGCCAATGTCCGTTAGCATTTTTCGCTCAGGGGTCATTTAGATGCTTCTTATGAGACTTGTGTTTTGTTTTGGTAAACATGGTTTGTATCGTCAGTTAGCTGAGATTTTTCGTTAATCTGGTATAACACATTAATAGGTTCTTAAATATTAAGATCCCCTGAGACACAGTATCGTGAAAAAAAAATGTTTTACATTACGTTTTTTTACATTACGTTTTTTATGAATTGAACAACAGAAAAATAATCGTTAGATTAGTCGAATAATCGTTCAAATAATCGCCCGATTAATCGTTTTCAAAATAATCGTTTCCCCCCAGCACTATGGACCAGAGAGTGAGAGACAGAACTGGACTCCTCACAGCAGTGAACTTCAGCTCAGGCACAAAGACTCTTTTTTCATACTGTACAAAGAATCAAGAAAGATATTGGTTTAAATAAATGAAGTATTGACTTGAATACACTGATATACATTCTATTAAGCAATACTAAATACTAGATCACCTACACATCAGTTAAGTTGAGGGGTTTTTCCATGCAAAAAGTTACATTTTGATATTTAGCAATATGACTTTGTCAGCTTTCTAATTTAATGTATTGAAGGCAAAGATATTTAACACATAGTGAGAACTGCTACTATTTATCTCTCAATATTCTCTGTAAAAAACGTGGTAAAATTATTCTTTCAGTGAGACAACAGAGCAAGCTTCTACAGTTGCACTACGTTTTGATAACAGTTAAATATTATTTTGATAATAACATATATTTCAATGTTGATGAACTTCATACTGTTCATTCATAATCTGATTGTCTTTGTAGCTCACTGTTGAAATAAAATAAAAACATTACAATTACAAAATAATTATATCTACAGCCCCTAAACACACAAACACATCGCTTTCATAAATAACACACTTGTTCTGCAATAATATGTTTTATGTTTCCTGTCATTTTTGTTAGGAAAGGACATGCCTGAAAGACACGACATCTTCTCCTTCTCTGAGGGTCAAGAAGAACATCCAAGAGGAACATTAAAAGCTGATGTTATGAGATTTTAAGACCAGTACAGGACATTCACTAAGAAACTACTTTTATTGTAAAAACACAGTCAGCTGATCGAATGCAGCTATTTCCACATCTACACTCCATCCGCTGATTATTTCTATTTGCCTCACTTTATGAGCTTCACAACATGTACCTTGTTTTGCAACGTCACAAATAAATGGGGCCAATCTTCAGTCAGATGTGAATGTGTAATCTAACATTTTCAGTAAGAATAATGGACAAAAGGAGTGCAAATACAATTTATTGAAATGTGAACCAAAGGTTAATCAAATGTTTTAAATAAAAAGCACATATGGACAAAAGGTGTAAACCTATTAAATGTATAAGTAAACACATTTAGTCAAATAAAGTGACCGACTAGGCCTGTGCGGTTGGCATCAGCTTTGCCCAGCATGGGCTCCTCCATCAGGCCTGGTCCTCCTCGCAGAGGAAAGACCCTCAGTCCTCCTCGCAGAGGAAAGACCCTCAGTCCTCTCCAAACCAACAGACTGGACGTCCATCACACGGAGGTTTCTCCCTGATGTCTCTGCAGCCCTCTGGACACCACGCTGTCTCAATCCGTCCACACTGAATATGAGAGGGCAAAAATGAAAATAATAAATGCTTTAGACAATAAGAAATATAAAGTTAACTGTTGAGTTACTCAGTTTTTTTAGATTATCAATACTATTACTGTATAACTAATATCTCAGGTTAAGAGGCACATTCAAATAAAGATTGGTCTTTAAATACATTTTGTCTTTTGAATTGTTTGTCTAAAGTCAAGGATCTAGAACTGGTACTTAGATGTAATGATATAGTCTGGTTATTATGCTGTTTGGAGGAGGCCTCACAGATAAGAGTACTAACTAGCTACCATCACATGTACCTTAGCTTGACTTAAATGTATTAAACGTATAATTAAGTGATATCAAAATATAAATAACTAATGTCATGCAAACATATTAATATTTGCTTGATTCCAGAGTTGAATTTAGCACAATTGCATACAAACGTGAAGGGATTTTAAGATTCTGAAGTCTTCGTTCTAAATAGAAAATAGCATGGATAATTTACAAAGGCTTTAAAAACACAGCAGGAGCCCAAGACAATTATAAAACTTGTCATTATTTCAGTACAGTTCAATTGGTTTTATTTTCATAAACGGTTATCAACCGTTAGTGCCAAAGCAGTAGGCTATAATATATTAATTACTGCTGTAGACCACAACCACTACTTGTTTATCTAGCATAAACTCAACAAAGCTAGCGTTAGCTGGCTAACTGACGTTATTTTTGCCGCTAAACTGCACGATATAAAACGGTGGTCTTCAAATCGGATTTAATCCTCAATCACAATAATAATATTCAAAGTAATACTGGGCAAAATGTACCGTTGATTGACGCGCCATGTCAGCGGTAGCGACACGAACCGTTAGCCCCGCAGTCATCCGGTTCGACCTGACTGTGACTGACCCAAGCCTCGTTGTTCTGATAGCTCCGCCCCTTCGCTCCAACCCCCCTCCCTCCCCCACATCTACAGGTGAAAATTACTTTTGCGACACATTTATCGCAAGAAGTGTAGCAAAAGTCAAGACCGCAGATTCGTCGATTTATACTGCCACAGAGCAGATTCGTCAAGTTGTAAAACAAATGTTCTTCTTCTGTGGCTTCAAATTTGGTTCACAGTTACGTGGATATTTTATACAAGTGTACATTTGGTTCACAGTTACGTGGATATTTTGTGTAAATGTATGCACACAAGCTCAGATTTTTTTCTGCAAGTGCTCACATCAGGTTTTACACGCTCTCGCATTTTGCACCATATCTACCTTCATACAAAACACAGCTAAACTAAAGGCAACAGTCACAAATCCTAACTATAGCCTACTCTAAAAACTAACCTACTCTACACTCTACTAACACACAATATCACACGGAGATAGACACACAAGATTAACCACAGAATGAAGAGCAAAATGCGAGAGGCGTCTGTTCACTCAACAGAGCCTCCAGAGTGGTAGTTGTTCCCGGGCTTTATAATCATCTACAGCAGGTGTGCGCCGGCGGTGCACTGCGACTGGAAGACGTCGGGTCCGGCGTGCTCCAATCACGATCTTCGGAGGCGGACCAGAGGATGGGCAGCCAATGACATCAGGGCTACTGCGCAGCTTATTTAAATATTAAACACACAGCTGAAAACACTCACAGGCAGATTAATGAGCAGACAGAAACAGCAACCGTAACAATGATGACAGGAGGCACAGCAGCCCTCTGTCTGATGGACAGATGTGTTCATGATGACTTATTGTGGCAGCGGGGTGTGGTTAGGGCGCCGGCTGCTGGAGTGAAGGGAGTGGCTCGGCCGGAGGCCAGACAGCTGATCGGAATCAGGTAATCAGTGCCGGAATAAAAGCATGTCAACCTGGGTCTGGGCTGTTTTTGCAGTAGGCGGGATCCTGGAAGGTCGCCAAAGGACCTGTGAAGGTTATTTCTTTTTTTGGAAATTAAAATACTATATATAAATATATACATATGTACACATCCATCCATCCATCCATCCATCTTCTCCCGCTTATCCGTGGTCGGGTCGCGGGGGTAGCAGTTCCAGCAGAGAGCCCCAAACTTTATTTTCCCTGGCGACATCAACCAGCTCTGACTGGGGGATCCCAAGGCGCTCCCAGGCCAGCGAAGAGATATAATCCCTCCACCTGGTCCTAGGTCTACCCCTTGGTCTCTTCCCAGCTGGACGTGCCTGGAACACCTCCCTAGGGAGGCGCCCAGGTGGCATCCTAACTAGGTGCCCGAACCACCTCAACTGGCTCCTTTCGACGCGAAGGAGGAGCGGCTCAACTCCGAGTCCCTCCCTGATGACCGAACTTCTCACCTTATCCCTAAGGGAGACACCAGCCACCCTGCGGAGAAAACCCATCTCGGCCGCTTGTATCCGCGATCCTCGTTCTTTCGGTCATGACCCATCCTTCATGACCATAGGTGAGGGTAGGAACGAAAATGGCCCGGTAGACAGAGAGCTTTGCCTTCTGGCTCAGCTCCCTTTTCGTCACAACGGTGCGGTAAAGCGACTGCAGTACCGCTCCCCCGCTGCTCCGATTCTCCGGCCCATCTCACGCTCCATTGTTCCCTCACTCAAGAACAAGACCCCCGAGATACTTGAACTCCTTCACTTGGGGTAAGGGACTCATTCCCTACTTGAAGTGGACAGTCCATCGGTTTCCTGCTGAGAACCATGGCCTCAGATTTGGAGGTGCTGATCCTCATCCCAGCCGCTTCACACTCGGTTGCGAACCGATCCAGTGAGTGCTGAAGGTCGCAGACCGATGAAGCCATTAGAACCACATCATCTGCAAAAAGCAGTGGTGCAATCCTTAGTCCACCGAACTGCAGACCCCCTCCCCCATGACTACGCCTCGAAATCCGATCCATGTATATTACAAACAGGATTGGTGACAAAGCGCAGCCCTGGCGGAGGCCAACCCTCACCGGAAATGGGCCCGACTTACCTGCCGAGGACCCGGACACAGCTCTCGCTTTGGGAGTACAGAGATTGGATGGCCCTGAGTAGAGACCCCCTCACCCCATACTCCCGCAGCACCTCCCACAGTAACTCCCTGGGAACTCGGTCATACCCTTCTCCAAGTCTACAAAACACATGTAGACCGGATAAGCGTACTCCCAGGCCCCCTCCAGGATCCTTGCGAGAGTAAAAAGCTGATCCGTCGTTCCACGACCAGGACGGAATCCGCATTGTTCCTCCTCAATCTGAGGTTCGACAATCGGCCTGACCCTCCTTTCGAGTACCTTAGAGTAAACTTTCCCGGGGAGGCTGAGTAGTGTGATGCCTCTGTAATTGGCACACACCCTCTGATCCTCCTTTTTAAAAAGGGGAACCACCACCCCGGTCTGGCCACTCCTTCGGTACCGTTTCCGACTTCCACGCAACGTTGATGAGACGTGTCAACCATGACAGTCCCTCAACAACCCAGAGCCTTCAGCATTTCCGGGCGGATCTCATCCACCCCCGGGGCTTTGCCACTGTGGAGTTGTTTGACGACCTCAGTGACCTCCCCCCGGGAGATTGGTGTTGATCCCCCGTCATACTCCAGCTCTGCCTCTAACATAGAGGGCGGAGTTGTCGGGTTCAGGAGTTCCTCAAAGTGTTCCTTCCAACGCCCTAACACTCCATCAGTTGAGGTCAACAACGTCCCATCCTTACTGTACACAGCTTGGATGGTTCCCTGCTTCCCCCTCCTGAGGTGTCGGACAGTTTTCCAGAACAACTTTGGTGCCGCCCGAAAGTCCTTCTCCATGTCTTCTTCTCCGAACTTCTCCCACACCCGCTGCTTTGCCTCGGCCACGGATGAGGCTGCTGCCCTTCGGGCCTGTCGGTACCTTGCAACTGCCTCGGGAGTCCCCCGGGATAACAAATCCCTGAAGGCCTCCTTCTTCAGTCGGACGGCTTCCCTGACCACCGGTGTCCACCAGGAGGTTCGAGGGTTACCGCCCCTTGAGGCACCTAGGACCTTGAGACCACAGCTCCCCGCCGCGGCTTCGGCAATAGAGGCTTTGAACACCGACCACTCTGGTTCAATGTCCCCAACCTCCACAGGAATGCCCGAAAAGCTCCGCCGGAGGTGTGAGTTGAAGGCCTCCTGAACTTGGGCCTCCTCCAGACGTTCCCAGTTCACCCGAACTACACGTTTGGGCTTACCAGGTCTATCCAGAGGCTTCCCCCGCCACTCGACCCAACTCACCACCAGATGGTGATCAGTTGACAACTCTGCCCCTCTCTTTACCCGAGTGTCCAAAACATACAGCCTCAGGTCCGATGATACGATAACGAAATCGATCATGGACCTTCTGCCTAGGGTGCTCTGGTACCACGTACACTTATGAGCATCCTTATGTTCAAACATGGTGTTTGTTATGGCCAATCCATGACTAGCACAGAAGTCTAGTAACAAACCACCACTCCGGTTCAGATCAGGGGGGCCGTTCCTCCCAATCACGCCCCTCCAAGTGTCTCCATCATTGCCCACATGAAGTCTCCCAGCAAGATTAAAGAGTCCCCTTCAGGAGCCCCATACAGGACTCTTTCCAGGGTCTCCAAGAAGGCCGTATACTCTGAACTGCTGTTGGGTGCATAAGCACACACAACAGTCAGAGTTTTCCCCCCCATAACCCGCAGGCGTAGGGAGGCGACCCTCTCGTCCACTGGGGTAAACTCCAACAACGAAGCACCTAACCAGGGACTTGTGAGTATCCCCACACCCGCCCGGCGCCTCACACCTTGAGCAACTCCGGAGAAGAATAGAGTCCAACCCCTATCCAGAAGTAAGGTTCCAGAGCCGACGCTGTGCGTAGAGGTGAGCCCAACCAGATCCAACTGGTAACGCTCCACCTCCTGCACAAGCTCCGGCTCCTTCCCCCCCAGAGAGGTGACGTTCCACGTCCCCAAAGCCAGCTTCTGTCGCCCGGGTCTGGTCCGTCGAGACCCTCCGCTTTCACTGCCACCCTTCTGGCAGCGCACCCGACCCCATCGATGTTTCCCGTAGGTGGTGGGCCCGCGGGACGGAGAAGCGGAGGTGTTGCCCACGTTGCCTTTTCGGGCTGGGCCCGGCCGGGCTCCGTGGCAAGCCCGGCCACCAGACGCTCGCCGACGAGTCCTCCTTCTGGGCCTGGCTCCAGAAGGGGACCCCGGGCTTCCTCCGGGCCGGGTATCCTCACTTCTTGTGTCGTCTTTCATGAGGTCTTTTGAACCAATCTTAGTCTGGCCCTTTGCCTTGTACACATATACTTGGCAAATGAATAATAATAATATATGCATAATTGAATATAAACATTGTGAACACTTATTTTCAAGTGACTTTTTTTACATTCATATGTTCACGCTGTGGTTTGGAACTGCTTTTGAATGTTTTAGGCATTTTCTTATGGAAAATGTTTTGCATAATCAGTACTGCTGATACTATCTCAACGAGAGAGAGAGAGAGAAGTAGATAGAAGAGAGAAGATCGGAGAGAGAGAGGAGAGAGGAGAGAAGAGAGCAGAGAGTATAGACGAGAGAAGAGAGAGAATGAGAGATGAAAGAGAGATAGTATAGGAGAGAGATGAGAGCAGGAGAGACTAGAGCTCTCGCTCTCTCTCGCTCTCTTCTCTCTCTCTCTCTCTCTCTCTCTCTCCTCAATCTCTCTCTCTCTCTCTCTCTCTCTCTCTCTCTCTCTCTGCTCTCTCTACTCTCTCTTCTCTCTCTCTCTACTCTCTCTCTCTCTCTCTCTCTCTCTCTCTCTCTCTCTCTCTCTCTCTCTCGCTCTCTCTCTCTCTCTCTCTCTCTCTCTCTCTCTCTCTCTCTCTCTCTCTCTCTCTCTCTCTCTCTCTCTCTCTCTCGTCTCTCTCTCTCTACTCTCTTCTATCTGCTCGCTGACGCAGAGAGGAGGACTTCGGAATCCCCCCCATTGTAGTTAAAAAACGGTAAAAACTAGGGCCCCCAAAAAGCTAGAAACGGCGCTGGGTGTGTGCATGGGGATATTCACCAGTACCCGGAGGTGACGCTGGAAATTTATTATAAGGGGGAAAAGCATAGAGTTAGGGCTGGAGTTAGAACTCGCCTTACTCGCCCTGATTTTGGGAACGAATTGGCCGGGGTTTGCTAAGCTAGCGGGGGCTATGGGGGTGCGTTCTTGACGGCAGGGAAATGTGAGTTGTGTGCTGTGTTTAGTGGAGAGTCGGAGGCGGCTGACGACGTCGAGGGGGACACGGAAGGGGCCGCGGAGGTCCCTCTGGACCCGCTGGTGTTTCCCGTGGAGGATTTCCCCCTCGAGCAGTCGAGGGACGAGACCCTTTAGCACGCCTTCGGCCAGGTGGTGAGTATTGATGAGGGGACAGGCTGTATCGTGTAAGCCGTGACACACAGACAGGAGAGATACCAGTTATTGGTGCCAAAAAGCCGTCGGGAAATGGTTTACCAGGCGGCTCAATATAACCTCATGTCAGGTCACCTAGGGTACGACAAATCACTACACCAGATAATGGCCCGATTTTATTGGCCGGGCATTCGCGCAGATGTGAAGCGGTGGTGTGCATCTTGCCGTGTATGTCAGCTGGTTAACCCGCCGGCCATCCCCAGAGCGCCTTTGCGCCCGTTACCATTGATTGAGGTGCCTTTTGAGAGAGTTGGTATGGACCTCATCGGGCCATTAGACCAGAGTGCACGGGGATATCGCCTAGTGGATTATGCAACGCGATATCCCGAAGCAGTGCCGCTGCGTAATATCTCTGCAAAGAGCGTCGCGCAGGCACTGTTTCACATTATCTCCCGAGTCGGGATCCCGAAAGAGATCCTGACTGACCAGGGCACACAGTTTATGTCACGCACACTACGCGAGCTGTATGAACTACTGGGCGTTGATTGATTGATTGATTGATTGATTTATTGATTGATTGATTGATTGAAAAGTTTATTAACAGCTTGTATATTGGGTACAGTACAGTACAGCTCAAAACATACAATTGTTAAGGGGATGCAGACCAGAGAAAGACTTTCGTCTTGTTTACATCAGGGTCCCCCATTTCCAATTCATCATATCATTTAAGACATATAAGACATATTTGACATACAGATGGCTTATTTACAATTTACATACAGGTGGTTTTTTACATACAGATTGCTTATTTACAATTTTCATTTTAGATTTCGTTCTAATACATCCTAACCGGACATTTAAGACATACCAATTCTACAGATATACAGTTAGTAACAGAGTCTAAAATGCGAGTATATACATAGATGGGGGGCGGAAGCTGTCCATTGTACGACAGGTTGAGATTTGTACCATTACCGGGGCCAGTTTTGCAATGCTCTCCCCCGAAGGTGCTCTTTAAGAGAGGTTTTGAAGTTAAGTATAGTTTTACTTTCCTTTACAGTTGTGGGAAGAGCGTTCCACCTTGATGTGGCATAATTGCGAAACGTGTATTCCCCCTTTTTTGTGCCAAATCTGGGTTTCACATGATTTGTGGAGCTCCCTCTGGTGTTATGATCATGGTATTCCTTGACCTTTGGGAAGAATTTTGACATGTACATGGGTACCATAGAGGTGTAGTGGATCTTGTAGACCAGGCCCATTGCAAGTAGCTGTACTCTGTCGTCTACTCTAAGCAGTGGCGAGCCGTGACTTTTATACCTAGGCCCTCTGACCCCCCCTTCCCTCGAAAGAAAAGAAGCGATATTACGTCACAGCGTATACTTCAGCGGAATATCAAAACAGCGGCCCGGGGTGCAAAACGCATCAATGACAGCGACCCTCTACCACACAGAACAACACCATTTATATAAACACCTATCATGACAGGGCACCCACAGCCAAGTAACAATTACAAATGAGGCACGGCGGCCCACATTGAAAATGACTTAGGCTTACCTTTGATGATCAAATCACTTAAACACAAAGTCCATCCTCCTGTCCTATTGGATGAAGCACTTGCGGGTCATTCAGCTGATCCTTTGCCACTCCAGTTTATCATTGTAGGCTAACTCAATTTTGAAAATGACTCGGTTAATAATTTCGCAACGATGTCATCATCACTATCACTGACATGAGCCATCAAGAACGAACTTATGCTAATCATAAATCTATCCATCATAAATCTATCGATTCGATTTATGATTCGAAAATAATAAAAGTAGGGTAGACATGTGGATATTATCCGGCTGAACAAAACGTGCATTTATCTAACAGGTTTGTTTTCCACAGACCTTATTTCAAGCTATTTTCCAAAATCCTATGGAGAAATCCCACTGCTTTCTGTCGAGGGAATCCGTTCTTATTATACATCCATGGGGAATCCGAGCGAAGCTTATTTCCGGGTTTTAGGACGCGTCACTGCACCACTTGCATAGACCAGAGCCATATAATAGAAGAGTTATGACATCTCCGTTCACTCCAATGGACCACTTTTTTACAGCAATGGCGGATCGTGGAGCCTCTCAATCGTTCCCCGGAAGTTAGCGCCAAGGCTAGCAGAGCTGTGGAGTTGCAGCATAATAGACCGTTCGTGACGGACTTTTAAAGGTAAGAAGAAGTTTAAAGATTTATATTGCGGATATTATCAGTACATCTGATTCAATTGAACATGTGTATTAAAGGATGTCAGTGGATTATCCCTAAATTAGTAGATTTAGGGAACGTTTACAGATAACAGATCAAGCTAGGATACCGAAGCAAGTTAGCAACACACGTTGAACAGCCTTTTAATTGTAAATTCCGTTCTCTTAATGTCTATTTGGTCCAACGTTGTTGAATTAGAGAAGAGGGGCTTCTAAACGGGATTGTATGCGGGGGTGGAGGGAGTTAAATATTAGATAACTATAACTTTGGTGCGTGTAAGAGTGAGTGTTTTTAGCAGAGCCATATTGTGTCCTTGTGATTATGTTGATTATTACCTGCCTGTATAATGTTGCAGCTCAGCTGATTTTGGATTGATGGCAAAGGGAGAGAGACTTAAGTGAGAGTGAAAACACAAGGTAAGTTTAATACTACTGTTTTATATAAGTAAGCATACTAAACATGTATTCTATCACTGTATTATATAAGTAATCTTGTTAGTAACCTACTGTATGGCAGGTGGAGGGGCAGTGATGTTACAGGTGGAGGAGCAAAACTGCAAGACTGCAAACTCACAAGACAGAGAAATCAAAGTTTGTTCTCCAGAGAAGAGGTTGATTTCACTTCAATTTTTTCATATTTTCTAAAGATGTGGAAATGGCACCAAAAAAAACTTGAGAGCTGTAACCAAGACAACTGTAACAACATGAGTAGACAGCCACCAAGGTTTTTCAAGTCCCTCTCTTACTCCATTTTGCCAACCCAAACGTCCAGGTACATGACGGGACACCTTGCTTGTTTTTGTTGTTTGCGCTCCTCTGGCAGGTGGAGGGCAGTGATCCCTTCCCTTCTTCCCTCAATCTTTGAGACTAATGTAAGTAGAAGACATGGCACTGTAAATGTTCGAACATTTAAAATATTATACCACTTAAAGAGTTCATACTTATTATACCTGTGTCACCTTTCACACTATAGCTGTGATCATGAGCTATGGGCTTTGTAGATACAGGTCCCGGGGTGAATCGTGGTGCAGGGGCCCTTCTCTTTTTGACCACAGGGCGATGCACGAAGATGGTGGGTATAGCCTCTGCTCTCAGCCTAGTCTTGCCCTTTTTTGTCTTGACAAACTGGTCTGCATCAAAATGTGCCTGCGGAGTGACTTGAGGTTACTTCACACACAGAACAACTCAGTTGTGTCTGCCCACATACATATTCCATAGTGGTTGAATACACAGTATTAGGAAACACTTTATACTTACTGGACATGTTATACTCATTACATACTGTATATACAATATGACCAAGAATGTGAGACAACTTTATAGAAATTCATATCACATCTGTTACTGATGCCATTTGTCATACTTTGTTAAACTCACAAATAATAAAGTTCCATAACTTCAGTTGGGAACAAAGACCACACCTTATCTCCCCAAGGCAATTTCCCATCCAATAGGTGTGCTATATAGGTGTGTGTATAACCCTTTCTCCTGTCTGTTTATCCCTCTTTCAGCACAAGAACCAGAGGGGGATTCAATGGAGCCTGAATACCTGCACTGAGACCCTCACCCTGCACCCTGAGTCTCAACTCTGTGTTTTTCAAGCCTTTCCCTGTTTTTTGTATTAAACAAAACATTAAGCTTTCCCAATGGTGTGGTTTTCGTTTTGTGAAAAAGTGCAAATGCAGTGTTTGTATATAAATCACATATTTTGTTGCTGTTGGTCGTGAAATTGCTCCTGCTTCCTCCGCTCTGTGTCAGTGGGGAAGCTGTACATTCATACTCCTTTCTCTGAGCGATTGGAGCATCCCCAGGCAGCACAGCAAACCATGGTGGCGACTAGGAGGCAGCACAGCAAACCAGGACAACACGGAGGAAAAGGCACAGACAAACTGCATGATATGCTATTCAATGTTTATTGAATTCCATGTATTTGCAATGGATGTTCCTAAAACAACACATTTAACATCATCATCATCATGCTGCTGCTGCTAGTCCTTTGATAGTCACCTGTCGGTCTCCTGTCCTTTCTGAAAGCCATAAAGATGACATTAGTCATTTAGATAACTTGTGTCCTCAATTACCATGGGATTACTGAAACTACCATGAATTTAAGAAAATGGTAGACATTAATCTAATCTGAATTTTAAAGCATTACTTTAGATCCCCTCCCTCTAAATATATCAATAAACATTAGAAAGTGATGCTCCTGACTACCATACAAGTTTAAGAAGATAATATTGGTTTTAAAGAATTCAAAGCTATAAATAAACAGCAACAGGCTCTTTAACCAAGGCACTGTTAGCCTAACATGTAAACTAGTTGTTCACACTAATCCTAATATTATCACTTAATATTAGCAAATTCTATTTGATTTTTTAAAACATATTGATGTAAATACATACACATATCGATTTGTTGTATAAATATTGCAAATCAAAACCTTTATTCACTAATAATTACCAACAATTGTAGTTCTATCTCCTGTTATCAATGCATTCACATTGCCCGCCATGAACTTCCGGGGAACGATCCTCTTCTACATGAACAACGTGACAATAACCGTTTTTGGACTTCCGTTGTCGTAACTCTTCTATTATATGGCTCTGGCATAGACCTCACAGCGGGCGGAACTTGTCATAAAGTCCGCGAAAATAAAGCCCGCCCATTTAGAGGGAAGATATGATTGGTCAATTGTACTGTCATTTGACATTACTCTCTCATTGAGTTACTATAGCTGGCCCTCTGTGAATGTAGAGAGGGACCAACAAGCTCTCCCGTCTTCACATAACTCGCAGAGACGGCATTTAACCCTTCACATTCCAACAGAAACTGAACAGGCAGATTCGAAGGATTTATTTCTTTGGAAATATTATTTTAAATACAATTAAATCAAGTTATTTTGGTAAAACTAATGAAAAATGTAACAACAACAAAATATTAAAAAAAATATTTTTAAAAAAAAGTTGTTTTTTTAATGTTTTCAAATATTATTTTTTAGAATATCTTAGGCCCTCACAGAGGGCCTAGAGGGCCCTGACGGCTCGCCACTGACTCTAAGCCATCCTAGGTTGTCGAAGTGGGCAGAGGTGAGGTGGGTTCTAGATGAAAGGTCAAGCAGTAGTCTGACCAGTTTATTTTGCGATGTTTAAAGTTTTATTTGTAGCGCCTTGGAGGTGCTATGGTACCATGACGTGCAAGCATAGTCATAGTACCCTTGAATGAGTGCTCCTGCCAGAGTTTTCAGGGTGTTTTTGTTTACCAGAGAGGAGATCCGGTATAGGAATCTAGTTCTTTGATTGACTTTGTTTATTACATTGGATGCCATTTTGTCACAGGAGAGGTTTGTCTCAAGAATAGGTATGTAATTTCCTTCTTACTTGTGACAATAATGTCGCCCACTGCAACTGAGAAGTCGTCGGATTTGCTGAGATTATGTTTCGAACCGAAGAGAATGGACTTTGTTTTACCCAGGTGTAATGATAATTTATTATCGGCGAGCCAGGTGCAGATTCTGCCGAGCTCGGAGCTGAGGGTTTTTTCAACCTGCAATCTGCACCTGTCAGAGACCAGCAGGGCTGAGTCGTCCGCGAACAGGAACAAGTTGCAGTCACATGCTGATGACATGTCATTTACATAAATTAGGAACAGTAACGGACCTAATATGCTTCCTTGTGGAACACCACAGCTCACTGGGAGGGGGGGGGGACAGAGTACCGTTTACCTCCACCATCTGTTCTCTCCCCTCCAGGTAGGATTGCATCCAGCTCACCGATAGTTTATCAAAACCAATTGCTTTTAGCTTGTCAATCAGAATGGGGTGATTGACAGTGTCGAAAGCCTTTTGTAGGTCCAGCATCACCATGCCGCAGTATTTGCCCTCGTCCACCTCTTGTTTGATGTGGTCGCTCAAATAAAGAAGGCATGTGTCAGTGGAGTGGGATGTTCTAAAGCCAGATTGAAATTCATAGATTAGTTTATTTTCCGCGAGGTACTTTTCGACCTGTTCATATACTATTTTTTCCATGACTTTCGAGATGGAGGTAAGTATAGAAACAGGGCGGTAGTTGCCTGGGTCCAATTTGCTGCCCTTTTTGTGCAGGGGGGTTACTCTTGCAATTTTGAAGTCTTTGGGTACTTTTCCCTGTTTTATGGAGAGGTTAATTATGTGAGCTATGACTGGTGAGATGGCGGTTGCTGTGTCTCTGAGGAATTTGGAGGGGATATTGTCGTGGCCAGTGGCCTTGTTAGGTTGGAGGGCGCTCAGTTTAATGAGTACCTCTGCTGTTGTTACCCTTGCTAGACTGAAATCATCTTTGCGTACCCCTAGGTTTTTGTAGTAGGTCATGATGTGATCTACTCCAAAAAGCCCTGAGTGGGAGGGTAATTTATTTACAAGAGTTGTGGCTATGTTTGTGAAAAAAATGTTCAAGTACTTGGCCACATCCAGTTTGTCTGTGATGAGCCTGTTATCTGTCTTTATGTTTAAGTTAGAAAATCTCGTTTTGAGTTATTTACTGCAGCCAAGCTGGTTATTGAGTAATTTCCAAAGTTCACAGGGTTTATTTTTGTTTTCCTCAGTTTTGACATTGATGAAATTCTTTTTGGCAGTTTTGATCATGGAGCTTACGTCATTTCTTAGTCTGTTTCTTTCAATTTGTAGTTCAGTCACGTGGGCCTGGAGTTCACTGCTCGTGCTTTTGGAAAGCATTGACTGACTTTTATGAAACTCAGAGCATTTTTTGTCTCTGGTTTTCATGGCGATCAGTATGACGGAGTGCATCCACGGCTCAGCGCGATTTTTTACCCTGGTTGTTCTTAGGGGGGCCAAATCATTGAGTATTGCAGAGAATTTGTATTTTTTGGCCATTCAATACGGACTAGTGTTTACCATCCGCAGACCGACGGCCTGGTGGAACGGTTTAACAAAACACTAAAGAACATCGTTCGTATGTTTGTTCACGAAGATAGTCGTAATTGGGATAAATGGCTAGATCCTCTGTTGTTTGCAGTGCGGGAGGTGCCCCAGTCCTCCACGGGATTTTCTCCCTTTGAGCTGTTATTTGGTAGGAAGCCCCGGGGTGTTTTGGACCTAGTTAAGGAAAACTGGGAGGAGGGTCCAAGCACCAGTAAAAACGAAATACAGTACGTTATGGACCTGCGAGCAAAACTCCACTCACTGGGGCAGATATCACGGGAGAATTTGCTCCAGGCTCAGGAACGTCAGCAGCGCCTGTACAACAGAGGGTCGAAACTGAGACAATTTTCACCGGGAGATAAAGTGCTTGTATTACTCCCATCCTCTAGCTCTAAACTACTCGCCAAGTGGCAAGGACCCTTCGTGGTCACACGACGAGTGGGGGACGTATATTATGAGGTGGTGCGTTCTGACAGGGGGGAGCAACACAGATTGACCACCTTAACCTCCTGAAAGCATGGAGGGAGGTGGCGTCTGTTTCTCTGGCCACCACGGTGATTGAGAGAGATGAGTTGGGACCGGAGGTCATTAAAAGCAACAAATTAGCCCCGGTCTGTTGTGGCGACAATCTCTCACTAGGCCAGAGAGCAGACGTTGCTTCGTTGCAAAGGCAGTTTGCCGACGTATTCTCTCCGCTGCCAGGGCGCACCTCTCTCATACACCACCGCATAGAAACACCCCCAGGCGTGGCCATTCGTTCACGGCCCTATCGGCTGCCTGAACACAAGAGGAAAATTGTTCAGGCGGAGCTTCAGGCTATGCTAGAGATGGGAGTGATAGAAGAGTCCACCAGTGACTGGTGTTGCCCCGTCGTGCTGGTACGTAAGTCCGACGGGTCAATCCGGTTCTGTGTGGACTACCGCAGGGTGAACGAGGTGTCCAAATGTGATGCTTATCCAATGCCCCGGGTCGACGAACTCCTGGATCGGCTAGGCACTGCTCGCTTTTACACGACGCTGGATTTAACCAAGGGCTATTGGC
Source organism: Gymnodraco acuticeps (assembly GCF_902827175.1). Taxonomy (NCBI): domain Eukaryota; kingdom Metazoa; phylum Chordata; class Actinopteri; order Perciformes; family Bathydraconidae; genus Gymnodraco; species Gymnodraco acuticeps. Next base: position 1,272,717 of record NW_022990047.1, on the reverse strand, counting down.
AGATTCCCCTTTCTCCAGAGTCCAAGGAAAAATCGGCCTTCTCCACTCCGTATGGTTTATACCAATTCATCACACTTCCTTTGTTCGGAGCTCCAGCCACCTTCCAGCGGCTCATGGACCGGGTGCTGCGTCATATGCTGCTGCTTACTTGGATGATGTCATCATTCACAGTGAGACATGGGAGCAGCATATGCAGTAGGTGGGGGCAGTGCTCGAGTCCCTGAGGCAGGCGGGGCTCGCGGCCAACCCGAAGAAGTGTGTGGTTGGACGGAGGGAGGTACGGTATCTGGGGTACCACTTGGGCGGCGGACAGGTGCGGCCACAGGTAGAGAAAACAACCGCCATTTCAGCCTGTCTGGCGCCCAAGACGAAAAAAGAGGTCAGGAGGTTCATGGGGCTGGCCGGCTACTACAGGCGGTTCATCCCGTCCTTTTCGGAGCTGACCAGTCCCCTGACCGACCTGACCGTCAGCTGGCGTTTGAGAGGGTTAAAAAAGCCCTCTGTGGTAAGCCGCTTCTGTATTCTCCTGACTTCTCTCTCCCTTTTGTGTTGCAGACAGACGCCTCGAACAGTGGGGTGGGGGCCGTTTTGTCCCAGCAAGTAGAGGGGGTCGACCGCCCTGTACTGTACATTAGCCGTAAGCTCGCCCAGAGGGAGGTGAACTACAGTACGGTGGAAAAGGAGTGCCTCGCCATACGGTGGCCGGTCGGCGCCCTGCGGTACTACCTCTTGGGGCGCCCTTTCACCCTCTGGTCGGACCATGCCCCGCTACAGTGGCTCCACCGCATGAAGGATGCCAACGCTCGGATCACTCGGTGGTATCTGGCGTTACAGCCTTTCAACTTCAAGGTGATCCACAGGCCGGGTAACCGGATGGTCGTGGCTGATTTCTTCTCTCGCTCAGCGGAGGGGGGGGGGAGAGTCAGCTTGCGGCCGGCGGGATCCCGGCCTGAGTCGGGCGGTGGGGGTATGTGGCAGCGGGGTGTGGTTAGGGCGCCGGCTGCTGGAGTGAAGGGAGTGGCTCGGCCGGAGGCCAGACAGCTGATCGGAATCAGGTAATCAGTGCCGGAATAAAAGCATATCGTAACCTGGTTCTGGGCTGTTTTGCAGTAGGCGGGATCCTGGAAGGTCGCCAAAGGACCTGTGAAGGTTCCCACACAGGCAACGTTGGAGACCCGTGTATACTTTGTTTGGAGCTAATAAACGCCTGTGATAAACCAACCTGCTCTTTCCGTCCATATTTGAACCATGTGTGAGCGGAGAGGCTCACACTTATATATTTACTTTGATTCATTGACAGTGCGGTATAATGAGTCAATAACAGGCTACAGATGCGGGGACACACACACACACATGTTACACACAATTTAAATTACGGGCCAAAAGTTGTATTTACAAGTATTAAAAGTAAGCAGAGGACACCAAACCAACTGAGACCCGTCCGTCCGCCGTACGCACTGTACAACACACACCTACACACTGTACAACACGCACCTACACACTGTACCACGCACACACCTACACACTGTACCACACACACCTACAGCTCGTAAAGCATAATCAGGCTACAGCCATTGTGTATTTTATTATGTGAAGCACTAAATGGTCTTAGACAAATATCGACTCTTTGTTTGTAGATATCTACTAAACTAAAGCAAATAAAGAGAGTAGGCCTGTTATACTGAGTGATATATATTATACACACTGATCTGCTTTCTGCACGGACCTCACAGCTGTTCTCTCTGGAAACATCGCAAAGCGAAGAAAGCAGTTTCTAAAATAATATCCAGGGCCCAGGAGTTCAAAACTTTTAATCCCTATCTGATCAGATCAGATTTGGATTTTGGGGAGTTCGAAACCAAAAAACAGGATTAGGATCACTTTGATATCCGATCAGATCAGGAAATCCAATCCAAGCTTTAATCTGTATCAAATCTTCAAAATGGGTAGTTCAAACCGACAACACAGGATTGGGATCAGTTTGATCCCAAAAAACTGGATTATCCTGATCCCACCAGAGGGGTGGATTTCCAGTGGATTACCAGAGCAAAATGTACTGTACAATTTATTTTAAAATATGTTTCAATTTAAATTAGATGGCAAAGTTTGTTAACTGAAATAATACACAATTTTTAGCCTTCATGGAAAATACATTTTATTTTTCCATTTTTTGCTCACGTTTGTGGTGGCCTATTTTGTTTTCAACCAAATGTTGATGACATAAATGTTTATGCTCATAAAAGTATCACAACAAAGATTGTCAATCACAAATGTAATTTCCTTTAAATTAAAAATATCTTCAACAAAAATTGGAATTCAGTGAACAACCGGCTCTCTCTGAAGATACGTGCATCGTGGACTGACCCAGGCCATCTCACAACACAGTTGGTGATGGCAAGGTCAGCATCTCCCACAAGTTGCACATTGATGCTGTGCCTCCCTTTCCTGTTGACATATTCCACTCCCTCTGACGAAGTGCTTGAATATGTACATGGGTGCAGTCGATCACCCCAATGGTGTTGGGCATGTCTCCCAGAAGAAAAAACTTCTGCTTCACTTTGGCAATCTGGCCATCAGTGGGAAAAGTCACAAAGTGATCCAGCAGGCGAGCCAGTGCATCAGACACAGCTGTCACCACTTCACCCACTGTTGTCCTGTGGACTCCCATGCTGTCAGCTATGACCTCATAGAATGTTCCACATGCGTAAAAGCGCAGGGCAATGAGGACCTGTTCCTCTACAGTCAGAGCATGACTCCGCAAGGTTCTGCACTGCAGTTGTGGCCTGACCAGATCAGCAATGTAGTTGATGTCATCAAGTCCAAATCAAAAACGATTGTACAGTTCTTCTGTTGTGTACTGTTGGAGAGGTTTGGGGCGCTCAGTGTGGACCCTTTGGCGGTAACCTCTCCTTCCAGCATGGAAGATGTGAACAATCCCTGCCATGACTGTGTTCTGACTGTTGTTTCTTTCAGTCAGTAGGCCTACATCAGTCTCTGAATAACAACTAATTGCAAATACACACCTGGAATGAATGTCCAGATTGGTTAGGGCCTGTGGTTAATTATGTAATTAATAGCAAGGCCATATAAAACTAATTGCTGACCTGACCAAACCATTGAGTTGGAAAGATGGTCAAAAAGGGGCCTAATTTTACATCTGCTGAGACCCATGCACTGCTGCTGGGTGTAAGGAACAATTATGACTCCATAGTTGGTTGCTTTAACAGAGAGGGTGGAGCGACTAAAGTAAAGAGCGGAATATGGATGGAAGTTACAGACAATGTGAATGCCACAGGATCTGGACACAAGAGGACGGTGGACCAAGTGAGGTTGAGGTGGAAGAATTTGAAGCAGCAAGCTACCAAAGACCACAGCCAGGCTAAAAACCCACAGACGGGTAACAAACCACATAAAAGGGGACAATACACAGATGTGGTACTTGATATCATTGGTGGTCAGCAGTCACAATCTTTACATGGAATACCAAACGTTGTACTGGATGGTGAGTCGCAGGTATGTGTGATTTTATCCTTGTTCCTATAGAACTACAATTATTATCTTGTATAATTGTTATTTTCATAGTACTACAATGGCTATATGTCTTACATAGCATCCTAGTACTACAATTGTCCAGGTTGCATGCTTGTGATCATCTTATTAAGGGGTATAAAGTATATTGATAAACTTTCATTTCAGGTCGTCAATGCCCCTGATGTGACACACACCATTGAAGATGAGGTCCTCCTGACCCATGTGGATCCAGAAGCTGGACCTTCAGCCAGGCCTGATAACACACTGCAAGAGCCACCTCTAAAGAGAAAATGCAAGCGCACCAGAAAACCAGAGCAGAGGGATGATGCCTACGAGACTGCTGAGCCGTGAAACGGAGAGGGCAGAGATGCAGATCCGTCTGGCCGGAAAACAAATACAGCTGTGCCGGCTTTAGCAAACTGAAACCTCACTGAGAATTCAGCTCCTCAAAGCACGCCTGGATGATCCAGCTGCCTTTGAATGAATGCTTTATTGTTGTTACCCTAGTGGGAGTATTTTTTTTAATTACAATTTCATTATGATTTGATGTCCTTTATGTATTTAAAAATATAATTAAACATTATGTCTCTGCAATGTGGTCTCTTGTCTTCCTTGTATTATTTTTCATATCCACTAGATGGCGAATGGTAGGATTAAAGCACTGATATTCAGGATCTAGTCATCTTGAAAAATCGTAATCTGGATCAGACTGATCCTATCCTGAATTGCTTTGAACTCCAGGGACAAAATTTGGCCGACTTGTCTGATCCTGGATCACAAGAAATGGGATTTCAAAATCTGATCGGATCTGATTGAGATTAAAACCTTTGAACTCTTGGGCCCAGGGGATCTGGATTAATACTGAGCAGAACCCAGAGGTATCACGCTCAGTGGGGGATGGATGATCCCCGCTAAATGTCTCTTAACATTTGCCGGAAGCACTCCACGGTTTCTGCGATGACAGCTTCTTCTGGTAGCAAATTCCACTCTCTGATTGTTCTCGGAAAGGAGTATTTAAGAGTGTCACTAGTTGCGAAAATTCGCTCGAAGTTCAAAGAGTTGGCTTTGCGGGTTGCACTTCTTCTAACTGGCTCTAGGTACATTGATGCATTAATGGCTGAGATGTTATGGACAATCTTGAAGAAGAGAACCAAACGAGCCAATCGCCGCCTTTCACTTAATTCCACCCTGTTCAACCGCTTGAGCATTTCTGTGACACTGCTGTCCCATTCATAATCTCCAAAAATGAATCTTGCACCTCTTCTTTGTACTGATTCCAGGGCATCACTGTCTTTATCAGTGTAGGGGTCCCAGACCGAGCTGGCGTACTCTAGTTTAGAACGCACTAGGGCTACAAAAGCTGTCTCCTTCAGTTTCTGGCGACAGCGTCGCAGGTTCCGGCGTAGGAAGCCGAGCGAACGGTTTGCCTGTGTTACAATTTGGCCAATGTGTCAAATTTCAGGTTGTTATGGATTTCTACCCCAAGATAAGGCTGGTGGGTCACCTCTTTAACACCTGGCCACATAGAGTATAGTTTTTAATGTGCGGGTTTGTTGATCTGCTTGTTCGTAGGATGTAGCCCTTATTAGTATTAAAGCACATTCCCCAAGTGTTAGCCCATTCCTGAAGTCTAGTCAGGTCACCCTGTAGGTCTTCTTGGTCACTTCCATTTTTAATAGGCCTGTAGAGCAGGCAGTCATCCGCGAATAACCGCACTGTAGATGCTACATGTGACGGCAGGTCATTAATGTAGCATAAGAAAAGCAATGGACCCAGCACAGTGCCTTGTGGGACACCAGAGTCAACGTGAACTGTACTTGATTTCACCCCTTCTACGACTACTTGTTGGCTTCTTTGCATGAGAAAGGTTGTGGTCCAATCAAGTATTGGGCCGGTTATACCCATGTGGGCCAGCTTTAGCAACAGGCTTATGTGGAACCGTGTCAAAAGCCTTTGAGAAATCAAGGATTGCCACATCGACTTGCAATTTCTGGTCATGATATTTTGCCAGGTCATGCATTGTGACTAGGAGTTGAGTTTCACACAAATGGTTGTCGTCGAAATCCATGCTGGAACGGGGTGAGGACATTATGCCTTTCCAGGTGATTCAACAGGTGTTTGCAAATGATGTGTTCCAGGAGTTTACAACATACTACTGTCAAGGAAACTGGTCTGTAATTTGCGGCGGTGTGCCGGTCCCCTTTCTTGAATATAGGCGTAACGTTTGCCTGCAGCCAGTCATCGGGTAGATTTCCTGTTTCCTGCAGTGACTGCGTGAATACGCACTTGAGCAGTGGGCCTATTTGGGGGGCCAGCATTTTGAGTATACGATTGGGTAAACCATCTGGGCCGCTAGCCTTGTTGATCTTAATATTTGCCAGTAGTTTGGTCACTCCTTCAGTCGTGATGATCAGGTCTTCTATCTGCGGGGCTGGATCTCCTGATATAGAGGGCTGGCTACCATCATCCTTAGTAAATACAGATTTAAATTGTTTGTTGATGAGTTCAGCCTTGTCTTTGCTGCTACTGTAGAGGTCTTCACCTTCTCTAATAGGGGAGACTCCAATGTTGTCCGCTCCACACTCTTTGACATATTTCCAGAATATTCTGGTATTGTTTTCAGCAAGACTCTGGGTGAGTGTGTTTTCGATATAGTCCCAGTGTGCACTGCAAAGGTTATTTTGAACATGTTTCTTTTGGTTGCGGAAGTTTTCCCAATCACGAGTTTTGCCTGATCGCTTGGCTTTGTTGTATAACTTATTTTTATTTTTTATTTGGCATTTCATGCAGTGAGTGAGCCAGGGCAGGTTGTGCCGTGTGGTAGTGAACTTGGTCGGGATATGCTTATCCATCTGTGAAAACAGTTCGTCTCTGAGCATATTCCAGTTGTCATTCACAGTTCGTGGTTTTCTGTTCTAACTAATTCTGTGTTGAACACTTCCAGCTCAGTTTGGATGGCTTCCCAGTCTGCTAATGAACATTTGTAAATGTTTCTCTGGGCTTTCTTTGTATATACAGGATGTATACTAGAGTCCATCATGACAGCACAGTGATCTGATATGCCTGGTATTGTTTGCACATTTTGCATGAGCGTTTGATTTGAAGTGAATATCAAGTCTAATATGTTCTGTTTTCGAGTAGGCTCGAGTTGTACTTGTGTTAGTGAGTATTCTTTGACTATGTCTAAAACATGTTGGTTTAGAGCAGGGGTTCTCAAAGTGCGGCCCGCGGGCCAATGGCGGCCCTCGGAAATGTTTCTGGCGGCCCGCGATAGTTAATGTGACACGCTGAAATGCATGCGTTATATTTTAATCCTCCATGGTTGTATCTAGTAAGAATTAGAATGAGTAGCTTTCCAGCGAGTATCTCCTGTGAGACTGTAACCAGGGCACATCAGCCAATATGGCCGCTCAAAGCAGCTTGACTTTACACTGTGTGGGATTGGTGGATTTGTGTGTCCGTCAAGGAAATCTCGGCCGGCAGCCATCATTACATTACATTACATTGCATTTAGCTGACGCTTTTATCCAAAGCGACTTACAATAAGTACATTCGACCAGGAAGACACAACCTTGAAGAAAACAGAATCATATAAGTACATCAGGTTTCATAGAGCCAAACATTTCAAGTGCTACTCAACTGGCTTTTTAGATAATCCCTCCATGCCCTCGCCCCCCAATACCTGTCTGACCTTCTCCGCTACCACACTCCATCCCGGAAGCTAAGATCATCTGGACAGGATCTCCTCTCCACCCCCTGCACCAGGTTGCGGACTTTTGGTGACAGAGCCTTCAGTGTGGCATCCCCCAACCTCTGGAACTCTCTCAGCCCCGAAATCCGCAGCGCCCCAACCCTGGACATTTTCAAAAAAGCCCTCAAAACGCACCTTTTTACCAAGGCTTTCGCCACTGTATAGTTAGTTTAATAGGTTTATTTTTCCGCTACTTCCCCCCCCCACCCCCTTAACCTGTCTGCCTTTTTCCCCCTACTCCCCCCCCCCTACCCGACTTGTAAAGCGACCTTGGGTTTCCTGAAAGGCGCTATAAAAATATTATATATTATTATAGTTTACAAATAGCAACAGTCAGCTTGTTGGCTGCTGCTGCTCTGGCTGAGGGCTCCTTTCTTACCGCCCGGACGAGAGAGGGTAATGATACACGCTGCGGCCAGGCAGGAAACATGTGACTTATCAGTAACTTTAGATATCGTAAAACAATTTTAAACGAGATTTTATTGTAGATTATACATTTTACTGATACCAACTATATAATAATTTTTTTAATTAATTTTTAATGACAATCAAACATGTGGGAAGAGGGGGGGCGCCACTGCATATATTGTTTTAGGAGCTGTGTGTGTGTGTGTGTGTGTGTGTGTGTGTGTGTGTGTGTGTGTGTGTGTGTGTGTGTGTGTGTGTGTGTGTGTGTGTGTGTGTGTGTGTGTGTGTGTGTGTGTGTGTGTGTGTGTGTGTGTGTGTGTGTGTGTGTGTGTGTGTGTGTGTGTGTGGTTGGTGTCCTCTGCTTACTTTTAATACTTGTAAATACAACTTTTGGCCCGTCATTTATTTTCCTCATTGTAGCGACCAGAGAGGGGGGGGGATATATCCAGTCTCTGATAGTGTTACGTTATTATGAGAGTGCTCTCATACTTGTTTGAATCTGAAATTGTACATATTCATATAAATATATATGTGTGTATGTATATGTCCGCATCTGTAGCCTGTTATTGTCTCATTATACCACACTGTGAATGAAGTAAAAGTAAATCATGAACACAGTTCTGTCCATTAGACAGAGTGATGTGCCTCCTGTCATCATTAATGGACGTCTCTTTAAAATGACCGCTCAGAGGAGAGGATTTCTCATTTCTCTAACTGCTTCCACTCCTCTCTCCTCGGTTCCCCTCCTCGACTCCTCCGCTCGCATCTCCTGTGAGCGGGACTAAGACACGAGGATAGGAGTCGAGGAGGAGAGTCGAGGAGGGGGAAATTAGAGAATTGAGAAGCCTTTAATAAAGGCTTCTAATGCTTTTGAGCAATTTGTTGTTTGGTCTCTGATAATGGTATACAAAACACTAATGTAGTTGATTTATCAACTATTGCAAAAGCCACATACCATATCCATAATTGTAAATGTACATTTATGGGAAACCATGATGTATTGCCTTAAGCAATGACTTTAAACAGCAGGCATAAATATTTCTAAAATGCAACACTCTAAAACAAAAATCAATTAAAACCATATCAGGTTTAAGAATATGTATCTTTTGATAGAGTTAAGCTTTACACCTTAACTTTTTTTCTGTTGTCCTGCATTGTTTTACAATGATTATTTTATAGTTTGTTTGTTTTTTTGCTTTGTATACAATCTGTGCCTGTTTTGGTCAAACTGCATGTGCTATGGAAATAAAGTTTGCATTGATTTGAAGTCATGTGTGTTGAGTCATATAGTCATAATATGTCAATGTCAATTCATAAGACTCGAAAACATAGTTCAGCAATTGGGTATTTATTTGAAACTCAATCACTTTTCACAAAACATCAGAGAAAGAGATTTCAGGATAATGTTACTGAATGAAGACCAGCTCCTTACTGCTAACCACAGTGGTCTCTTCTCTGGAGCCTTTCTGGACAGAAACGTCTCTCCCTGTGTAAAATACATTCCAATGGTCAGTTGCTGTCAGAATTGAGGTTGAGAAAGACACAAGATGACATCCGACATCATACGCCTTTGGTGAAAACATTACATTACATGTTACTTGTTAGACGCTTTTCATTTCATTTCAAACCTTTATTTAACCAGATTGGTCCCATTGAGATCATAGATATATTTTTCAAGGGAGACCTGCAGCATATAGGTTCCACATGAAACATAAAACAATATGCTTTTATCCAAAGCGACTTACATACTCAATACTGTGGGCAATCCCCATAGGAGCAATTTGGGGTGAAGTGTCTTGCCCAGGGACACAACGACATGCTGACTGCAGTGGAGTTTGAACCCCTGATCCCAACACTAAAAAACATGTTCAGCTTTTTTGATTTTCATCTGCCTCCTTTTTTTTGTCTAACACTTAAAAAACATGACTCTATAGTTTACTGTTTGTCACGAGTCTGCTTTATGTCTCCAGACTCAGAACTAAACATGGAGAAGCATCGTTAGTTATTGTGCTCCAAAAATCTGGAATAAACTCCCAGAAAATGTAAGGTCCGCTGCAACTCTTACTATTTGAATCCTGGCTAAAATACTTTCACTTTGCTGTTGCTTTTAATTGAACTATTCATATCTTACACTGCACTGTAACTTGTATGCATGTATTTCATACCTGTGTTATTCTATATTAGCTTGTTTTATGTTTATTTTAATCTCTTTGCTTTTTAATGACTGTTTTTAAATGTGTTTCCACTGCACTATTTCTTAATGCTATTAATGTTTTTCATTTTTGTAAATCACTTTGAATTATCTTGTGTTGAAATGTGCTTCATGAATAAACTTGCCTTGCCTATTTTACAGACTTCAGAGAAAAATAAAATTGGTGGTTTAAATATTTTCACAGTGAACATTGTTATACTTACTTTTTCTGAGGCACCTAGGTTCACAATTATCTTCGACAGACGGTTGACACACGGCTGCTTCACAGTGGATATACACCTGGTCAAAAATGTTTATATATTATTTGTAATTATGAAGGTTATATTACAAAAAACATATTAAAAACTAAACTTGACAAAAGCCTCTGTCTTAGATAGTTAAATCCTATACCTTTTCGTTGAGGGGAATCATAGCCGCTTGCTTTACACCTCCACCGGATACAAACGTGAACATCTTGAAAACAAAACGCCTGTGGTGGGTTGGGTACATGAGTCCTGATGAAGCGTCCACAGGGACCAGAATGGTCAGATAGGGGTCATCACGGCATGGGCAGCTATGGCAAAGAGAGTGAAGAATAGGTTTTCAGTATAGCCTCGTAGAAAGTTTTATAAAGGCCTATTTCCAAGTAAAATCAACATTCACTCTTACCCATCAGTCAGCAAGTCCCATTGAGGGAGACTTTGAGAGTAGGGAGTAGAAGTTGCCCAGCATTTTCCAAGAGTCAATATAATGTTGGGATCAGTCCTCTCCAGTATACGGACTTCCACATACACAGGGTCTCTGAGAACCTTTGTGACGGGGTAATCAGAGTCAACGTAAAAGGAGTTGTAGGCCACCTCCTCTGCTCTAGCAAAAACAATTTGGTTAGTGCACAATCACTGCCGAATGAGACTGACAGCACACCATATATCCTTTACACTAACCTTCCACACATCCCTTGACTGAACACACTCCATTGGCCAGCACTAGCTCCACGCGCAGGGGTCCTGGAGCTGCCACTGGGGGTGGTGGAGGAAGCAGGCCAACCTCGATAACTAGAGCCTCAATTGAGGTGCCAATGTATCTACACCGGACAAGCAGCCTGAGACAAGATATAAGGTCTATGTTAGTCAGTTAGTCAGAAAAGTATTAAAGTGCAATTTGTCGTATCACAATGAACTAACCCCAAACCATTGTAGAGAATTCAAGGTAAATTCACTGTATTCTATTGATACCACTGATGTGTCTGAATACTTGAGGCCTTAGCAGAGAATTAACTGAAGTAGCAATAGAAGTAGTAATCTTTTATGTTGTGACCACTCAGAGTTAAACAAATACATACTCATATTGACTGTCCCTGGTGATGGCTCCGTTGGCTCCAATAGCGACTTCATAAAAGGAGGACATCCGGTTCTCATAGGTTATAACGCCAGGCTCCTCCTACAGTAGGTTGGCAGTATTTCAGTTTGAATTACTACCCAACGAAAATGTATACTAATGACATTATACATTTAAATTAGTCAAAATCCTTACCATCTTGACAGTGCCACAGGCAGTGACAGGGAACTGGTAGATGGCAAAGGCTGAAGTAGTGCCAACAGGATTGCAGTTTTCGCCACCTCCAAGTAAGGAAACTGTCTCTAAATCGAGGTTGGGTAGGGTGGCATCTTTGGCCACCACCATGACGAATTGACCATCCCTGGTGCACTGAAGGGTCACTGGAAACAACACAATTACAAGCAAAGACTATGGATCATGCTATACTCATTGAACACATTTTAATTACCAGAGATATACATGTATTTCTTTCAGGAGTAAGAAAAACACTAACCAGATTTTCCATAATAGCACATGTTTCCACCATAGCAGCAGTTTATAGCTTCACAATGTTCAGTAGAGATTCCAGGAGCTCCACACTGTATCTTGTGATTGTCAGCAACTTCACAAGTTTGCTGAAGCCTCTGTGGCTGTTTAGAATGCTGAGGGTGCTGGGGTGGGTTCCATTTAGGGGGAGTTGGCTGCTGATGCCTCTGTGGAAGTTTAGGCTGCTGATCATTCCAAGGAGTCTGATGCAACTTTGGCCACTGTGGCTCTTTAGGCTGATGGGGCTGCTTGGGCAGCTGAGGCCTATGTGGATGTTTAGGCTGCTGATCATGCCAAGGCTGCTGAGGCTGCTGGGGCTGCTGAGGTGGGTTCCATTTAGGGGGAGTTGCTGGCTGATGAGGCTGATGAGGTGGGTTCCATTTAGGGGGAGTTGCTGGCTGATGAGGCTGCTGAGGTGGGTTCCATTTAGGGGGAATTGCTGGCTGATGAGGCTGCTGAGGTGGGTTCCATTTAGGGGGAGTTGCTGGCTGATGAGGCTGCTGAGGTGGGTGCCATTTAGGGGGAGTTGCTGGCTGATGAGGCTGCTGAGGTGGGTTCCATTTAGGGGGAGTTGCTGGCTGATGAGGCTGCTGAGGTGGGTGCCATTTAGGGGGAGTTGCTGGCTGATGAGGCTGCTGAGGTGGGTTCCATTTAGGGGGAGTTGCTGGCTGATGAGGCTGCTGAGGTGGGTGCCATTTAGGGGGAGTTGCTGGCTGATGAGGCTGCTGAGGTGGGTTCCATTTAGGGGGAGTTGCTGGCTGATGAGGCTGCTGGGGCAGCTGAGCCCACTGTGGCTGATGAGGCTCCTGAGACTGCTTCTTTATATGTTGAGCATCAGCCAGACAGCCAAGCAGGGCAACTGCCAAAAAAGAAACAATCAACTTCATTGCATTGGCTTCACAGTGAACTGATTTGAAAGGAACAGCAACTACTGTGGAATAAAAATGGTGCTATGCTGACTTTTATAAGGTTGGCCTATTGGTAATGTTGACGATGAGGACTCACATCCTATTTGCTGCCAATCATTTCCAATCACAAGCTCCAGTGACAGTGTGGTGATGCACAAGAGATTTAATGGATTGCCAAACAAGTAATTTCAGTGGACAAATAACATGAATTCTAGAGATATTGCATCGGAAGATAATAACAGCATACATGGTAGTAAACTCACTGGTGCATTAACATGAATATGTATTAATTAGTATCCAACCCATGCTTAAGAACCCCCTGATTGTCATTGAGCGTGATTGTCAGAATTTCCAGATTGTTTGTATAATTTCAAAACAAAACCTTACACAGAGTTTGCATGACCTGCAATGTGCAGGTCATCATGTATTTGGGCAGCAGGACTCGACTAAACAAATACTTCTTCTTATCTTTTTTACCATTGATACAAACATTTGACTGAATTGACGAGCATCCATAAACAACTAGTATAGCATGCAGATATGTCAAATGTAAAGAAATTAGATAAGTAAGTGGCGTGTGCATATACGTCAAGCATTTCAACATTCTCTAGATGGCTGGATTCATGTAATATACTAGCAATTTATATATTTATAACATTCATGTCTGAACATCTTATTTCATTGAAATACTAACACAATTTCTAAGAACTTTGCTGGGGAAATATTGTGAAATTGGCACACTTAGTATTTCCCGTCAAGCATAGAAAACTGTATGCAGATTCAGATCAGTCTGTACTTGGTTGACATAGCAATTCATTTTTCCTGGATAAGCTTTTTTTCTCGCTGTTGCGGTAACGAAGATTTAGAGGTTGCATACAATTTTGTTGTCAATTTTGATTTGAATAATTTGTTTAATAGCTTTGCCATTTATAACATATGGATTTGTTATATTTGAAATCATTTGGTAAAAAAAGAGGACGAAAAAATGGAAAGCAAAGCAGATGAATAATTGGAGCTTATTGTAAATCACGTATCTGCAGGTTAAAATAAGGAAAAACATGTCATCACTTGACCTCTGTATTATTTTTCAATTTGGGGATTAATCAAATTTGTCTCTCGCAGGAATATTTTCATTTATAAACTCTTTTTACTTCCTAAGATCACCAATCTATTTGATCTCTATGTAAACACAGTAAAGGTCATTTAGAAACATCAACCTGGACTAGGACCATATTGATTTGCAGCTCTCCACAACATGTACTTTGGCAAAATATTGAGTTTGAAATTCCATGTTGAGGGCAGGTTGACCTAACCCAAGGTCAACATAACTTTTTGTGAGACTTTTGGAACTTTCAAAAGTTACTTTCAAATGATACCCTCCATATGTTAATATTTATTTCATTTGGCTGCATTACCATCACTTTTGTGTCAGCACATCCACAGTTTTGTGTTCATAATATTATTTATTTATGCTGCTTGTATTTTTTCAGCATAGTATAAAATGTTATGCATTAGAATAATAAATAATCTAAATCTAGTTGAAGATGCATCACCAGAGCTGTAGGCATTGCTTTCGTCAAAAGCATCAATCATTTCATTGGCTTAGCATCTAATATCATCATGTCTGATGGGGAATGGCCAACAGAACGGGCGAGAATGTTGTGGAAGCAAACATGATAACTTATTATAAAAGTAGGTGCACATGTCCATCTTCTTCACATCACCTAGTGCACTGTGTAGATCACTTGCTGTTGTGAAGCGATGGTGATGAAGTCCACTGTTGTGTGCATTGTGGCACTGGCCTTGTTAGGCAGCTTATGTCATGCTCAAAGGGCTGTGGGTGGTTACAAGCCGGCAGGACCATACCAGAAGCCAGCGAGACAGGAGCCTGTCAAACAACAACCTCAGACGGCCCAACAGAGTAAGCAGACATTTGAAAGACCTCTCACCTGGGTATACCCTGCTGACCCCACGCCTGACCCTGCAGTCGCGGTGCCTTTCGAGTTGAGACTTCCGGTTGCTTTTGCAACTGTTGCTGTCGAGTGCAGAGAGAGTATTGCTCATGTGGAAGCCAAGAAGGACTTTTTTGGGAATGGCCAATTTATCAACCCTGCCGACATTACCCTGGGAAACTGTGCCCCTGTTGCAGAGGACAATGCTGCTCAAGTGTTGATTTTTGAGACAGAACTGCACAGTTGTCTTAGCACATTAACCGTAAGCTAAATACAAATGCTAGTCACTGAAAAATAAATAAAAGATTGCAATGGTTATTATCTAAAAATATGGTAAACCAATATGTTCATGTATGATGCCATTTGTTTGTACTAATATACATTTTTCCACTAGGTGACAGAAGATTACCTTATCTACAGCTTCACTCTGAACCATAATCCCAAACCTCTGGCCAATGCTCTTGTGGTGAGGACAGGCACAGCTGCAGTAATTGTGGAATGCCACTACCCAAGGTAATAAGACCATTAGAGGTGTGGCAATAAACATACAAACATATAATAAATAACATAATATGACATTGAAATACTAACACATTTAGTAACTCCAGTAACCATGGATCACCAAATCTGATTACCTGTGGCGGATGCATATTAGAAATGACTTTAAGCTGCATTTTAAGCAAACCTCTTTCATCATTTAGGAAGTACAATGTGAGCAGCCTTCCTCTTGACCCCATGTGGATCCCATTCTCTGCAGTTAAGGTGTCAGAGGAATTCCTTTACTTCACCTTGAGACTCATGACTGGTGAGTTAAAAAACAGTTTATCTGCAGAATTAACCTTTTACAGAGCTTTGATTAGAAATGTATATTTTACAACTTAAACTTCAATTTAAATGTTGTGTTTGATCAGATGACTGGCAAAACGAGAGACCAAGTTTCCAGTATTACCTGGGAGACATCATAAATGTAGAGGCTGTTGTCAAGCAGTTCTTCCACGTGCCCCTCCGTGTCTATGTGGAGAGATGCGTAGCCACCATTGTACCTGACATGAACTCATTACCTTGCTATGTCTTCATTGAAAACAATGGGTGAGCTGGTTAATTTAAATTGATGTGTACAGTGAAAATTGATTATCACAAACAGAAGTTTGTCCTCTAATGTGGTTTTTCTGCATGCAGGTGTTTGGTTGATGCACGGATCACAGGCTCTAGTTCTATGTTCATGCATCGCACTGCAGAGCACAAGCTTCAGTTCCAGTTGGAGGCCTTCAGGTTCAAGAACGTTGAGAGTGGAATGGTGGGCATCTCCAAGACTGATTAAAAGATTCTGCTATACATCATATGCAGGAAAAATACACATAATAATAACTTAACCACTCTCTTTTCTAACAGCTCTACATTTCATGCCACCTGAAAGCTACATCCACTTTACACCCCATCGATACTGAACATAGAGCTTGTTCCTACAAGAATGGGTGAGTCTGGGCTTCTTTGAAAATGTGTCATTGGAGTATTGATACATTATTAACTTTTCTTCTCTTCTTCTTCTTCTTTCCTCCTAGGTGGAAAGAGGCCAGCGGACAGGATGCACAATGTGGCTCCTGTGAAGCTCATGGAACTGGTGGAAATCAAGGAAGCCTTGGTCAGGCTCCTGGAAGGAAGATCCGTGATGTGTCCCAAAATGACGGTATGGTATATTGTATGCATTCCTAGTGAATGTGTGCTTGAGTTGTAAGACAACCCCAGCAGTGCAAAACGTGACACGTGTCTTCTGTCTTTCTTTCTAGTTTTCGAATGGGAAGGTGATGTCACCCTGGGCCCCATCCCCATTGGAGAGAGGGTTGTCGCTTAACTCAATTTCCTGCCACAGCTATGACCATGAAAATAAACATTCTCAATGGTTAATAACTATTTATGTTTTTAATTTTCTTGTTGATAATTCAGCTTAAACAAGAAAATAACCCATATTTACTACTTTTAATGTTAACAGAATTTGACATATACAAAATATAATAAAGGTGTAAGAAACAGATGAAAGTGTAACTTGCTTTTCATTGCCCTCTGTTAAATGCTAAATGTTCAGTTCATACTTTAGACTAGCATCTTTTAAGCTGCACACTGATATGAAAGGGACTATAATTTCTGAGTTAACATCATAAAGTTAACTGATTTAATAAATGAGAATACAATTTGGTAAAAATAAAAGTTTTCTTCCATTAGATCACTACAATCACTTCTAGTCAAGTAGAAGGACAATACACATTTTTAATGCCCCCGTGTGCAACAGATTGTAAATGGCAGCTTAGCGATTTGCACTTCAGAACCACAGGCAGTGAACAGCTCCACATTGCATCTGCTCGGTATCGAATGATACATTTAAAGTATTTTCATAAACTCAACGTCTGAGTTAGGATGCTCTGATTGATAGTTAATTTACAATCTTTGATTCAATATTAGTAAATAAAAAGGGAGCAAAACTGAAACGTTCAGCCACTGATCACCCTAAAGCTTCCTCAATGCCTATGTTTTAAGTATTTTTTCTCTGAAAGTCAGAGCGTTATCTGGAGAAATTAACCATATTATGTATGCCTTACTATGATAATTATAGCCTATAGATAATTTGCATTTGAGATACATGTTTGATGTGCGTTAAGACATTCCATAATACCCTTTGTTGTTTGAGAAAACATTTAGTATTTCAACAGTCTATTTATATGTAGCCCTGTTTCGTTTTACCTTTTAAGAAATGTTTTTCTTCCATTTTTGAGGCACTTTGTTTTCGTATCCGGATATTTCAACAATTCTTCTTTGAATGTTTCCATTGCCATTTCTGGTTAATGTTCTGTTCTGTCCTATACTGTACAGGCAGCACTTGCCATTTTGCTCCCTCTCTCTCGCCATTGTATTTATGGACATATCAGGATAAAGTTGACTGACACAGGATGGGGTCAAAATAAACATCTCAAACAAGAAACAAGAGTGTCTCTCTGCCTGCATCCACACAGGACAGCCTGCTCACACCGTAACGGCACTGACGTTATACCGCCTCTGCTACCCACCCCCCCCCCCCCCCCCCCCCCCCCCCCCCCCCCCCTTTTTTCTGTCTCTGCCCGTCTCCGTGCTGCTGGCCCGTATCCTCTGTGTGTCACAGGCAGCATCACACAGCAGCAGATTATTTGGCGAGGAAAAACGCGGACTGCGGTACCATCCTGTCCGCGTGGACGTACCGGGGGGGACACGGGATTGTATTTTGATTTCCGCGGTGTGGTGCAGTGTTTTTTGAAGATCATTCCCTCTTGCTTTCTCCGCTTGTGTGGATGTTTGACTGCAGATTTGATGGTGCTGAGCAGGCTCGTCTGATTGAAGGCTTTGCGGCCAGGGGGTCATCTGTTGGGGGGCCGCGGAGAGAAAACCCTCTGTCCACGGCTGCGTCTGTCCTCTGCCCTGTGACTGTGAATGGACTGCGCTCCCCTCCTTGATTTTCTGCAGTCGCTCTGAGTCATTTGTGGAAGAAGATGGCGGACAGAGCCGATATGTTTTCCTTATCCACCTTCCATTCCCTCTCTCCTCCTGGTTGCAGGTAAGAGCTTACAGTGAGGGAGATGATGGGGGACGATGCGTACGGTTGATGAGTGGAGAAAATGACACTAAAGATGATAAACAAATAATGTATACCCGTTTTGAATTGATGTTGCAAACGAACATTCGCTCCCATGGATAGTAATAGATCTCTTCTTAATAACCTCCCAGGCCTGCCTCCCTGCGCGCCCATTGGTGATGCAGCTGATCAGGACCAGTTGTTTGTGTTTTGGATGTGATGTATTCCTTCAACACTATGTTTTTATTAACACAACTTATACTATTCTCAGAACAGTGTGGAGAAGAATACATGTGAACAAAATTGATGACAAATGATTGATCTTAAACGCTTAGCGAAAGGCAACCGCCTTGCGCATTCTCTGTGCGAGGCCCACGCCCTGTTGAGGCAAGGGCATGTTGCTGAACAATGATTTACGGAAGTACTGATATCGATATTGTTTCAAACGCCTCTAATATGACCTCTGAGAATCACAGTATGACACATCTACTTGCGTTTTCTTCTTGCCTTAACACAATTGAGAGTGTGATACTGGCTGTTTCCTACTCGTGCATAGCCTATTTAGTGTAACATTAGCCTACAGTATTATCTCAAAGGTTGTTTATGTTTACATGATACAGTATACATGACATGGTTTCTTTAGTATCATTGTTGTTCATTTGCACATTTGGTAAGACGGGGCCACTTGTGTTGAGGCTGCTGCAATATTCAGAAAGCCTTTGCGTTGAGACATACAGTATGTTGTAAAACATGATTATTAAATATTTATATTTATATTTCCATTGATGCTGATGCAAACACAGCAGAAACAATCCTAGGCTACATAACAACAACAACCCTTCTTTTCAATTTCCTTGCTATTATGCTATATTGTTTTGTTACAAGGTTGCAATAATTTCACTAACTCATCCAGAGGAAGAAAGAATAAACAAGGGAGATGAAAGTATTTATTTGATGCTGCTCACAGCACCAGAAAGTTCAAATAAAGGAAAGATGTGGCTCTCTGCACTTATGGATATTATGCCACAGCATTTTCATTGTCTGCCTCTGCTTGTCTAATGTCCTTACTGAAAGCAATCACATTAGTAAGTCAGGTCCCAGTGGATTTTATATCCGCAAAAGGCACTCATGGTGGATTTGGTTACGTACTGGAGCCTCACTTCATGGATAGATCATATCAGATCAATAGACCTGATTTTCTGCATGACTACTCATGACCTTAGTTTGGATCACAGAGCCATAGCTTTGGCTCAATATAGTTTACATTTACAGCGTTGGCAAACAGTTTGACTAACCTTATCTTTATTTATCTTGTATTCATCAATTCAATATTTGGAATAACGCTTTTGATGAGATTGTGTCACTGACTTAAAATGTAGTCTTTGCAGTTTACTTCTCAGTTATCAAAAAAAAATGCACTGTTACAGAAGAGAAGGCAGCTGCATGCACCACTCACCACTTCATTTAATGGAGTGAACACTGATCAGCTGCACTCTATATTTTTGTATTACTTTGTGTACATCCAAGAGTACATACACGTTTATTTCAGGTCAGCTATTGATAATCAATATCAGACTGTATACCTATAATTCACCTGATGCAATATTAGTATTTGGAGCAATCAATGTCTTTATTTGATGATTGTTGTTTGTAGTGCATTTCTCATTTTATAATGTGTGTCAATGTTTGTGTTTGTTGTGTCTCTGTTTTTGTGTTTGACCGATTTATGGATGAAACCACTGGTGGTGTGCTGGTGTGGTTAGTGGTACAGTAATCTGCTTTACATAACCCAAACACTGTTTCCAATGGGCAACATAATCCGTAAGAGAGCCTGTCTTTCTGAGCTCCAGAAATGACTACTATTTCTCCTGCATTGCCTGGACAACAAACACATGGTGCTCTTTCCAATTGATATAACAATTTAATGAAACCAAACCAATGTGCTGATACACCAAAACTCATAATGTACCAATAAGCTATACTTCAGAATGTATGGATTTTTTAAAGGAGTTGTTTGTGTAGATTTTAGGGGTCAGTATGGTAGTATATATACGGGAGGGTTGGATCTGGTTCCATGGTTAAATAAATCACTTACTGACTGTTTATCTAATTTTGCCTTACAAAACATTCACATTGTGATCATGCTCAAACACATACAGTATGTCATCTTTCTGGCTAAATCCGAGCTTTGGTTCTTTGACTGAGAGTCATTATGGATCTATGTTTTTCATAGATCTTCTTGCTTAGAAATTGACCAAATCTTTACCTAAATGGAGACAACCAAGCTTCATATAGTTGGTAAATTAATCTTTGTTTGTATCTACAAAATATATATTTTTATTATTAATGTTAATCGTTGACGTAAAAATGCCAGAGATTTACTGGTTGGAGTTTCTAAAATGTGAGTATTTTCTGGCTTTCTGTTATTTTTTATATATCTTTTAAGTGACTGATAAATCAAGAAAAATTGTCGCATATTAAGCAATCTTTAGTTTCAGCCCAACAATGGATCTAAAAGGTTTTGGATTTGAAAAGATAATTTGACACCAGAC
The DNA here is from genome assembly GCF_902827175.1 of Gymnodraco acuticeps. Taxonomy (NCBI): domain Eukaryota; kingdom Metazoa; phylum Chordata; class Actinopteri; order Perciformes; family Bathydraconidae; genus Gymnodraco; species Gymnodraco acuticeps. The sequence goes on along the minus strand of NW_022990047.1, from coordinate 1,251,963 downwards.
TCTGATTTGATATAATTGTATTCAACCCGTGTTGTATTCATCAATGATTTCAAGCTAGACTACTCAATATTTCCAGTAAGCGTCCCAATGATTGCCCGCCCCCCTTCCCTATGAATCTGATATGTTTAGCAGTCGATGTTCTCTTTGAAGGTTGCTCGAGAAGGCAGGGGGAGGGAGTGAGTGAGTTGTGGGTATGGTAACCATGGGGTAAGAGGCTTAAATCAAATACAGATTCATTTTAGCTTAAGCATCCCATCTCTGCCTCCTGCTGTATTTCTATCTCCCTTTGTATTTAGATATTTCCTATCTCTCTCTCGCACTACAACCAACCAACACTTGCTATATTTTTACATGTCAATCTTCACAGCAGTTGTTAGCTTTGTATTTCTCTTTAACAAATATTTTAAAGTCATTCCATTTCCATCTGTTTATCATCAATATTACGCCAGTGAATGTTTCATTAAATTACCATCTGATGACTTAATTAAACCAAATGTGGACAAATCAACATGAAATCCTCATCTGTGAGTAAAACCGATGCATCACCTTTGATTCAATCTTCAGGTTTGGATCTGACACAGACAATAGAATGTGCTTCATAGCTTAAATGTATGACTCATATGTGTGTGCCCGAGTTTATTTGCGTGCTGGGTGTGTCTCTACATTACTGAAGACTGATGGTCGGTAAAAAGCCTGGGAAATTGATCTTGTTAATGTGTCAGTAGCAACCACATGACATATCCTTTTAAAGATGACGATGATGTCACAGTGAAGCAGTGCTTTAATGGTTGAAAGGCAGCACAATTACAGAAGACGCCCCATCGCCCCTCCCCCCATGGATATCTATGATACGGTTTCTACATCTATTTAATAGTCATCAGTATCTTCAATTCTTCTCAGATTCTTATTTCGTACAGTTTGAGAATGAGAAAAAGTAACCATTATTTTCCGTGAGCCCAATGTTAGATTTCAAATGTCCAAAACCTAAAAAGACAAAAATGATATACAATAACATAATACTTAGCTACAATGTTAGAACAAAAATAAAATCACCAAATTCTCACATTTCAGAAATGTGAACAATTCACAATTAAATGTTGGGCTTTATGGAGTTTTATTACTAATCAATTCTTAAAACTTGAAAGTGTGTTGATTCACATAACGCACACAACAAAAGTCAACAGTTTGATTTTGCGAGACAGTTAGCATTATTCAATCAGAAAATGAAGGATCCCCTGCATGGGTAACATGCCTTCAGTGTACATGAAGAATAAGACAAGCAAAGATGACAGTGGGCTGGTTTGAAAATGTCTGGTCTGGATGTGACAGTATCAGTTGTGGCAGAGAATAAATGATAAAACAAATATGGGCTGGAGAGGCCTGAGAAGGGCAGAGAGAAATTGAAAAGAGGTAGCGAGACCTGAAGACACACAGGTGGAAGCAACATCTTAGCAATGCCATGATCTGGGTGTGCCATTGCAGCAACATGACCACCATTAGTGATTGGTCATTTTGTGCTGACTGCTTTTCCTTGTGGTAGGATTCTCATCTTGCTTAGCATATCACAATTCCGAATAGGTAGAGACCAATGGCTCTTTTCTTGCATGAGTATGTGAATGTGATTCTTAGTATGAAGAGGAACATGAGGGGTAAACCGCTTCAAATCCCTATTATTAAGAATTATCCCAAGCAGAGGTGGGATAAATGCAAAGGATGTCATTGTCACGGTGTGCTGTCGGATAAGCAGCAAGCGGTACACAACATGGTGTGACAGGAACTGTACGCTCATTAGGAAGCTGTCTAAACAAGAAGCAAGAACATCATGTAATGTAGACACTGCAGTGGTGGCTGTATCTCATGTGATAGAGACACTGCAATATAAATAGTACGGAATATTTTAGAAAGGGACAAACAATTCTAATAACAAATAATATATGGGATCAGTCAGTGTTTTAACTCTTCAAGGAAAGGACTGAGGCATTTGCTGTTGTTGTTACTCTGCGCAGCTTTTCACTGACACACATTTTGAGGTTTTGCAGTTTCGGGGAAATGGGGCCACACTCTGTTGACATGCATTGCAGTGACCTCCTACACTCAGCAGATAAGCACTCTAACAAAATGGAGTCTGGAAACACAGCAGAATTGGAAGGTGAATATGGAGGGGATCAAAAAAGTGACAGGAGAAAGAAAATAAAAAACTGAAAAAACCAACCTGATCTCACCAGAATGCGTGACTCCACCACGACTCCTTAACACCGCATTGCGTGGTGGAGTCACGCATTCTGCTCCATTTACGTGTCGGCACCACGCAAAAAACCCCAATGTAAAGTGAATGAGGCTCCTTTGTCGTGGTGCACACACGCATTTCTACAACGTCCCGCAGTGAGCTTTTATTCTATAAAACATTTTAAAAAATCTACTTTATAGCTTGTAGTAACTCACGGGAGGCTTTTTTTATTTTATTTGTATTCATAATAATTTTTATTTTTCGTCAGAATGTAAAAATTACATTAGTTACGAATTTTTGTTCTCAAAAAACAGTGCATTGTGTGTAATACAACTGTGATTTTTATTAAATTAGTTAGTTTTTAAGGAAGGCCAGAGCTTCAGCTGTGTCAAATAGATTGTTCCCTTTAGTTAACGTTATTTAAAAGATAATGATCATGTCCCCTTTATTGTATTACGAGCGTCCATTCCCATTGGATAACGGAGAATGTTACACCCGAAAGTAAGTATTCTCCTTACTGTCGATTGATTTTAAAGTGATATCTGAACTACTCATCAACTCAAAAACACCAGATTATCCTTGTTAATTACACAACATTGATTGGTTTAAATTGTGTACAATGCTTTTGTATTTTTGCCCTTCGATTAGGAGAAACGAATATGTTTTCGGAGTTTTTGGATGGCAGAAGACACTACACTACCCAGAATCCTCAGCTATCGTTTGGGACTACACCATGTGCTTAGCTTGACAAACCCCGTGATCAGTCCTCAAGATCTGTGATTGGTTGACCTCCAACTGCATTCCATATGAAAAAACACGTTTCGTAAAAGATAAAATCATACTTTATTCAGCAGTGCTTGCTTTACTCTTTGAAAGTCATCACATGAATGCATTGTAATAAATGGTTTGGCTGCATTAAATATTACACATCTATCGTAGTTCTTTATTTATCTACAGAGATCGGGCATCAGAATAGACCGGAAACTATTCTTTTACCGTTCTGTTTTAATTTCACAATAAAGTTAGTAGTAATAATCTGTTTTGATATTATTGTTTTGTATTAACTACTAGACCGCTGGGTCAGACTGTTAAGACCATATTTTCTGTGTTGCTGTGGGGTTTTTCCATCGCTTTTGTGTTAAAACAATAACAAAATATATCCGTCGTAAACTAAACCAGAAAACAGCAGTATATTTTATTTTGTTAACACTGTAAACTTGACAGCTTTTTAACCCAAACCACTTACTGGTTAAAGCACGTTATTACACGTTTGGAGTAATTGCAATGCAGGTAGATTATGTTGCTTTTTAATGACTGTTTAAAATGCCTTTTTCTTAATGTCTTTCATTTTTGTAAAGCACTTTTGAATGTGTTATATTTGATGAAAACATTTAAATATTAAGAGTATATACAAAATAGTGGGAAGTAGAAGGTCAATGATATAAATATAGAATAGAAAATATCAAGAAGATACTGTAAATGATATCTACAATAAAACAGTTTAGTGCCTGATAGGAGGATGTGCAAAACAGACAAACTAATAAGGCTTTATTTAAACATTAAAGAATACTTTAGGCTAAGGTCTTCTTTTAAATAAGAAAAAAGCTTTGGGGGTATCTATCTACAGATACATATTAAGCCTGACAAAGTACTTAACGTCTAATATATTGCATGGTTTGTTTTGGAACTTGACAATCAACTTTCCTGCAATGTTAACTATGTTGAAGCACTTATTTTAACCGATATTATACATATTTATTATACTCTTATAAGATGTATGTAGATAGAATAATACATGTGCAGAATATGACAGTTTATGGAGGTACACACATATTGATAGATGTCTTGTAATGCACTGTTGAGGAACCTGCTGTGACCCAAGTTTTGCATTCATTGCATAACTACACCGTAGTTGTGATATGTCAATAAACCTTTGAAAATCTTGAAATCTTGAAAGGGATGTGCAACATATCAATTATATACAGTCTTTAATTAACGATTAGAGAATAACGAGTAATGAATATGCTTTATACGGATCTGCAGATAAATATTTAGTCTTCTCAAGCACCAACTAACAAATATCTCTCCTGATTGTTGGCACTTGACAATCACCTTCACTGAATTTTACTCAGGTGTAACTAAAGTCTGATTTAAGGGTTGTTTATATTTCACATCATTAATCCAAATCTGTAAAGTAACTAAAATAAATGTAGTGCAGTAAAAACACCACGTTAACCTTAAAGAAAGCCCTCAGGATTATAAAAGACCCCCATCACCCCAGCCACAAACTGTTCTGTCTGCTGCCGTCTGGCAGGCGGTACCGCAGCATCCGGACTAAAACCACCAGACTCAGGGACAGCTTCATCCCACAGGCCATAAGACTATTAAACACCTGATATTTGAAACAACATCCATAACATTCATCTGGCTGCTACATAGAAATTATTTTCTATTATTTTTATTATTATATAGGACACGTTCGATTCCTGTTTTGAATAGTGTGCCGTCGATGGGTTTCATTCCATTTCAAGGTGCTTTTTCACGCTCCGTGTAAAATTCGCGCACTGCCACTCCAACATCCAATCACAGAGCTTGAGGACTGATCACGGGGTTTGTCAAGCTAAGCACATGGTGTAGTCCCAAACGATAGCTGAGGATTCTGGGTAGTGTAGTGTCTTCTGCCATCCAAAAACTCCGAAAAAATATTCGTTTCTCCGAATCGAAGGGGAAAAATACAAAAGCATTGTACACATTTTAAACCAATCAATGTTGTGTAATTAACAAGGATAATTTGGTGTTTTTGAGTTGATGAGTAGTTCAGATATCACTGTAAAATCAATCGACAGTAAGGAGAATACTTACTTCCGGGTGTAAAATTCTCCGTTATCCAATGGGAATGGACGCTCGTAATACAATAAAGGGGGCATGATCATTATCTTTTAAATAACGTTAACTAAACGGAACAATCTATTTGACACAGCTGAAGCTCTGGCCTTCCTTAAAAACTAACTAATTTAATAAAAATCACAGTTGTATTACACACACTGTTTTTTGAAAACAAAAATTCGTAACTAATATAATTTTTACATTCTGACGAAAAATAAAAATTATTATGAATACAAATAAAATAAAAGAAGTCTCCCGTGAGTTACTACAAGCTATATAGTAGATTTTAAAAACGTTTTATAGAATAAAAGCTCACTGCGGGACGTTGTAGAAATGCGTGTGTGCACCACGACAAAAGAGCCTCATTCACTTTACATTGGGGTTTTTTGCGTGGTGCCGACCCGACACGTAAATGTAGCAGAATGCGTGACTCTACCACGCAATGCGGTGTTAAGGAGTCGTGGTGGAGTCACGCATTCTGGTGAGATCAGGTTGGAAAAAACAGTCTTGGGGAAAACCCTTTTATGTTCCCTCAGCCTTGTTCCTGTGCTGTGAAGATAATACGTTTTTTTAGAAGGATGAAATATTAAAAACACTTGCAACGAGCATTTCAACATTTATTTTTGGTGAGAATTATGCAATTTAATGTCCAGATTTTCCTTTTGTTTTGTTTTTAATACACAAAACCAACTTAATTTGAACATACCACAGGGATTTAACTATATATTAATACCAATACATCAGAAGCAGTGGTCGAGTGGACACAGACTCCTTATCTTCTGGTCAGGTTTATAGTTACGTTAAAATGATTACTTTTAGCCAGCTGAAGCGAAGCCGAGACGGTTGTTGGTGCGGTCGTAGATGGAGTAGTACTCTCTGAGGAACACGTCCCCAAAGATCCACAGTGGCTGGCCGTTATGAGAGGGCAGGTATGTGGGGGCGATGCCCACAGAGCAGCACTGGTATCCATTCTGGTAGTGCTGTAGGCGGAGACAGGAGATGGGAAAGGTTAATTACATTGCTAACAAACAAAATAAAAAGACACACACACACACATACATGTCTATTGAGTGCATGCATGTAGTAACTTACCTGATTGATGTAAGCAGAAGGAGCCAGAGGGAGGGCAACACCGCTAATAACAAAGCTGAGAGTTGGCGGGTTGTTGACCTGGCTGCAGTCCACCATGTACTGAAGATCAAGAGATATTAGAATTGCTTTTAGAAATTCCAAGGGTAGAGATCTGGGGAGGCTGCGTTCTGTTTTTACGGCCCTAAACTATGGAACAGCCTCCCGTGGATCTTAGAACAGCAAACTCCTGTGAAATGTTTAAAAGCAAATTAAAAACCTATCTTTTTAATATGGCTTTTAATTTGGGTTAACTTTCAATTCTCTCTAGTCTCATTGTCCATGTTTTACTGTATTTTTTCTGTTTTGCTTTTATTATACTTTTTACATTTTCTTTGTTCAATTGTTTTATTTAAACATATTTTAATTTCTTGTCAGCTTTAATTCGCGGGAATTGCATTAGGATCACTGTAGATGTTTTATCTTGTTCTGTATTTATTTTAATATTGTTGTTATGTTTTCTGTAAAGCACTTTGGGCTGCTTTGTGCATGAAAGGTGCTAAACAAATAAAGTTTATCATTATATTATTATTAGAAGAGACAGAAACTAAAACAAACTGGCCCAATTTATACATGCTTATTTTCCTACTTCCTCAATATGAGAGTGTCTGTCTCTCTGTTAATTTGTCTGGTCTGTTGAGCGCCGATGGCCTGCATGATGTGACCAATGAGCTGGCTTGGGGCTGTCAGTGTGGAGGTTCCAGTGTCCACAATGGACTGGCAGCCCTGAGAGCACCAGCCGGTCTCTCTACCATTGATCTCGAATCTGCAAAGCACCACAAAAGTATCTTTATTTTTGCAGTTATTTCGGAACACACAATATGCACTAATGTAATGTAAGTAATCGGTAGATGGGAAGATAATTTGATGTTATGTACATTATTAATGAATGATGAAAAGCACTGACCCTTGAACTCCGATCTGCCAGTAGGTCTCAGAGGTGACAGGGGTCCAGTAGATCTGTCCCTGGTACAGGCTGGTGTCCACTCCTCCGAAAGAAAGCACGCTGCCCTGCTGTCCTCCCCTGAATCACACAACCAAAACTTATCTGCTCTCACAATGTGGATATAGTAATATCTGAGGTGATATCCTCAATGTGATATTGTATGTTTTACAGTGCTTAATAGAAGTATTTTGGCAGTTATACCTGGAGAGATAGAAAGCAAATGTGTTGGCACTCATGAGTGCCAAATGAGTGCCATGATGGTTTTGAGAAATCATGTTGTCCATGACGGGAGTCCCTCCTCCAGCAGAGATGCTTGGGTAGGACAGGCCGAGGATGCCGTCAAACTTGGCAACCACAAAGTTCTGACCAGGTTAATTTGTGCTCAGACCGATCTCCTGGTGGTTGATCACAATGCCGCCAACCTATGGTTCCAAAGCCAACCACTGCGATGAGTAGGATGTCAATTCATAGATTGTATTTATACTAGGGCTGTCAGTCGATTAAAATATTTCATCGCGATTAATCGCATGATTGTCCATAGTTAATCGCGATTAATCGCAAATTAATCGCACATTTTTTATCTGTTCTAAATGTACCTTAGAGGAATATTTTTCAAGTTTTTAATACTCTTATCAACATATGAGTGGACAAATATGCTTTATGCTAATGTTTATTATCATTTGAACAATGACAAATATTCTCATGAATATTAAACACAACAACCTCTGAACATTACAAATATTCGCCTCAATTCAACCTGGAACCTCTCTCATACAATAATACAATACAAAGTATGTGTGTGTGTGTGTGTGTGTGTGTGTGTGTGTGTGTGTGTGTGTGTGATGGATCGTTGGAGCTATGTGCAACTCAAGGCTATGCTCGAACGGGAGCTGGCTGGACGCTGACTATTCGTACAATGTCCCACTGTCTGGCTTCCTGCATAAAGTCAAGTGCTCGGCGCAGTTGTGACGAAATGTCGCTCCTCTGTTTTCATTTAAACAGCTCCTTCGATCCGTTAGCGCAGCTAGCTAGCACCAGATGCTAACAACAACAATGCACGTAAGGTCTCTCTCTCGCTCGCTCGGGCCACACATACACACACCCTCCCGGTCCTCCCAATAGCCAGTCGGTGCCTGCCGGTGAGCGTGGAAGTGTGGTCTGCCACAAGCGGGCGGCAGGAGCGGGGCTGTCAGCATCAGCTTGTAGATGGTATTTTAAACTTGATGGCTGAAACTATAGGTTACTTACGTAACCCCAGTTCTCAGAGTAACATGAAGTGAGATGTCTCACTATGGGATGCGCCTCATCGCGGAGCAAACAGAAGCATCAATCTCATTACGCCAATCCTGATTGGCTGGTGATCTTGACGTCAACGTCAGGGAATTCACCCCCTATAAGTAGCTTGCGCCACGACGCATGCATCATTAAAAAATAAGCACCTCTTCTCGCTTCACCATAGCAAGGAGGGCCGTCTGGTGAGACATCTCACTTCATGTTACTCTGAGAACTGGGGTTACGTAAGTAACCTATAGTTCTCATTCATAACACTCCGTTCGATGTCTCACTATGGGAAATTGTAGCTCCCGTATTGTCAGACGAGCTTATCTCGAAAATCACCAAACCAACCAGAACTTAACAGGTAGAGCTCTGACTCAACCAGGTGCCCAGCACTGCTTGAGTCACACTGGGAGCAGAACGTCCAGCCTGTTAAGAGGCGGACAAAAGTGAGCGGCGAGGACCAGCTCGCCGCTGCACCAATGTCTTGGATGGGAGACATCCTGGACAGAGCCCAGGATGCAGCCAGACCCTGAGTCGAAAGAGCTCGCGGACCCGAGGGTGCCTGCGAACTCTGACTCGTATGAGCCCCAAAGCAATTGCTTCCACAAACCAGTGGGAGAGCCATTGCTTAGTAACAGGCTTGCCCTTATAAGGGTTAGCCCAGGACACAAGGGGTTGGTCATTATGACGAAGCACCCTTGATCTGTCCCTGTACGTGCGTAAAGCACGGGCTGGACACGGTAAATCCGGCCGCTGTTCCCCGGAGGAATACAGTGGCGGGGAGGATGCCTCAATGTCAAATGTGGTACCTGAACCAACCGCCTTAAGATAAAGGTAGGGTTGGGCTTCAACCACACTCTGTTTGCCCTGGGGCAAACTGAGTGCATGAAGACTGTACAGATAGCGCATGAGTGCCACTGGCTCGCTTGGCAGCTGCCAGGGTCAGCTTCATGTCACACTGTATTCAGATTGTACCACTCACGGGCCAGGCCCATAGAGCCAAGCGCTCTGGGTGTGGGTGAAAGATCGCCCCCCCCGCTTGGGACAGTATGTCCCTGCGTAGTGGGAGTTGCCATGGCTGCCCGCACAGCAGCTGATATATCTCCGCTGGCCAGTGCGGAGCTATCAGGTTAAGTGTGTGGCGTTGCTCTCTCACTCTGGCCAGAGTTGGGGGTATCAGAGCCAAGGGTGGGAACGCGTACAGAAGGCCCGGGGGCCAATCGTGCGCGAGTGCATCCACGCCTAACGGTGCATTTAGATCGCGCATCGAAAAGAACAGCTGACACTGAGCATTGTCTTTCGATGCGAACAGATCCACCGCGGCTCTGCCGTAACGCACCCACAGCTGGCTCACAATCCTTGGATGTAGAGTCCAGTCTGCATAAAGTGGTATACCTCTGGACAGTAGATCTGCCCCGAGGTTCATCACTCCCGGTACTTGCGTCGCTCTCAGAGAGAGGAGACGTCTACCGCTCCATAGGATCAGTTTGCGCGCCAGTGTGTGTAACTGGAGAGAACGCAAACCCCCTTGGCGGTTAATATACGATATTGTGGTCGTATTGTCTGTCCTCACGAGGACGTGATGTCCCCTGAGGAAAAGCAGAAAGCGTTTTAGGGTGAGAAACACCGCTAAAAGCTCCAGGTAATTTATGTGCGCCCGCTGGAGGTCTCTGCTCCAGAGACCCCTCACCGGGCGACCTTCATAAATACCTCCCCAACCTGTCAGACATGCGCCCCGCGCGCCATGGCGCGCGGGGTTTAGTTTTAGGGCGGCCACCCAGCGCTGAAACTCCCTCATGTGTAAGCGTCCCAGTCGTACGACCAGGATGGCTGACGCCATGAGCCCCAGCAATCGCAGGCATGATCTGAAGAGAACATGTTTGCGCAGCTGGAAAAGAGCGAGACAAGCTCTGAAAGCTTTCACTCTTTCCGCTGACAAGCGAGCTGAAAAGGGCACCGAGTTCAGGCGTAAACCCAGGAAGAGTATAGTCTGCGCGGGGCACAACATGCTCTTCTCTGTGTTTATTATGAAACCCAGGTTGAGCAGGTGCTTTACGAGGACATTGTCTGCGTAACAGCCTCCTGCGGCGAGACCATGGTGAGGTCTCGCCGGGAGCTCCCGCCTGGTGAGGCGTGGGGCTCCGTTCCCCGCGTCTCTTGCCGCCACCGGGTCCCGGCCTGACACGGCGTGGGATCCCGGTTCCGCAGCTGCCGCTGTTAGTGAGCCCCAGACCGACACAGTGAGGGGCTCAGTCTCTGCGGCGGACGCCCCCGTGTCTTGATTGCCAAACGGCGAATCAGTGGACATGAGGGAGTCCTGTTCCAACAAGCTAGCTTGGTGTGCTAGCCGTCGGTGGAGGTTCTTTCGGGTGAAAAGGGCACAATGCCCGCACGAGCCGGGGTTGTCGATAGCCTCCTGGGCGTGTTCCAGCCCGAGGCAGGACGAGCAGACCTGGTGTGAGTCTGTGCCTGCTATCTTCAACCCGCAGCCGCATGACCGAGCCTCCGAGTCCCTGACTCCTCTGGTGTGAGGGGGAGAGGCGTCCATCTTGTTCGCCTCGTGGCGTGGAGAGGACCCGCTCGTAACAGGTACGTTGTTGAGAGAAAAAGTGTTACTAACCCGTCCTTAATCCGGAGAAAAAGGGACGGTGTGGGTCCTTTGTTCTCAAAGAATATTGACTGGTGTGTCAATATACTTCTAATCCTTTTCTCCTCCGTGAGAGAGAAAAAGAAAAGCGTCCTCGCCACCATGGTGTCGGTAGTAAGGGGAAGCTAGCTAGCAACAGGTGCGTAGCTAGCTTGAGTTAAATAAAAACCTTACCTTACTTTCCGGGGAAAGAAACGGCGAGGTCGATTTTAATACTAACTGGCGTTAGTATTACCGTCTTCTTGCGAAGCAGAAGGAGTAGCCGGCGAGCGCCCGTCGACCGAAATGGTTATATTTGGGTTCAGTCTGTGGACCGTTAAGCTTGTCCGGCTACGATAGAGATGTGCTCTGAAGCGAGAAGAGGTGTTTGAATGATGCATGCGTCGTGGCGCAAGCTACTTATAGGGGGTGAATTCCCTGACGTTGACGTCAAGATCACCAGCCAATCAGGATTGGCGTAATGAGAATGATGCTTCTGTTTGCTCCGCGATGAGGCGCATCCCATAGTGAGACATCGAACGGAGTGTTATGAATGAGAACTACGGGGCGGTCGAGGAAAAAAAATACACATGCGTTAATCGCGTTAAAATAATTAGTGGCGTTAATTTTTTTTTGCGTTAACGCGTTATTAACGCGTTAACTTGACAGCCCTCATTTATACATGTTCAAGCTACAGTCTACTGTATATGACAATGTTAATAAACAAATAGGGTAGACCTCTGTTGTTTCTCATCAAAAATATGTTCCTAGTATCTAGTGCAGGGGTGTCTACGGAGTACGGAGCCCCCTAGGGGACATGGAGAAGAAAAAAAATAATAATTTGAACAGAAAAAAAAAAAAAAAGTTTTGCGAGATATCGCAAAACCTTTGCGAGATCTCGCAATACTTTTCATTTAGTACTTCCTGGTCAGTTCGGCTGCTACGGCAACACAGAAACCACAACAATAGAGTGGTTCATCGATTTTACTTTGAGCTTGGCCTTAAATATAAAGATATAACATCAGTGCTTGACAATAGGCACGGGTTTCACACATAGACTGTAAATATAAAGGGTTTCACATAAGTGAAGACACCTCAAGAAAACACTCAGAGCGAGGGGACATGCACGTTCCTCTGAGCTGAGTTATTGACAGATTCGAATTTCGCGGATCAATAACTCATGAACATAACGTTGTAAAAATACAAACAACATGACTTTACAATCATAGCAAGGTAGACAACGAGCTACAGAGTCGTTTTTATCAGAACAGTTCGATACGCGCCGTCATCCGAGCTAAACATCAATAATTTGTCACAATCCGCAGCTGGAGGAGGGAGAGGAGTGCTTAGGGACCGTCTACAAACTGCAACAGGGTTTTGCGAGATCTCGCAAAAGTATTGCGAGATCTCGCAAAGGGGTTTTGCGATATCTCGCAAAGGTTTTGCGATATCTCGCAAAAGTATTGCGAGATCTCGCAAAGGTTTTGCGATATCTCGCAAAACATTTTATTTTTATTCAAATACATTTTGTTTTCTTCTCCATGTCCCCTAGGGGGCTCCGTGTGTCCAATTTACGGCCCTGGGGCCAAATGCGGCCCACGGACCAACTTGTGCTTGTCTTATATTGTACTTCTTTAATATATTAAACAGTATTATTCACATGTTAATAAGACCACTTTTCAAATAAATTCAGTCAATTATTTACATAACAAGCTTGTAATAGACCCTTCCTATATCTCCTTATTATAATCAATCTGAGGCTTCCGTTTTAAGGGATGGGCTGCCAACACTCAAAAGCATAATTTACCTACATTTGATTGATTTTGCTTACTTATAACTGAACTTATGAGGCAATACACCTCTAGTGAGTGGCCCAGCCCTTCGTATATTTTTCTGTATTTGGCCCTCGGTGAAAAAAGTTTGGACACCCCTTATCTAGTGTATATAAATGTATATTTCATTGTATTTTCACTAATACACATACTTACTACACACTCAAAACTGAAAACTGCTACACAGATCTTCTTGTACTGGAACTTTCCAATGCAACATCTTTCACTGGTATGTTCTTACTGTGAGACATCACTCTTTGAGTTGCTATCGACAATGTATGCTTTCTGGTAGTACTCTTTCTCAGTAACTAAGAACTAGTCCAGTTCAGTGTTTTGTTCAAATGATGTAGTTGTTTGTTTGGTGGGTCTGACTCACATTGACAGTGTCATATCCAAAGGTACCATAGAGGCTTCCGGCTCCGTAGGGCAGGTAGAAGGTGTGTCCATTGGCAGAGTAGGTAGAGGACTGCTGGGGGTTGAACTTTGTGTGTGTGCGTCTGTGAATGACATAGTTTAGGATTATCTCTGGAGGCATGTCAACAAACATGCCATCATGCCTCTTTTGACACTAATAAGTCAATTTACACAGTTGCTGATGCTTCCTTAAAGACTGAAAGTTATTAGTGGCATGGCTGCAAGTACACTCAAACTCTAAATCCCATGATGGCCTATTTCAGCTTTATGTCTACATGCTAAATATGTGTTGAAGTGTGTGACAGATGAGGGATTTATTCATGTCAGCCTGTTGGTTTATACTCACTGCAGGCCTGAGTGCTACAGTAGATGGCGTCCACCCACAGGTTGGCAGAGCCGGTGTCAAAGAGCACTTGGAAGGACTGGGGGGGTGTTCCAATACTGATGGCGCCATAATAGGAGGTCTGGGCATCACATTGGTTGGAGATAAAGAAAAAGAGGAACATAATAAAATAAAATGCAAACCCATCAGTCAGGGCTGTGTGTAAAATCGCGTTAAGCTAGGATTTCTTACATCAGCGAAGTTATTGATAGACATGTTGGCAGAGCTGGAAAACTCATCAGGCTGGTACTTGAGAGCCGGATCCTGGTAAGGCAGCTTAATCCCCTTCTCTCTCAGGGCCTCGCACATAGACTTGTGCTTATGCAGAGGGATCCTAAGGAAGAAGGAAGCATAAACATGAAGACGTTTAACCTGATATAACTATCCTTAGCAATTTTAGCGGTTGATCTTCAAAGTAATTTGCTCTCTCATAAAAATAAAATAGTTTATTTTACGAAACAGGCGCAGGATATACAGTAGAGATAATTTCCTTACCTGACGATTCCCTCCACAAGTGCCACACAGACCAAAACAGCATGATGCCTCCTGTCCACACAGCACTCCTGAATGGATACCAATCTGAGTCTTAACAGGCTTTATATACACATGTTTGGGCCCATATCAGCTAGACTGTTATCAAAACTTCAGTCATATCAGTTCCGACAGGGTGACGACCCTTACAGGTTTTTTCTAAAAGCTACACACTTCATTTGCACAACATTAATTCAATAAACACTAACTCAAATTAAAGCCTTTGGGTAACCATTGGAATAATGCACTGGTGACAAAGCTTTCAACGCACGCCGCTGTGTGGACGGGCCGTATAATTTGACACTTTTCATTGAGTAATTACTTAACTTTTATTCAATGTAATGAAGAGGTATGACAAATGTGTCTATTTTCTGTCTTTCAAGAAGATGATGCTGAGTTCTTAGCGCTTACGCTGAGTTATTTATACCTTTTTGCAGAATTAAAACAAATCTGTCTATAAAATATAATTATCAACAGCAAGGTCAAGTTTAATAGTTTGTGTGGAACTGTAACTTTCTGCAAATGGAAAATTAATGTTATATCAGACTATCAGTAGCACCTTAACCACACAGTTTAATCACAAGCTCTTGTGTTGTTCAGCATATCATAACTTTTAATAGTGTTTGGATTTGATAGCTTTATTCCTTTGAAAAGCTTAAGGACATTCAATGAAAAATACAACTTTTGTATGCTTGTTAATTTATTGTATTCTTTGTGCTTGGACTGGCCTATAGTCATAATAACATCTCCCCTAAGATTGGCTTTTACTTCCCCTGTATTTGCTGCCAATAGCACCTTGTTTGATATCAAAGCAGACCAGTAGCATGGGGGAACTCTGATTACAGTGCCTTTTAATGACCCCATTTGTTATGCAATTAGATTAGATCAGCCCATTTTCTCCATGGGACAGATGACATTGTGTACACAGGACCCTATGTGGCGGTTTGATGTAAGCTTGCATCCATATGTAATAGGTGGAGTGCCCCTTTCCTATTGGGAAAGCTGCAATGCAGCATTTCCTTCAACCCATAGCAATCTAAGAGCTGTAGAACTGAGAGCCTGCTGAAACTAATGGGGCAAAGATGAGCAGAGCCTAATCAAGAAAAGTTGCAATGCCACAGTTCATTACAGATACATACACTTCCCTGCTGGCATGCTGTTGCTGTGTATAGAAGTTTAGAAACTCTGGTGTAAGAGGCAATTGCCAATAATTCACTTTCAACTGTTATATCATCCACCATTTACATGATGAAATTCAGTCAACCTTATTTGAAATATTGCTATTAACTTGCAGCACTGTGTGAGAGTTATCCCATCGTGTAAGTGGAATGAATAAGAAGACAGAGGAGGTGGGTGTGTATCTGTCCAGTATATGTGACAGAGGCCCATATAGACAGTGACAGGCAATGAGTTACAGCAGCTCTCAGTGTGTGGGCATAAATCAATGAGATATTCCCCTCTGGAGCGCTAAGTAATGAAACAGGCACATTGCAGGTATAGGAATTGTTCCTCACAACATGTATTGAATATACTGTCTCTCTTGTGTTTCCAGACCATCCCACGACATCAGCCTGGAGGAGTTTGATGATGAAGATCTCTCAGAAATCACAGATGACTGTGGGATTGGACTCAACTATGACTCTGATCCTTATGAGAAGGTGGGGCCCCTTCTCTGTGCTTATGTTGTTTTCTTTTATAGAAATGTGACCTTTTATAGCACATGTTGTGCTTTGTGTCTCGACAATGTGAAAGCATAAACTAAACAAGTTATTTCACTGTTTGCAAACTTTAGATATTCATTATTGTGTGTATTTTAAGTGATATTTATTATTTTTTCCTACCAGATTTGTTAAGGTTTTAAGACTCTTCTACCGTTGCCTTGGAAAAATTCACATTATAGT
This sequence comes from Gymnodraco acuticeps, assembly GCF_902827175.1. Taxonomy (NCBI): domain Eukaryota; kingdom Metazoa; phylum Chordata; class Actinopteri; order Perciformes; family Bathydraconidae; genus Gymnodraco; species Gymnodraco acuticeps. Next base: position 1,235,812 of record NW_022990047.1, on the reverse strand, counting down.
TCATTAATGCAACCTGCATGTATTACTGGCAGAAAAAATGAAAATATTTAGCTTCAGGGGAGCTTTAGTGAAATGTAGCTAAGAAATGTGACATTAAGAGGACAGAAAACAAAGCTGACTTGGTTTGCATAGCTTTTTTGTGTATGCTTATTTTCAAAGGTTATCTTATATAAGCATCTCTGTAGCTCTTTTCATCCAAGCTACCAGTATTGCAGTTAACACAGTAATGGCCATAAGCCTCAGATATTCATATTTGTTTTAAACCAGGACAAAATTAATACATTTCCTGGCTATGATGAACATAATTCTCCATGTACTCTGATTATCATAATCATAGTAAATCTGAGCAAACAGCATGTATTCACTAAACTCCTTGGCTTCTCTACTTGGCATGTTATAGACATTCTAGTACTTCCACTAAACCTCCTATTCAAGTGACTGTTATGAAGTATATGCAAATAATTGAGTCATTAGCTGAATCATCCCACATGTCTGACCAGCTCAGACCTTAATTACTGAATTTCTAAGAACTATTATCTCATATCCTCTCTCTTTTTCTGTATTTCTCGTGTCTCCATCCTGTGGGATGTAAATGTTTAATGCTGGTGGCGTGGAGCCATGGCTGCAGCAGAGGGTGGGTGACCCAATGCAGTTTGCTGCTATGCAGAGACAACCTCCCTCCCTTACTCCCTCCCACCCTCCCATGTGTCTTCCCTTCCCTCCCTTCCTCCTATGCAGAGTGTTGCTCAGAGACAGAGCTCAGATTCCCTCCCCCTTGTTCTGCTACCACCTATCCACTCCCTTTCCCCCTTAAAGCTTTGCTTCCTTCACTTTCTCCCTCTCTCTCTATTTCTGCGAGGTGAACGGGGATTTAGCTCAGAAATAGTTGGTTCTGAGGGTTAAGCTCTGTGTATAAATCTGTGCTAGATATTTAGCATCCTCAACTGTAATCCACCAACAAAACACATTATGGGTGGCTAGCCAAAGCCCTTCTGTAAAAAGACATGTCTGCATAGCCCTCCAGAAAAAGAGATCATTTAGAGGGTAGATGTTTTGGAGAGGTCAAACCATAGTAAACCATGCATCAGTGCCCTCTTCCACCTCTCACACACATCAGCAGAGGCCATGACTGCTCTCTTCCCAAACAAGAAAGCGCAGGGCAGAGAGCGGCGGGCCTTGTTACATTACATCATTGCCAAGAGGAAGTGATCTTGCTGACATGGGATGGATAGGACAGACTCCCAGTTGCCCTCTGTGTGTTTGCGTGCACATTTAAATAACAGAGAATGAAAAGCGAGACAGAGAATGTTGTGCACGGGGTGTTTCACATGGTATTTGATTTTGCTTGCATCAGTAGGATGGGTGACACCCTGTCAGCTCATCAGCAGCAGCAGTCCTTCCCTCTTGCGTCGCACCCTGCTGATGAGGAGAGAGGCTGCTGGTTTTTATATCAGATAGGATTCAGCCATATCAGGCAGTATGTTTTTGATATTAAGGACAGCCAAACTAAACAGTGAGATTATCCTCCGCCCTCAATCCTCGGCTCTGATTAATTCCAATTTGTTATGGGGTTCAAGTCTTAATCTGCATAACCCTTTAGATCAGTACTTAGCCCAGTGTTTCCCCTATATACAAATAGTGGCGGCGCAGCGCCGCTGCTGAAATATGCGCGCCGCTACTAGGGGGCCCCAGCCAGGTACCCACATTTTTTTACAAATATTTGTTTTACTTTATTTTTATTTATTAAAATAATAATAAGTGGCGACCCTTTTTCATTTTTGATTGTTTGTTATGTGGATTTGTAGTATTTGTGTTACTGTATGTTCAATAAGGTGTAATTTTGCTAAATCTTGAGACATTGCCACTGTATGTACTAGGCAGGGCCGATTTTTGGCATAGGCGATAGGCTGGTCGCCTAGGGCGCCAGATCTGGGGGGCCCTGCGCTGGTAGCTCTGGGAGGGGAAAAAACATTTTTGACCGTTGGCGCTCATCCTAATTTTCGGCCTTGATGTAACAACGTTCATAATTAAGTAAATGTAACACCCTTTTCACCCCGGTTACACTTTTAATTTGCCCTGTACGATGTGGTGAAAGTGGAGGATGTTGGCTTATCAGGCGCCCGCAGCTCACAGCCAAAGTGCAAGCGTGGGAGCGAGAAAGCGAGCGAGGGAGAGAGAGAGAGAGGGTGCACCGGTACCGGCGCTGTTGTTATTAGAATCTGGTGCTAGCTGCGCTAACGGATATAAGAAGCAGATGTTTCTACAACCAGGGTGGAGGAGAGCTCTCCTGTCAGACTGAGAGGCTCAGTGAGGTAAAGTACTCTCTGAGTGTTTAGAAAAAGTTAATTTTAGTCATCTCAGTGGGTCTCAAACGTTTTGACCACATATTATGTAAACACATATTTCCAAGGCACTCCTTTATAATTATTAGGATAAATAAAAACAGGTTTGAAATCATTCCAATGTATACTACGGACAATAATCAAAAATATCGTTTAAAGTTGGAGAGATGCATACAAAAATATGCATAAATAAATAAATGTTAACTGGTCAAATAAGATATGAATAAACAACAAAAATAAAATAAGTTACATTTATTTGTTATTGGTTATGTTCACATACTTATTTGATTATTAAAATGTAAATCGATCTTTTTCATATGGGTGTTTAGAGTTGTACCCCCTAGATCAGGTCTCTAGTAATTGTGTGCTCAAAGTGCACCAGATTGAAGCATTTTACTTTAAAATGTTAAAAAAAATATTCCCGGGGGGGGCATACCCCCGGACTCCCCTAAAGGATGTGACGTCCACCCCCCAATTCAAACATGTTCATACAATACTGAATACATTTGAAGCCATGTTGACGTATATCACCTAAGTCAATAAGTTTCTGTTTTTGTAGTGTATTTGTCTTTTGTAGAGATTTTTAATTTATTCTTTATATATAAAATCTAGCCTAGGGCAGCAAATTGGCTAGAACCGGCCCTGGTACTAGGCCTCAAGAGCCTTTCTTGTGCTGGCAGACACATAGAAACAAATTGGCGGGGCGCACTTCGCACGTGCACACACTACAAAATTCGCTGCTATTGATTGATTGATTGATTGAAAAGTTTATTAACAGCTTGTATATTGGGTACAGTACAGTACAGCTCAAAACATACAATTGTTAAGGGGATGCAGACCAGAGAAAGACTTTCGTCTTGTTTACATTAGGGTCCCCCATTTCCAATTCATCATATCATTTAAGACATATAAGACATATTTGACATACAGATGACTCCATCCTAGGGGAAACACTGCTTAGCCTTTGTGATGGACACACACAAATGCATGTGAACAAAAACAAATAGACACACACTATGCCTGACAATAGGCACATTCACACCGCAGTACTTTTCCCACAAAGGTTCATGAGAATTTAGTTCATGAGAACTCTTTTCTCGCGTTCACACCAAAAAGAGCCGGTACTAAAATTAGTTCATGAGAACCTTTTTACCCCCCGGCTCTCTTGTGAGAAAAGAGCTATATTTCTGATTGGCTGGGCGGATTGCAAACCACGCCCCGTAAAACTCCCAAAAAGTTTTGTGAAGCCGCCATTTTATTATCCTCGCATTAGCATTATTAGCATTAGCATTAGCCCAGCGCAGAAACGCAGAGAGACTAACTTATGGCAACACAAAATAAAACATGGGAGCGGTGGAGATGAGGAGGTGTCGGCGTTCTGGCGATTTACTCGGAAGGCTTCAGTAGAAGTTGCTGGGAGTCCCAGCAGCTTCTACTGAAGCCAGTCCCTAACTCCGGGGACTTCCGGCCGGGGACTCCGGGTGGCAGTATACGCCGTGAAGTGGTTTGCGGCCTGCCAGTAAACCCAAAGCAGAAGAAGAAGTGACGTCAGCGGCTTCATTTGCCTAATCCACCCCCAGGGACTTATTCCGGTGTGAACGCGATCTGTACTTAGTTCATGAGAACTAAAGAGTTCTCATGAACTAAGTTCTCATGAACCTTTGTGGGAAAAGTACTGCGGTGTGAATGCGCCTAATGTCATCCTGAGCTGAAGGCAGGCAATTAAGGATCGTTCACATTGGTTTGTTATGAAATTCATATTTTTTGATCTGGTAACTGCTGGCCAAATGCCAAAATGTCATAGCATATCTGGCCCAGGCTGTCCTTTCCTACTATCCATGATGTCAGAGGGGATTAGGTTTGACAATGGGTTTTCAACCATGTGATTTGTTTTTGTTTTTAACTCAGCATATCAACATAACAGGACCACAATGGAGGCAACCTTTTTTGTGTCTCTGAATCTCCCTTACAAACACAAATCTCCCTTATAAACACAAAAACGCCCTGCTGCTTTCTTCCACGTCTCGCTCAGGATTGTTCACATCCTGTCTCTCAAGCATCCATCTCTGTCTCACCAGAGCATGGATTGAACACCATGAACATATGCATAATTCAGTATGTGACAGAGAAATGGGGTATGATTCCCAGCTGTGGTGCTAGTTTGAAATGTGGACATTTCAATGATAGATGAAGGGCCATCACTCAGCTAGGTGGTCTCTTTAAATGGGAGGCTAATAGGCATCTGTCCTACACTCCGGCATTAAATTCAACTAGATTACAAGCTACATTTGGAAAACGGTCTTTATGAGGGATCAAATGCACCCACATTTCAAAATAAAACAGAAGCCAGGATCATGATAACACAACACCTAACTTACCAGCAGAAGAGCTTGTTTGCACGGGTTCAATCACAGCGCTGGATGGGATGTCCTTGGGGACTGGAGACCTTGAGGATTGATTCTCGCCAACACACAACTCTTATTTATACATCTCTCTTTTTCTTAAAGTCTCCCTGCCTGTCTGTCAGTTGCCCGGGCTAAAAAATGACTCTTGACAGTACAGATTTTTCTCCGAGGCAAATGTGGCACTTTCACAACCTTGCTGATGGATCTCTGGATTTTTACACTGACATAGAGTTATAGGTCACATATCCCCAGTGATGTTTTATAATGGGTCAGTGTGAGGAGACAGCATTGTGAAACTTGACAGTAGTACATTATGAAGTGAGATGATATAATGATCGATTGAAAGGTTTCTTAGCACACACAAAATTCCTTTCAAAACTTTGTTTCACATTAACAGCTAAATGACAGACAAAATATCTATGTTAATGAGTTCTATTTATGAATATTCATGTGGACTCTGTCAGCAAAAGACTGTGTGTTGATTTTTGTTGCTGTGGCATAAAGTGGATGCACCAGTCGTCAGCATAATGTTGTTGGATGGGTGAAAGGGTGAGCTTTGATTCCTCCATTAAAGAGACTGCACTGAAAGGCATAGAAACTGCTGCGCTGTTCAAACTGCAAACCAGATAAATCAATCCTTGTGTTAGCATTGTCAAAGTAGGGAAGAGATGATCAGAAAAAGTAGTATCGTGCACTCTGCATCTGGTAACGAAGATGTAGCAGCTTATTGTAATATCAGCATAAGCAAGGTTTCCTGCTCAATGTTTGAGGCTCATCAGGGAGAGATAACGTTAAATGAGTGAAGCATGGGTCAATATGAACATGTCACTACCCCGCAGTTATCTATATTATCTCCATAAACATCAAATCAGCTTAAACTCTTAAAATGGCACATATTGGAATCATATTACATTTAGGTAAGAAACAAATATTTTAATTGTATCAGCGATCTTTATTAAATGAAAAACGTTTATAAACACAGTTCACCTGCAAAAATCAGTGAGGATATTTATGATTACCCCGGTAATGGTTATTTGTCACAGTAACTTTCTTGAGTCTTCTTTTTTAACAATCCGTAATAATATATCATCCCTTGGTGAGAGATTATACAATTCCACAAAGCAGCTATTTGATCAATGTTGCCTTGTGACAGACATTGAAATTACCTATTCTTCCACAACTAGCCAACATTGGGAGATGTGTGTCAATTATCTACTTAATTGAAATTGCACCCTCATTAAACCTTGTATCTGGCAAATATAACACTTATATGCTTATGGAGGTGTGGTCTTTTGAACCTTAACATCATTTAGTGCACTCCTTTCCGGTAAACTTGCTGAAACCTGAGAGATGTCTGATTGATCCACTCTCGTTTCCTTGCCTCTCCTATGTTTGCGTTCGTCTTTCACACATTATCTCTCCTTCCTTTGTCTTCAAAACAGTCCATCCTCAAGACTGCTGTTCTGCTTTTGCAGGGTTTTTGCAGAGTGACTTTATATTTAGTGACTTAATTGGTTCAACCTTTTCACCTTTTTCTTTTAATGGGGAGGTGTTTATGTTGTTGATGCTGAAGGCTGCACCTACCTGCTCTTTCTTATGTATACAAACACACACATACACTCAAAATATATTCATGTGTGCTTATGATGAACAAAACACTCAAGGCTGCAAGAAAAAATCCTATCAGCAAAATGTACTGTGGCTGTTCATGTGTGCAGAGTTGCCAACTACAGTGCTTTTATGTGTGTGTCTGTGTTTTACAAAGGCCCTCTGTGTAATCACAGTACATTGTGTCGCATGCCGTCCATCTGTGCTCTCCTTGTTGCATTCATCTCTTGGACAGGCCTGTTCTTGGCAAAGCTTTTAAAGGAAAAAGGATGTAATATTATGCAGTGGATAGAAGGTAGCAGCTTTTTCCTTTCATTTGTGTTAGTTCACTACATAATAGTTTCCCTTCATGCTTTCAGAGCAGGAAATGCTTTAATTTGTCTATATGAAATATAATTCAAAGTGTGAAAACATACAAATCCCCCTTCTCCTTTCTGGCTTTAGGACTCCCTTATACTGGAGAAGAGTGACATGCACCACGCAGTCTGCTCCTTCCAGGATGACTTCCAGGAGTTTGAGATGATTGACGACGAAGATGAGGATGATGAGGATGATGAAGACGACGAAGATGAAGAGATTGACCCTGATGCACCCCCGTCCCCCTCTGCCTCGCCTCCTCTCTCTCCTTCTCTTGGCACACTTAAGAGCAGACCGACCACACTGAACCTCACCACTGCTGTGTCACAGGTTAGCAGCCTGAAGCTCTGGTCCCAACAAACACTAATATCGATTATGCACAATTCTTACTCGTTGTCATAGTACTGTTCAACATTGTTCAGTATCTCCTTTGCTCTCTTTTCATTAGGATTCATTGAACAACAACAGCAGTCTGTCGCCCAAAAAAGGAAGCTGGCAAGACTCTTTACGGAAGACCTCACAGGGTAAATAAATGACAAATTATCTGTGGTACATAAATAGCCTGCATCAAAGCTTAAAGGTGGGGTAGGTAATTTTGGAGAAACCAGCTCGGGTGCGCTAGAATTTGAAAATACACAGCCGGAAAATATCTGCCTCCTTACAGATCCCCTCCTCCAACACACACGAACGCGCACATGACCAATGAGGGCACGAGATAAGTTTGTGCACAGATGGAAGGCTGACAGGCAGGTACTGTAGGCCATCCAGTTATTTTAGCCGGGCCGGCTAAAATGATTGGTCGTGCTTTTTACATTACTACAGCTTCCACAGATGAACTTTTTTTATGGATTTTTGGTCAAAGCACTTAAGATATTCATTGCTATCGGGATGTTAAGAGCATTCCATGGAATATAACAAAAAGTGTATCTCGAGCCGGTTTCTCAAACTTACCTACCCCACCTTTAACTTAAATTATTTTCTACAATATGTAGAATATTAACATATAATACAGTATAATACAACACAATAACATATCCCTAAATTCAACAGAATGTAATTAAGTTGTTTTTTTTAAATAAAAATGGCTTTGATTGGCTCAAGTGTGGTAATTTGAAGGTACTTTAAACATAAACATAAACATAACTTACCAGATAAATCAATGCTGCATGTTCAAAATAAGCTCCTTTACACATTGCAGGTATAACTTTCAAAATAAATATCTTCTATCCCTCCAGGTCGTCTGTCTCCAACCCACACATGTCTGGAGGATGGTGTCCCTGTGACAGGCCAGTGCCCAGCCTCTCCAGTTACCCAGGCACCAGGGTCTCAAACCAAAGGTACTCCCCAAAAACAGACTGGGGAGGGCGGGAACCCCCAATCCCCTCACAGGCCCCTCCTCTGCGACATGGAGGGCAACAGGCGGGAGAGGCCCGAATACGGTAACAAAAAGGCCAACCCCAAAAGCAGATAATTCCATAGTCATCAGTGTCGTGTGGTGCCGTGATGTGAAATGGAGTGACGTGAAGTGAATTTGACTTGTTCACCAGTACAGTATGTTTTAACACTCTCATGGTGATTCTTACAGTCCCATTTGCACATGTCCACTTTAGGGAGTTACATGAGTATGCTTCTAGTGAAGAGATGGCTGAACTGACTCATCCATCACCCTCTTGTTTTTAAATGTAAAACATGTCATTTCATTCATTATTACAATTATGTCCAAATTGCCTTTTCCCCACAACCCTTATGATATGTCTCCTTTCTGTGTTTGCATATTTCTCATCATCTTCTTCATTCCTTTGTCATGCATTATTTTCATTTTCTTATGGCCCTTCTTGTTTTTCTGCCCCTTTTTATCTCTGTAGGCTCATTTGGTCAACACAAGTCCCACCCTTGTTCTGGTGATCTCACTGAGCAAAAGGCAGATCCATTAATCCAGAAGACCAGAGTACCTTCTGTAGATGAACAATCCCAGTGTTCAGACACAGAGGTGGACCATGACCTCAACAGCGACCACAACCACAAACACTCAAACCGGCGTGCCACAGACACTTACACAATCACCAGTGAGTCAGGTTTGGAGCCAGAGAACGACTTAGACCTGGATGGGACCAGTCACTGCTTGTCATCCACTGCCCCCATTGGAGTCAATGACGGTGCAGATACACCGCTGTCTGATGAGGAGCTGGAGAAGGACTATGATGTGGAATTTATGTGTAAGGAGACCTACGATATGGTGTGTAAGGAGAGTCGATGTTCATATGTAGAATTCCCCTCAATTGAACCCACCTCCTTCTCTAGCTATGTGTCCACCAGTCGTTCAGATGCAGGAGTTTCTGCCATGGAGGCAGCAGGTAACGACTCCACCTCTCCATCGTCAGACCCAGGGATAGCAGATATGAACCAGCAGGGTTACATGACTTCAGACCAGGATAAGGACCTAAGCTCTCCTGGCTCTGACTCTGACATTGAAGGGGAGCTGGAGGCAGCGTTTACCTGTGGAGCTGTGGTCTCCAACATGATCTCCTCTATCTCTGAGACCGAGCTGGACCTGACAAGTGATGAGAGCAGCAGTGGGCGCTCGTCCCACCTCACCAACTCCATTGAGGAGGCCAGCTCGCCTACATCAGACCAGGAACTGGACCTGGAGACAGAGTTAGAGCAGGACAGTGACATTGTGGGACTTAAAACGTCTCTACTTCTTGGCCAGCCTGACCCAATCAAAGAAGGGTCTATTCTTCCCTCTCCTTCGCCTCTACCCTCACCATACCCTCTGGACTCACCCATCTTACCTCCTGAGCCCTACGAGGAGGAGCCCCTGCAGAATGTGGATGATGAGCTGTCTTTTGAGCACCAGGCGGACCCAGATGAGACTCTGCCTCCAGCCCAACAATGTGAAGACAGTCTGTCCAGACAGATGGTACTGCAGATAGAACCAGACCACAGTCTAGAGAGCTTCAAACGCTCCTTCTACCTGCCAGTTGGACCAAGGCTTATGCCCAATGCAGATGAATATGATGGAACCAGTGAAGGCGAGTCTGACTCAGAGAGTGAAGACGAACTGAGCGAGAACTCAGACTCACCGTGGCTGCTCTGCAACTTGGTCAACAGGATGATCTCAGAGGGCTCGTATCCCATCAGTTGTCCTGAGGACTGCTTCAAGAGGAAGTTGTCTGTGTCCGACACCATCTCACCATCCTCAGACATTGGAGAGGGAGATGGTTTCAATGATGAGGACCAAGAGAAGAAGGCAGAGATGGATGAATTAGATGAAGAAGAGAAGGAAGCTAAAGGGTACGATATGATGGAGCCTGGAGAGAGGAGGAAGAGTGTGGAGGGGTGTGAACACAACGGGAGGGGAATCACAGATTTAAACACCTTGTATGCAACGCAAGACTCTGAGAAGAACTTCACAGACAAACCATCTAAGAACACTAGAAGACAGGAGGAGGATCAAGAGCCCAATAATGACTTGATGATGCACGAGGGAAGGAAGGAACTGGACTCTCCGAGCCTCAGTGAGAGCGTGGTGAGCGACAAAGACGAAGGGCGAGAGACTGAGCCCAGGCCAACGAGCCGCTCCTCAGCCTCTCTTGAGCGTATCACCGAGGTTAAACACAGCCTGACACTAGACATACCGACCACCCAGACCAACCGCTGCTTCAGCCTCTCTTACTCTACAGACAATGAAGAAGAGGAGGACGATGGAGACTCATACCCTTTAATGGGTGACATGAGGAAGCAGTCCTACAGGGAGAGTGACTTAGAGCTCGACAGTTCACCACCAATTGATTCCAGTGTACAAAATCATCCCTTATCTGACCGAGACCTCCCACTGTGCAAGACAAATCTGTCTCTGAGGCAGTCAAACGAAGAGGATGAACTGGCCTATGACTCCATGAAGTACACACTAGTGGTGGATGAGAATACTACGCTGGAACTAGTTAAACTCAGAAGGTATGATCTGATGGTGTGTTGAATGTATGAAATCTAAGAAAGAAATTGTATGTGTGTGTCTTTGTTTCAATTGAGCGGAACACATTTAATATGATTTGCTTTATTCTACTACAAGAAGTAATAATATAACATTGTTTCTAAATGTTTTGATCAAACTCTACTTTATGTCTGGTGGTGAATCAAGCAGTTTAAAGCATTTGTGGATGTCTAACCCTAAATTGATATTTGAAACGGACACATGTTGTCCTCTCAGGTGCACATCCGTTCTGAGCGATGAAAGTGAGCTGTCCACGCTATGTGATGAAGACCATGTGGAGACAGGGCAGGTGAGCTACGGTCGCGATAATGAAAAAGTGAGGCCAGAATTTCTCAGTTCTTCTGAGGACTCTTCACCTGAAGCTGATCTCCCATTCTCCAAGAAGTTCCTCAATGTGTTTGTCAACAGCACCTCCCGCTCCTCCAGTAAGTCCCACACCCTTCTGGAAAACACCCAGATATGTTTTTGCAATCAAAGTGTCAATTTTAGGATTAAAGGAACGGTTTGACATTGTGAATTTACACACATTTTCTTTCTTCCTGATAAATCAATACAACTGTATTGGTCAATAAACTTTAAAAGTACAGTCAGGGAATAGTAAGCTTAGCTTAGCATCAAGTATTACATTATTCCAAAAGTCTCTAAAGCTTAACACATTATATATTAATTATATTATTCAATTAAACCCAACCTGTCATAAGTGCTGTGCTGGTAGCGGCATTTTCCAAAATATGGAAGTATTCCTTTAAATTAAGCCAACATGTAGCCAATTATACAGCCTACAGGTTATAGCCCAGCAACATTATTGGTAAACATTTCCCCTCAGGGTCCTTACCATGATACACTACATTTAGGTTTAACACATTGCTGTCAGAATGATACAGTAGCATGTGATCTAAATTTGAGAGGGAGACCACACAAGCGCACAATGGGAGGGCTCTGCTGCTTCCCAGTACATCCCTCATCAATCAGTACTCTAGCATCAAGATTTATATCCCTAATGAAGAGTGATTTGCATAATGAAAGGCTCATTACAAATGCTTTCTTTTCCATTTATTTTTTGACAAATCTAATAACAAATCTAACTTCCTTGCAAAAAGTTAACTTGAGAGTATAGCACCAACAAATAACTACAACCATGGAATAATGTATTTTATTTTAGACATTTGAACAAGGTCGTTTTCAGGTCATCAAAACAGTCTTATGTGTTTCTGCTGTCTAGGCACAGAGTCTTTTGGACTTTTCTCCTGTACCATCAATGGAGAGGAGAGGGACCAGACACACAGGGCAGTCTACAGGTGAGACAATCTACAGCACACTCATTCTTGATCATGGGACAATATTTGGAGAAATGTGAATTACAGTGAAAATTAGATCTATAGATAAATATTGCAAAAGGTTGTAGAAACATAATGGTATTGTGAATGCCATTAGCTCCAAAATTGCCCTTTTCTGTCTAGAAGAAAAAGTCTAGCTAAACAAAACAATATTTCTTTAAGTTGACACTAATTATGTTAGGGAGGAGGGCAGATGTCCAACTACAGCTGGGCTCGAGAGCTGCAGGACGACCAGTAATAATCACATCAGCCACCTGTGTCTCTGCTTGTGTGTGTGCAATAGTGAGAGAGAAAGCTACAAGCACCTTACTATTATATACATTTATGTTGTGGATGTAATATTATGCATTCGCTTTGCCATTGTTCTCTTTCAGTAAGTACATCCCCTCTAACTAGAGCACTTTGACTCCTTAATATTACTATAACTCTTTTGTTTCCAACCCTGTCAGCTGTTTCCTAATTTATTTATCTCTTCTCCCCATGGGAGTCACCCAAAACCAAATCAGATGCTTCCTGATCAAATGAACTCCAGTCTAAAGGATGCCTAACAGCAGGAAACACATGCAAAGACACACTGTTTAACATTTCTCTTTTGTCCTCTGACTCTCTGCTGCTCTCTGCAGGTTCATTCCCAGACATGCAGATGAGCTGGAGCTGGATGTTGATGATCCTTTATATGTGGAGGAAGAAGAGGATGACTACTGGTACCGAGGTTATAACATGCGGACAGGGGAGAGGGGCATCTTTCCCGCCTTCTATGCCCACGAGGTCATAGGCCAATCTAAGGAGTTGTTGGGTGAGTTGAGAAATACATCACCTGTCATTTTCTGCGTCTCAGTGTGAAGGTCAGAAGAATCACATGCTCTGTATGTCTGCATTACAACCCGTAGGAATGAAAAGAAATCCTGCATGGATCGAGACTTTCAACGTTCAGTTTTTGGGGTCAGTCGAGGTACCTTATCACCAAGGCAACGGCATTCTCTGCGCTGCCATGCAGAAGGTAAGTTAAGTGGAAAACAGCAAAACACATACCCAATCACAAACAAATATGTATTCACCATTAAAGCATATTTGTATTGACACAAAGGTATTTTCTGTACATAAGATTGCGATATCGAGGAAACGGACGGTACATGTGCGGCCTCCTTCTCTGTGTGAGCTGGAGATTAGCTTGCAAGGAGTGAAACTGATCATGAGCCTGGAGGATGAATATGATGCCCTTGATGAGGTATGTACAAATAATTACAGTCATTTATAAATGACTCACATAAAGATAGATCATTTCTTTATTGTGAAATTATGTTGCATTGATGGTTATGTCTTTACACCTTTGTCTCTGCATCTCTCTCTTCCTGTAGTATGACAGATGTAGTCACTTCTTCCAGATGAAGAACATCTCATTTTGTGGATGCCATCCGAGGAACAATTGGTAAACACACACATTGGTTTTCTGTCCTCATGTCACCATTGTTTAGTGTGACTGATTTAATCATATTTGTTCTTCTCTCTGCAGTTACTTTGGCTTCATAACTAAGCACACCGATGCTGAACAGATTTGCTTGCCACGTGTTTGTATCCCAGGAGTCTATGCGACCTGTAGCAGAGTGTGTTGGGTGAGTCCAAATCACATTATCACATCACTTACCATACATCAGAATTACCAAGGCACACTAATGACTTGAAAAGCCTATAACATTAACTATTTAGCTGTAAATCATATTTGAAGTGCTCTTTGATGTTTTGCTTCTGTAGTCTGATATCAAAGTCCATGAGAGTGCATCTTTACTACCAATCACTCTCATCTGTAGCTGGATAAGTGAGCACTGATCCAGGTTTATTTTGCAGTATAGCCTTTTATGTGTGTGCATGTCTGGGAGCTTAGCCATGCCAGATTCCTACATATTGCATTTGAATAATTAAAAATACAGATTGTTTACTGTCTCAAGGTGAGGCAAGAGCAGGCAGACGTGTATGGCTGCAACTAATGAGATTCTTTTTTAGATTCATCTATTAATCTTTTGGTATATAAATGTCGGAAAATGGGGATGAAGAGTAGAATGTGTTCCTTAAAGGTGATGTCTTTTTTTGTCAGTCCAAATCCCAAATCCATTAAAGTTTATATGATATAAAACTGATAAAACGCCATATTTGAGAGACTGAAACAGCATGTCCTAGGATTTCTGCATCCATTATCAACATATTTGTTAAACATTTTCTGTTAATCAACTAATCGTTTCAGCAGAGCAGTAGGGTTGGGCTGAGCTTCACATTGTGCTTTGTCTGTGAAATAGACAAACCCTATGAAAAAAACCAGTAACACTGCTTTCAGTGAGATTGGTTCTGTGTTTGCACTAGAAGCAATCTTTACGTTGGCACCAAACAGCCATTTCTTTGTAAATAGTCAGAACATGGCTTTACAAATTCTGTTACAATATGGATCACTAAGTAAGTGTCTTCTAAATGCTGGCAGGTTGATCTTCAGTCATCTGTTTGTCTTATTATAGTATTATTAAATCTCAGTGCTGCGTTTGACACTGTTGACCACAACATATTACAAGACTGACTGGAAAACTAGATGGGACATTCGGCAACAGTTCTAAATGGGATTGAATCCTACTTAAAGGACAGAAACAACTTTGTTTCTATAGGTAAATACACATCTGAGTTGACACATATGACATGTGGGGTTCCTCAAGGCTCCATCTTGGGGCCTCTTCTCTTTAACATCTACATGCTACCACTGGCTCAGATAATGAAAAACTACAAAATAAGTTACCATAGCTATGCGGATGACACCCACATTTACATAACCATTTCACCAGGAGACTACGCTCCAATTCAAACACTGAGTAAGTGTATTGAACAAATCAATGACTGGATGTGTCAGAACTTTCTCCAATTAAACAAAGATAAAACTGAGGTAATGGTTTTTGGAGCCAAGGCAGAACGTATAAAAGTTAGCGCTGAGCTTCAGTCTGCAATGTTCAAAACAACAGATAAAGCCAGAAATCTAGGTGTAGTCATGGACTCTGAACTGAGTTTCAACAGTCACATTAAAACAGTTACTAAATCAGCCTACTATCACCTAAAGAACATATCTAGGATTAAAAGACTAATGTCACAGCAGGATTTGGAAAAACTTGTCCATGCTTTTATCCTCAGTAGACTCGACTACTGTAATGGTGTCTTCACAGGTCTCACTAAAAAATCCATTAGAAAGCTGCAGCTGATTCAGAACGCCGCTGCTCGAGTCCTTACCAACACTAAGAAAGTGGATCACATCACTCCTGTTCTGAAGTCTTTACACTGGCTTCCTGTGTGTCAAATAATTGATTTCAACATACTGCTGCTGGTTTATAAAGCATTGAATGGTTTAGGCCCAAAATACATTTCTGACCTCCTGCTAAATTATGAACCATCCAGAACTCTCAGGTCTTCAGGGACTGGTCAGCTTTCTGTCCCCAGAGTCAGAACTAAACATGGTAAAGCAGCGTTCAGTTATTATGATCCAAATATCTGGAACAAACTCCCAGAAACCTGCAGGTCCGCTGCAACTCTTACTACTTTTAAATCCAGGCTGAAGACTTTTCTTTTTGCCGCTGCTTTTAATTGATATATTCATATCTTAAACTGCACTGTAACTTTTATTATCTTTGCTTTTTATCTTTGCTTTTAAATGAGTGTTTTTAATGTCATTTTATATCATTGCTTTGAAATTAGTGTTTCTAGATATCATTTTATAATATGTTTCTAAATGCTCTTAATGTCTTTCATTTTTGTAAAGCACTTTGAATTGCCTTGTGTTGAAAGGTGCTATATAAATAAACTTGCCTTGCCATGCCTTATCCGCAGACGGGCCTTCCAGGAGTATTACCAGGAGCATCTGGAGTACGCCTGCCCCACCGAGGACATCTACCTGGAGTAGGCAGAATTGCCATGACTACTACCTTCTCTCTCTGCAGCTTGTGTATGATTATCGAGTTTGCCACCAGAGGGCGCTGTCAGTGGGGTCTTCTCTCCATTGTGTCCCTCTAAAACTGGGATCTTAATTTTTACAGTCTGCTAGGCATTTGACTGATTTCATCCCTCTCTCTTTATTTCCATTATCTCAATGGAATGATTGCCTGTTTCTTTATCTTTTTCTATGATATGAAACTAAAACGCTGAGCACTTGTTTATTTTAAGGTTCCTCTTTTGAAATGAAAACAATATACCTACTACTGCTGTTTCACCTTTCAATGCATGGCTAGTAGGATTACTGCACACAGACACACCAATAATACACATATCCAAGTGAATGGCAAGCAGCTCAACAATCAGTACGGGAATGGTGTAGAATCAAGAGGTTGGGGGTTTAATTAGCTGTAAATATGTATTTGGTTCAATATTGAGAAACTGCTCATTTGATTTTTACTGATAGTGGCATTGGAGCAAAGTAGAGAGAGTACAGTGAACCGTCCTTGGTCCAAGCTTACCCCTGTGTCTCGTTCAAGACGTAGTTTGTGTTGTAAATACGTATGTATAGAAAGTAGAAATACAGGCGTCTCATCCAGTCTAACTAACTAATCCACAAACACTCACAGCTGAGACTGATGGAGGGGATTTTGATTTGTCATGGGTATTCGGGACTCACTTTGACAGGAGTAACTGCAGGAGTGAGAGATTTTAGATTAATGACTTGTAAAACTTTGGAGATGTCATTAGCCCCTGCAAGATATTTAAGTCATCTTGGATTACGTGCAGTTAAGTCTCAGCACATTTAGGGTGACATTTTACCTTTGTCCTGTCCTCAAAGCTGCACTGGCTGACCTTTACCTTGGGAAGCTTTCACAGAAAATCATTCAACTGTTAAAACTGTTAAAAATCATACATTACTGTATGCTTTGCTATGATTGGTGTGACCTTCAGCTCAAAGAAAACTAATACCCTCTGAAAAGCCATACTCTCGCACCTCGGACTGATTAACTGTGTGGTGACACCCTAGTCTCAGTTGTATTTTAATTTGTCAGTTTCAATGAGGGGAAAGGGAAAACTGAAGCGGTAGGCCACGTTTAGTTATGAGATCCTGCAGTGTGCTTACTGTACAGTGAGAGGGTCACAATGTAAACAAACCTTTTGATAATCCATTAAAAGGGAGGTTTTATAGTTATGGTTAGACTTCGATCTTGTTTTTTCAAGTACGATTGGTAAGAGAGATGGCCACAATTATTCATTGCTCTAAGTTTGGTTCAAAGGTTGAAAGGATCATTCACACATCACACAATAACCTGCACTGGGGTTGTTGTAGCATACCATTGCTTACAGTCTAGCACCTTATATAGGGGAGGGGGTATATTTGAAAAAACAATGCACTCACTACAGGCATCTGACCATTAATTCCGACTATCCTTATTGTTCTTTCAGACACTGTTTAGCAACTTGTTCTGCTGCTTTAAGTCACAGTCCACCAGAACAAACACCTCAGTTCACTGTTGATATGGCAGGGATGGATGTGGGGTTGTTATATGTATTGCTGTCAGGTAGACTATGTATATACAATAGTGAATATAAGATAGTGCTGTGTCCTTTATGTTGAGTATGTTATGAAATTATTATGTTCATTATTCAAAAGAAATTCAAGGAAAGATCACAAGCAGACAGAAACCCCTGAAATAAAAGAAAAACACATCTGTGATCTGCAATAATTTGTTTTCATGTTTTTTCACTCGGTATCTGTCACATAGATGGAATTACGGTTCCAGAAACCTCCTTAAGTCCCTGCAGACAGGCTTTAGCAGCACATTTAGGGCACCTGTGTGAGATGTGACATCATTATTGTGTGACACTAACAGACTACTGACCAATCTGCTGTTAGAGCTGAAAAGTTTGTCATTAAGATGCCATTGAAACAACTATTATTGCATCTTGCCGATTATCACCAACTATGTGACCCATCTCTTGGTATCTATTTGCTTCTGTTTTTCTATCTCGTTACAGCCTAGTTAAAACCCCTTCTTTCCACACAGCTACATAATAACAACCTCTGAGGATGATCTCGTCCCATATAGCCGCTGAGACATACATTAACAGTTAAACCAAACTTTTGACTTTATTACAATTAACAAGATGCTTTACTGTATACCTAGAGCAAAACAGTATGTGACAGAACAAACATATCCTATCTTGTATCTTTAAAAACAAACAATTGTAGAGTTAATCAAAATTCCAGGGAAAAGCAAACAAAAAAATTACAACAAAAATCACTCTGCCTTGTCATGGGTTTGGTCTTATGAATAAAATATATGCTTGATGTCTGAAACCTTCATTCTTGTCTTTATTGTTCAGATCTCATGATTGCTTGTGTGTTTGAAATAGACTGCAAATCATTTTTTTTAAATCACATAAAATCCATGCATCAATGCTAAATGCTATGAATATCAAGAATGTTGAGGTGAAAATTAAATAATAAATCAATGATTAAAACATGTAATAAAATATCCAGGAAATGTATACACTACATTTTTAGTGCAATGTTATTTTTCAGTACACAGTCATTTAATCATATCTGTCCACAAGCATGTAGCAATGCATCATCAAATGATTACAAAATCAGCATCACATCTGGTGCTTTCACAAAGACCTCTTGAGGTCAAAATCAGTGTGTACTTCAATTTTTTCCCAAATTGTCATTATTAGCGGGATTTGTCCCATCAACACCTGCAGCAACCCGGCTTGGGACTACACCGAGGATTGCAGCAAGGCTCCAGGTCTGTGTCGACTCCTTTTGATATCTGGCTCTCTCCGAACACCATTGATGCCTGAAACTTTTCCTTGACTTGTATGATCTGCTGCAGCACGGCTTGGAGGTCAGGTTTTCCAAAAAGCTGGAGAGGGTAGTGCTCTGAGGGGTCGGCCTCCAGGTCGAAAAGGAGAGGGGGATCGTGGGCCTTGAGGACAGCAAATACTGGGCAGTCTTGATCTGGAGTAGTCCCACTGTGTGTAGCACCTGAGAACAAACATGGACAAATATGACTAATAATTTATAAATAATTCAGTTCTGACTGTGATTATGCCTCTGGACATTTCTACTTGTTTTAAAAGGCCTGCTGTACCTCGTGTATAGAAGTGGGCCTTGTACTTCCCTAGCCTGAGTGCAAACAGGCCATACATCTCACTGGGATCTGTGGGGTAGAACATCATGGTTTCCCTTTTACCCTGCAAAAGATGAGTAGATATCAAATTAAAAACATTGTTTGTGTTTACACATTATTTTATTCTATAGACTGTGAGCCATTACCTTTCCTTGGTTGATAAGGATGTCTGTCATATCGACCCCGTCCAGCATCACCTGCGGTAGCTTGGCTCCTGCCAGACCTGCGATAGTGGGGAGGATATCTAGAGTGCTGGCCATCTCATGAGTCACACCTAAAGAGAGGCATACAGGGGGAAAAGTCAGTATTCACTAAAGACCCTGACACAAGGCACACACTTCTGGCCTTCAGGAAGCGTTTGTTGCCCTGTTTTTGCAGTATGTTGCGGCTATCAGAGCGATTCCGCCTATTAAATTGGCAACAATTAGCCATAGAACAGTTGATTCTTTAATGAATTCAGTGTAAAGTGGTATGCTTTTAAATACAGTAGCTTAGTAAATGTGACTGAAATAAGCAAAAGGGGACAAGGGAATATACACCAAGTGGTTTTAGCTCTTGATGTCTAAGAAATACAGACCTGGCCTGATGGTGCCAGGCCAGAAGGCGATGGCCGGCTCCCTCATCCCCCCCTCATAAGTTGTGCCTTTTCCACACTTCAGAGGGCCAGAGCATCCTCCACCGGACATGCGCATCAGTTCAGGCCTAAAGAACAGAAATGAATAACACACCATTTGATAAAGGATACATTATCTCAAGGCATTAAATCAAAGATAAAAAAGGGCAAAGATAAAATGCAACTTCACCTTTGAACAGAGGAAAAATTTACAACTGTACCAATGCTATCAGAGTGGGAGATAAACATGTCTGCATAAGAAACTATAAAAGCAGGCGTCAAAAACCAACCCATTGTCTGAAGTGAAGAATACGAGGGTGTTGTTGATCACTCCTGTTTTCTCCAGAGTTGTCAGTAGGTTTCCTATCGTGTTGTCAAACTCAAAAAGAGAATCTCCAAATCGGCCCCTTAAAGTACGCCCGGCAGCCTCCACTCCTGCATACTGGGGGTAGTGGGTGTGCTGTGGGAGGAATTAGAAGAAAGTGTTTACCATCTGAATTGTTCTTATCTATCGACATGGGGTTACAAAAAAAATTGTTTTGTTTTGAAAACTCAAATGGACATGGACATGTTAAAATTGTTGATGCTTACATGGGACGGATAGTAGATGAAGAAAGGTTGTTTATTCTTTGCTGATGTGGCAATGAAATCGGTTGCAAAATCACTGTAAGCCCTTTCCAGTTCCAGGAAGTTGACTGGTTGCTGCTTGATGACCTCATTGTGCATTAGTGGGACGGTGACAGTACCCACATCACAGAATCCAAAACACTTAATATCTGGAGGGAAACAAGTCAGGTTCCTACAGGGACCCTGGGAAAAACAGGGAGACAACAAATATTCTATACAAAATCTCCCCATTTAATAATACTATCACATATTACCTCAGTCATTTTAGTTTGGAGCTAAATGTATTCACACTGACCATGTCGTGGGAGTAGGGGATCCCCAGGTAGTGGTCAAACCCCTGCCTGGTTGGAAGAAACATCCCATTGGCACCAACTCCTAAGTGCCACTTCCCTATGGCTGCAGTAGCATAGCCCACAGGTTTCAGCACTTCAGCAATGGTGGTCTCATTCAGAGGAAGACCCCCTCTAGAACCTGGGTAAAACACTCCTGGGTAGACACCTGAGCGGGTCTGATAACGCCCTGTCAACAACGATGCCCTGAAAATACATCAAAACAGATAGGGACTATTATTTAAAGACGACATGCTCATTGTCAAATTCATACTTGTATTTTGACTTTATTTTGATTGAAACAGTTCTTAAAAATAACGTGTCTTAACAAAATAATGCTGAATCTTAATTAAAGAATATGATAGAAGGTAAAATAAAATAGGTGTGTCTTATTTCTCCTGTGTAGTAATAATATCCGTGTATTTGGAGTAACTGGGTAACATAACGCGGATACAAGCGGCCGAGATGGGTTTTCTCCGCAGGGTGGCTGGCGTCTCCCTTAGGGATAAGGTGAGAAGTTCAGTCATCCGGGAGGGACTCGGAGTTGAACCGCTCCTCCTTTGCGTCGAAAGGAGCCAGTTGAGGTGGTTCGGGCACCTAGTAAGGATGCCACCTGGGCGCCTCCCGAGGGAGGGGTTCCAGGCACGTCCAGCTGGGAAGAGACCAAGGGGTAGACCTAGGACCAGGTGGAGGGATTATATATCTTCGCTGGCCTGGGAGCGCCTTGGGATCCCCAAGTCAGAGCCATAGCCGCGGGAAGTAGGGGTGCTGGGGGTGCTGCAGCACCCCCTGTTGGCGAGTGGTGTACATTTGAAAAACTGAGTGACCACCTAAATAAAAATGATTAAACTACATAAAATAGTTATGATTTTACTTAAAATAAAATTAGCTGTATACAGTAGCATATAATAGTCATAGTATATATCAGGTGGCTTGAATTTATTTTCCAAATAAGTAAAATCCGAGTCATCTAGGTCGTAGATCTTGGGAGAGTGACGTAATTGACGCGACACACACACTGCAGAGTGACAACTTTCTAGAATGGTGCAAAAAAGGATTTTGGATTTTTTTCTCCAACAAACAACCCAATAAAAAGAGTGAACCACCAGCTACTCCTCAGCCCACCACCTCTACAACTAAAGTAATATATATATATATATAAATGATCCATTATCTCATTACATTTGCGCATATTTTAACACATTTCAGGAACCGAAATCTGCACTTTGGATAAAGCCAGGTTCAAAATTATCGTTTTATTTTGTAGTCATATTAGCATCTAAGGCTTTCACCGAAGGGATTTTGGATATCTCTCTTTATCACTCCATAAATCAGAAAATATTGTCAACAGCCCTAAAATATCAATTTTCGCCATGTTTCTAGGTATAAAATCTTATATAATTCAGGCTATGAATGATATATGAACAAACCCTTCTGTAAAAGCCTTCATAATATTGATAGGAATATAACTGGAAGGTTTGGTGTATGTAAGTGCAACTGAAGTGGAAATTTCGGACTCAGAGTAGGAGAAAAAACTCATTTTGAGAAAACGAACTTTAAAGATTGCAGTGAGGCGCTAGCTAAACCTGTTCTTTGGATGATAGCTTGCGCCTCGACGCACTCCGTGAAGGTATTTCATGTTCGGGGTCATTTGTGTTTTGTATAACCTTGCTTCGTGCAAGTGACAATTGTTGTTGTCTTCTATGTGAACGGTTTTTTCGCCGTTCTTTTGCCATTTTGAGATTTACATTTCTAGCGGAAAGCTAACCAGGAAGTGTTTTAGCACACCACGTGATGCATCTGAACGAATCACGTTGTCAGAAATTGACACCAGCCAATGAGATTTCGTTTCTTGGTTTAAGACCCTTTTGTCACGATTGGTTGCTGATACAAAGGAAATGACCATATTTGGATCCGATGACTATGAAATCATTGTGCAGGAGAGACGGAGCTTTTCCAACGATGACATTGTGCAAACAGCGATCGCGATACTTTATGTTACGTTAGAATGCTAACTTTTGGTGAATTTAGGAGAAATATACAGATGCAAATAGACAAACTATAGTAAAATGAACACTTAAATGTGTATTTTGTACGTTTTCCTTCCAAAAGCCTGAAAGAAAACATGTTATGGAATCAAAATAGCACAACATCTCAAAATTGACCAGTGCATGAAAAACGATGTTTTTGCCTGCCGTGTCTCGCCTTATACAAACAGGATGGAGCCGTTTTTTTAAACGGCTCCATCCTCACTTTTGGCAGCACCCCCTGAGCAAAATGACTTCCCGCGGCTATGGTCAGAGCTGGTTGATGTGGCCAGGGAAAGGAACGTTTGGGGCTCTCTGCTGGAACTGCTACCTCCGCGACCCGACCACGGATAAGCGGGAGAAGATGGATGGATGGATAACATAACAAGAAAGCTATATAAAAAAACACCTTAACCCTCTTGTTGTCTTCGGGTCAAATCTGACCGATTTACTACTTTCATCAATCATACATCTTTTGTTTTAGATTCGATTGCATTAAGGCTTTATGATATCCTTCACAGTAGACATTTGAACATATACAATTGCTGATCACCACTTTCATTGAAGGGGGGGACGACGACGGACGAAGACAATAGGAGGGTTAAATGATCTTCAATACAAATATTTTTCTAAAATCTTATCATAATACAGATGTTATCAAAAAAATGTGACATCATTATCAGAATGTGCACGAATAGCCTCAACGGTAATTTGTTGACGGTCCCTAAATTAAACCCTGTGGTTTAGAGCAAGGCTTGGATAAGAGCCATCTGTCCTCTGTCTGTGAAAATGAGGAACAATACGCCACTAGATCCGGATTGAATGTTGGAAATCAAACCTACGGCGGTGGTTTATGACATACAATTAAGGGACAACAATATTAAAACGAGTGCACACTGCACATACATTAAAACGTATTTGTTTATGGGACATTCTCTCCCGCTTACAGACAATAACATTAAATCAGTCAGCGTCGGTCCTGCATCATTACAGACAGCGCAGACACCATATACTGTATATTTAAAGTTAGACACCTGGACGGTGTGCACACGGGGCTGGTGCAGTAGAAGTCAGTGAACCGGAGCCCTCCAGCTGCCATCCGGTCCAGGTTTGGAGTGAGAGAACTGGGATGTCCATAACAACCCAAGTCCCCGAAACCTAAATCATCTGCAAAAAGGAGGACGAAATTCGGCGGTGAAGCCGAAGATGTGCAAACAACAAAAGGGCTTAAGAAGAAGAAGAAGCCGATGCTATCCATTCTGAGTCCTCCTGCATCTGAAGACTTGCAGAACTTCCGCGTTAGGTCCCCTATCTGACCAAAACAAAACGTCACGTGTTCACTCGCGGAAACTGGCGCGTTGACGTCACGTGGGGCTAGGAAATGTAGTCCTATTTCGCAGCAGCCTAATGCATTGTTTTTTTTAAGTGAGGAAAAGATAGCTGTTGCCTGTTTATGAAGAACAATGTGGACTCAATCTCCCCTTCTCCATAAAAAGGTAGGTGTTTACAATGTTAAACATGATACTGGTTAAAGGCTCAGCTGTGTTTTGTTAGCAAAGACCCCTCACCAATTGTTTGTATTAATATGAAATACTTTTGAAGACTCTCTTGTCCTGTGACTGTGCTACTGTGACTTTGATACTGTAGCAGGATACATACACAGTGTTTTTGCCTCGTGTGTTGAATGTTTTGTTTACCTCTGAAGTTGTTAGTCTAATGGCCTGCTGCTGAGTTTCAGTCCTCTCTGGCAACTATGAGGGGCCGTACAGGCCATAATTCATACTGGTCCTCTCACGCACATACATTCTCCTTTTACATACATATATTTTCACTCTTACATACATACATTCTCCTTTTACATACATATATTTTATAATATGCATGTCTGAAGGGAATATATGTATGCAAGAGAAGAATGTATGTATGTGTGAAGACAATATATGTATGCAAGTGAAGAATGTATGTATGTGTGAAGACAATATATGTATGTGAGAGAAGAATGTATGTATGTGAGAGAGAAAGTATAGTGGAAACGGAAGGAGTATGGTTGAAACGGAAGGCAGGTCATTCTTGCGCTGTGATTGGCTCAGAAGGTCGAGCGGGGCGGGCTCATGTTCAGAACTTCTGATTCAAATCAACATAACATGATGGAGGGAGATGAATCGCGTAGATTGCAGCAAGCATTAGGGGTTTTAAGGAACATTTTGTCAACCCCTGAAACTGTCACATCCCTGGCCAGGTGTCCTTGCGGGTGCGTTCGCTTTACTTATCAGAGCGTGCCGTAAGGGCGGTTACTCTTTGGTTTATAAACTCCCGCCTGGGACGGACTGATGCATTAGATTATGTGCTATATGGAGGGGACTTTGACAGAGTATTTCTCACAAAGTACACAGTAAAGTACTTCAATGTATTGTTAGTAGCAGTCAAACTAGTACCGAGTCCAACAGTGTCAGTTTTATGAAGAACTTGTGGTAAAATATATTTGTAAAAAGAAAATGAAGAGCTACTGATTTGAAAAAACGGCTCTCTGTATAGTTTAAATCTCCTAACAATGTTGTCCATTTATTCTTCTCCCCTCGAGTCCAACAGTGTCAGTTTTATTAAGAACTTTCAGTAAAAAATATTTGTAAAATATGAAGAGCAGCTGATTTGAAAAGACAAACGCGAGAGACGGCTGAGTGACCGCAGTGCAGAATCGCTGTATAGTTTAAATCTCCTAACAATGTTGTCCATTTTAGACACATGCTTATTATATTTACAGCCTTAATAACATTCATTTTCTGGGCTCAATGTGTGTCTTGGCCATTTTCGTTGTGATCGCTAAATTCCCCTTGTTTCCCCTTGTTTATAATTATGTTCAACGTTCCAAGCAAACGAGTGCTTTTGTTTTGAAATCACTTCCGCGAGTATCGCGCCCCCCCCCCCACCCCCCCCCCCCGCTACAATGACCATTAGACCATTTAGTAAGGTAAAAAGCAAAAACGCCTCGCAGACACTCTTCCGTTTACTTGTTTAATAAAGAAAAACAAGTGGTCCGTAGATACACGGAGTCATCTAACCCTAACCCTCTCCCTCCATCATGTTGATTTGAATCAGAAGTTCTGAACTAGAGCCCGCCCCGCTCGACCTTCTGAGCCAATCACAGTGCAATAATGACCTGCCTTCCGTTTCAACCATACTCCTTCCGTTTCCACTATACTTTCTCTCACACATACATACATTCTTCTCTCACATACATATATTGTCTTCACACATACATACATTCTTCACTTGCATACATATATTGTCTTCACACATACATACATTCTTCTCTTGCATACATATATTCCCTTCAGACATGCATATTATAAAATATATGTATGTAAAAGGAGAATGTATGTATGTAAGAGTGAAAATATATGTATGTAAAAGGAGAATGTATGTATGTAAGAGTGAAAATGTATGTATGTAAAAGGAGAATGTATGTATGTAAGAGTGAAAATATATGTATGTAAAAGGAGAATGTATGTATGTAAGAGTGAAAATATATGTGCGTGAGAGGACCAGTATGAATTACGGCCTGTACGGCCCCTCATAGGCAACCTTAGTTCTCATTCATAACACTCCGTTCGATGTCTCACTATGGGATGCGCCTCATCGCGGAGCAAACAGAAGCATCAATCTCATTACGCCAATCCTGATTGGCTGGTGATCTTGACGTCAGCGTCAGGGAATCACCCCCTATAAGTATATATTTACAGTCTATGTGTGAAACCCGTGCCTATTGCCAAGCACTGATGTTATATCTTTATATTTAAGGCCAAGCTCAAAGTAAAATCGATGAACCACTCCATTGTTGTGGTTTCTCTGTGTTGCCGTAGCAGCCGAACTGACCAGGAAGTACTAAATGAAAAGTATTGCGAGATCTCGCAAAGGTTTTGCGATATCTCGCAAAACATTTTTTTTTTTTTTTCTGTTCAAATTATTTATTTTTTTCTTCTCCATGTCCCCTAGGGGGCTCCGTACTCCGTAGACACCCCTGCACTAGATACTAGGAAAATATTTTTGATGAGAAACAACAGAGGTCTACCCTATTTGTTTATTAACATTGTCATATACAGTAGACTGTAGCTTGAACATGTATAAATGAGGGCTGTCAAGTTAACGCGTTAATAACGCGTTAACGCAAAAAAAAATTAACGCCACTAATTATTTTAACGCGATTAACGCATGTGTATTTTTTTTCCTCGACCGCCCCGTAGTTCTCATTCATAACACTCCGTTCGATGTCTCTCTATGGGATGCGCCTCATCGCGGAGCAAACAGAAGCATCAATCTCATTACGCCAATCCTGATTGGCTGGTGATCTTGACGTCAACGTCAGGGAATTCACCCCCTATAAGTAGCTTGCGCCACGACGCATGCACCATTCAAACACCTCTTCTCGCTTCAGAGCACATCTCTATAGTAGCCGGACAAGCTTAACGGTCCACAGACTGAACCCAAATATAACCATTTTCGGTCGACGGGCGCTCGCCGGCTACTCCTTCTGCTTCGCAAGAAGACGGTAATACTAACGCCAGTTAGTATTAAAATCGACCTCGCCGTTCTTTCCCCGGAAAGTAAGGTAAGGTTTTGATTTTTCTCAAGCTAGCTACGCACCCGTTGCTAGCTAGCTTCCCCTTACTACCGACACCACGGTAGCGAGGACGCTTTTCTTTTTCTCTCTCACGGAGGAGAAAAGGATTAGAAGTATATTGACACACCAGTCAATATTCTTTGAGAACAAAGGACCCACACCGTCCCCTTTTTCTCCGGATTAAGGACGGGTTGGTAACACTTTTTCTCTCAACGACGTACCTGTTACGAGCGGGTCCTCTCCACGCCACGAGGTGAACAAGATGGACGCCTCTCCCCCTCACACCAGAGGAGTCAGGGACTCGAAGGCTCGGTCATGCGGCTGCGGGTTGAAGATAGCAGGCAAAGACTCACACCAGGTCTGCCCGTCCTGCCTCGGGCTGAAACACGCCCAGGAGGCTATCGACAACCCCGGCTCGTGCGGGCATAGCGCCCTTTTCACCCGAAAGAGCCTCCACCGACGGCTAGCACACCAAGCTAGCTTGTTGGAACAGGACTCCCTCATGTCCACTGATTCGCCGTTTGGCAATCAAGGCAGAGACTGAGCCCCTCACTATGTCGGTATTGGGCTCACTAACAGCGGCAGCTGTGGAACCGGGATCCCACACCGTGTCAGGCCGGGACCCGGTGGCGGCAAGAGACGCGGGAACGGAGCCCCACGCCTCACCAGGCGGGAGCTCCCGGCGAGACCTCACCATGGTCTCACCCGCGGGGAATGTCCTGGAATTAGACTACATGGGGGACAAAGAGGACACCTCTGAGTCCCTCCTGTCTGATTCGGATGAGCAAGAAGAATATATCTTCATGTCATCGGCTCAAACGGCAAAGCCGGGAGCGATGGCTGCTCTCCCGGGCGATAGCACACCAGCTTCGCCCTGTCTGAGCAGGGACCTGCAGGCCGCGTGTCAGCGCGCTGCGTCCAGGCTAGACATCCCGTGGCCCGAAAGGGCCAAGGAGACCGCCAGGTCCCGTTACGAGGGGAAACATTCTCCCCAAGCAACGAGGACAAGGAGGCAACTCTTCCCGGAGATGTTGGATGAGGTGTCGGTCTCGTGGAGGGACCGACCCTTTACCAACAAGGCCCCAATCCAGGGTGCCTCCTCCCTAGACTGCGACGGTATGGAGAGGCTCGGCCTGCTCCGCATACCGCCGATGGAACTGCTGGTGGCAACCCACCTCCTACCGAGGATGGGCCCGTCACCAAGCAGGAACCCAACGCTGCCAGCGAAGGTGGACTGTTTCCAGTCAACCATGACGGAACGGTCCTACAGAGCCGCAGCGTTGTCCGCCAGGGCTCGGAACGTTTCCTCACTGCTAACCGCATACCAAGCGGAGCTCTGTGAGGATATGTCGAGTAATCCTGGACCGGCCGTTCTGGACGAGTTGGGCCGCGGTCACAGACATTTGTCTCCGTGTCCAACGCTGCGCCGTCCAGGCCACGGGCAAAACAATGGGGATCATGGTGGTGCAGGAAAGAGCTAGATGGCTCAACCTCACCAATCTCCCAGACCGGGAAAAGGAGGATGTGCTTGACATGCCCATCGTTCCCGAGGGGATTTTCGGCTCCGCTCTTGCCTCCATGCAAAGCAGATGCGAGTCGAAAAAAGAAGGAGGACGAGGCCCTCCACCTCTGCCTCCCTCGAAGGGCCCAGCCGCTGCCTTCGCAGCGGCAGCCCTTCGTCCAAGCTGCGAACCCTGCTCGGTTAAAAATACTGAAAGCGCAGAGGTCGCAGTCCGCCCCAAGTCCCCAGCCCAGGCAGGGACGAGGGCGAGCTGGCCTAGAAAATCTCCGGTTCCGGCTGCAGCCCAGGCGCAGCCAACCCAGAATTTCGGCCAGCAGTCGAGGAAGAAGAAGCGAGCGGGCGCGACAGCCCCTCCTTCTCCCCTCTGTGACGGAGCTGGAAGTCTACGGTTCCCCAGCTCTAAATGTGTTCCCGCCGCCTCGAGAGATGCCTCAACACCATCCTCAAGTCCGCATAAACACATGTCACACACTTATTGATTTTTCTGTCACAAATCATTTTCCGCTGACGCATCCAGGCTTCGAGCCAAGGGCGCAGCTCGGAAAAATGAAAAGAAAAACAATAAACAGTCCGTCAACTGTTCCCCTTCTGAGAGCAGCTACGGCCTCTCTCAAAGGGCGGACAATTGACGGGTCTGTGAAGGCATCACCGTCACGCGCATGCGCAGTGCCAGCTGGGGCTGTAAAGGCACCACCGTCATGCGCATGCGCAGTGCCGACTGGGGTCGTGAAGACACCACCGTCACGCGCATGCGCAGTGCCGGCTGGAGCTGTAAAGGCACCACCGTCACGCGCATGCGCAGTGCCGGCTGGGGTTGTGAAGGCACCATCGCCACGCGCATGCGCAGTGCCGGCTGGAGCCGTAAGGGCACCACCGCACACGCATGCGCTGTGTCGGTGGGGATTGTCGAAATGGGGCACCACAGGTGCTCACCACACTGGAGGGCCCCATAACCCACAACAAATAGAGGGGAAGAGACGTGACATCCTCAGCTGGCTCTAAGGAGCATACAGCGGGAGATGCTCACGACATCTGCTTGGGTTTCTCAAGACGGTTACACGGAGCTACAGACTCCAAGTCACCGTCACCCCCCCTCGCCTCTCGGGCTATCTGTATTCACAAGCCCGGGGGAGTCAACCCATATTCTGGAGAGAGAGATTCTCTCTCTCCTAGAAAGGAGGGTTTTATCTATAATGCCCGCCGAGCAGAGTCAGATTACGCAGACAAATGTCCTCGTAAAGCACCTGCTCAACATGGGTCTCATAATAAAAACCAAACCCCGCGCGCCACGGCGTGCGGAGAGTATTGGTTATTATGAAATGCGTAGTGGCACTACGCCACTGGCCGCACCCGACTTTTCTAGTACGGGGCGCGGCCTACAGGTGCCGTCCTTTCACGGAAGGTGGCCACCACGGACGCATGTCTGACAGGCTGATAGGGTATTTACGAAGGTCGCCCGGTGAGGGGTCTCTGGAGCAGAGACCTCCAGCGGGCGCACGTAAATCACCCGGAGCTTTTAGCGGTATTCCCCACCCTAAAACGCTCTCTGCCTTCTCTCAGAGGACACCATGTCCTCGTGAGGACAGACAACACGACCACAGTATCGTGTATGAACCGCCAAGGGAGGTTGCGTTGTCTCCAGTCACACACACTGGCACACAAACTTATCCCTTGGAGCGGCAGACGTCTCCTCTCTCTGAGAGTGACGCATGTACCAGGAGTGATGAACCTCGGGACAGAACTACTGTCCAGAGGTGCACCACTCTATGCAGACTGGACTCCACATCCAAGGATCGTGAGTCCGCTGTGGGTGTGTTATGGCAGAGCCGCGTTAAATCTGTTCGCATAAAGAGAAAATGCTCAATGACAGCTGTTCTCTTTAATGCACGATTTAAACGCACCGTTAGGCGTGGACGCAGTCGTACACGATTGACCTCCGGGTCTTCTGTACGCGTTCCCACCCCTGGCTCTGATACCCCCAACTCTGGCCAGAGTGAAGGAGCAACGCCACACACTTATCCTGATGGCTCCGCCTTAGCCCGCAACGTACGGGCTGGCCGAGATATATCGGCTGTTGTGCGGGCAGCCATGGCAGCCCCCTCTACGCAGGGACAGATTGTCTCAGGCGGGGGGGGCGATCCTTCATCCACGCCCAGAGCGCGGAGCACTATGGGCCTGACCCGTGAGTGGTACAATCTGAATACAGTGGGACTCCCTCAGAAGGTGATAAACACTATTCAGAGTGCGAGAGCTTCCTCCACCAGGTCTCTTTATGACTGTAAGTGGAGGGTGTTTGAGGAGTGGTGCCTTCAAGAAGGACACATCTCCTTTCAATGTCCTGTCGGGGTGATTTTATCATTTCTACAGGACTTGATCGATAAACACAGAGCTTTCTCCACGATCAAGGTGTACCTGGCTGCTATTGCTGCATGCCATGTGGGCTTTGAGGGTAAGACGGCTAGCCAACATCCTTTGGTCTGCCGTTTTATGAAGGGAGCTCGCAGGCTCCTCCCTGTCTCCAGGTCACTGGTGCCCTTATGGGACTTGGCAGTGGTTTTAAATGGGCTCAGAATGACCCCATTTGAACCCCTGGAAGGAGCTGACATGAAACATCTGTCAATCAAGACAGTGCTGTTACTGGCCCTGGCATCCGCCAAACGGGTCAGTGATATTCATGCGCTGTCTGTACATCCTTCATACACTCAGTTCGCCCCAGGGCAAACGAGAGTGTTGTTGAAGCCCAACCCTGCCTTTACACCAAAGGTGGTTGGTTCGTGTACCCCAATTGACATTGAGGCATTTCCTCCGCCGCTGGTTTCCTCCGGGGAACAGCGGCAGGATCTGTTGTGTCCAGTCCGTGCTTTACGCACATATATGGACAGATCAAAGGAGCTTCGTCTTAATGACCAACTCTTTGTGTCCTGGGCTAACCCTCACAAGGGCAAGCCTGTTACTAAGCAACGGCTCTCCCACTGGTTTGTGGAAGTAATTGCTTTGGCCTATACGAGTCAGAGTTTGCAAGCACCTTCAGGTCTGCGGGCTCACTCGACTCGGGGCCTGGCTACATCCTGGGCTTTGTTCAAGGGTGTTTCCATCCAAGACATCTGTGCAGCGGCGAGCTGGTCCTCGCCGCTCACTTTTGTCCGCTTTTACAGGCTAGACGTCTCCGCTCCAAGCGTGGCCCGAGCAGTGCTGGGCACCTTGTTGAGTCGGGACTCTACCTGTTAAGTTCTGGTTGGTTTGGTGATTTTCGAGATAAGCTCGTCTGGCAATACGGGAGCTACAATTTCCCATAGTGAGACATCGAACGGAGTGTTATGAATGAGAACTATAGGTTACTTACGTAACCCCAGTTCTCAGAGTAACATGAAGTGAGATGTCTCACCAGACGGCCCTCCTTGCTATGGTGAAGCGAGAAGAGGTGCTTATTTTGAATGATGCATGCGTCGTGGCGCAAGCTACTTATAGGGGGTGATTCCCTGATGCTTACGTCAAGATCACCAGCCAATCAGGATTGGCGTAATGAGATTGATGCTTCTGTTTGCTCCGCGATGAGGCGCATCCCATAGTGAGACATCTCACTACATGTTACTCTGAGAACTGGGGTTACGTAAGTAACCTATAGTTTCTCCTACTGATTCGACCTGACACATGGTCAACTGGGGAGGAATACAGCTGGTGCAGGACCCACCAGTCGAGGAGATGTGTGTGGGGGCTTATTCATTTATTTATTGTCTGAGTAATGCGTCAGTGAGGTGACCAGGAGCCCCGGCCACACGAGGACAATAACGGTGAGGCTGCCACTTGCATGTAATATTCTTTCTGACGTGTGCTTGTATGAGAGAGAGAGAATGCGTGATAATCCAAAAAT
The DNA here is from genome assembly GCF_902827175.1 of Gymnodraco acuticeps. Classification (NCBI taxonomy): domain Eukaryota; kingdom Metazoa; phylum Chordata; class Actinopteri; order Perciformes; family Bathydraconidae; genus Gymnodraco; species Gymnodraco acuticeps. The sequence goes on along the minus strand of NW_022990047.1, from coordinate 1,203,032 downwards.
AGCCCCACACATGTGTCATTTGAATCACCTGTTACTTCGATTTACAGGGGATGTATGCAAAGTAATGCTGATATATGAAACAGAATCACTGAGAAGTGGCCTGCTCTTGCATTTCCAACTCGTCCGATAATGGCTTTTTTCTTTGGTTCTGATGAATTATGCAACACACACACTGTACCTTTCACTAGTGTGTGCGGGTGCGCCTGTGTGAGTGCGTGTGCCCCTGTGTGAGTGCGTGTGCCCATTCATGTACACAGATCATTTAGCTTGCGTGCTGTTCAGCATCCCGGAGCGTCCACACAGCAGCGTGCGTTGACGCTTGGCGGTGGGCGTGTCTGAAGCTTGGGGATTTTTTGCGAGCAACGCGACCAACAATCAATCATATGAATCTCCCGCCACCGACATACAAAGCAATAGCAATGTTAAAACGAAGTAAACTGGATATCAAATCCCCAAACAGGTGAAAACCTACCAGTTTCACCCACTGTCTCTGCCACCTCCCTCCATGCCTCGCTCCTCCGGTTTGTATCCCGGCAGTGTTTCTCAAACTTTTTCATACCAAGGACCACTTAACCAATAAAAACACACTCGCGGACCACCTAACACCACAAATATCAACAATCACATCGTTTTTCTAGAACAGATTACAAATTGCCTGAAAATGGTACAAACAAGTGCACTTGGCAACATGTGTGATGAAGGTGTTGCGCGGGGCTATATCATGCAATCGAAAGTGAAACTTAAACTCGCTCCATTGCGGAGATATTCCCGGGAGAGTGCGGAAAACAACAATTAATTAATTTATTTCAAATGTGAAATGTTACCAATATACTCACGGACCACTAAGGGGCGCTCACGGACCACCAGTGGTCCGCGGACCATTGATTGATTGATTGAAAAGTTTATTAACAGCTTGTATATTGGGTACAGTACAGTACAGCTCAAAACATACAATTGTTAAGGGGATGCAGACCAGAGAAAGACTTTCGTCTTGTTTACATCAGGGTCTCCCATTTCCAATTCATCATATCATTTAAGACATATAAGACATATTTGACATACAGATGGCTTATTTACAATTTACATACAGGTGGTTTTTTTACATACAGATTGCTTGTTTACAATTTTCATTTTAGATTTCGTTCTAATACATCCTAACCGGACATTTAAGACATACCAAGTCTACAGATATACAGTTAGTAACAGAGTCTAAAATGCGAGTATATACATAGATGGGGGGGGGGGGGAAGCTGTCCATTGAACGACAGGTTGAGATTTGTACCATTACCGGGGCCAGTTTTGCAATGCTCTCCCCCGAAGGTGCTCTTTAAGAGAGGTTTTGAAGGTAAGTATAGTTTTACTTTCCTTTACAGTTGTGGGAAGAGCGTTCCACCTTGATGTGGTATAATTGCGAAACGTGTATTCCCCCTTTTTTGTGCCAAATCTGGGTTTCACATGATTTGTGGAGCTCCCTCTGGTGTTATGATCATGGTATTCCTTGACCTTTGGGAAGAATTTTGACATGTACATGGGTACCATAGAGGTGTAGTGGATCTTGTAGACCAGGCCCATTGTAAGTAGCTGTACTCTGTCGTCTACTCTAAGCCATCCTAGGTTGTCAAAGTGGGCAGAGGTGAGGTGGGTTCTAGATGAAAGGTCAAGCAGTAGTCTGACCAGTTTATTTTGCGATGTTTGAAGTTTTATTTGTAGCGCCTTGGAGGTGCTATGGTACCATGACGTGCAAGCATAGTCATAGTACCCTTGAATGAGTGCTCCTGCCAGAGTTTTCAGGGTGTTTTTGTTTACCAGAGAGGAGATCCGGTATAGGAATCTAGTTCTTTGATTGACTTTTTTTATTACATTGGATGCCATTTTGTCACAGGAGAGGTTTGCCTCAAGAATAGATCCTAGGTATGTAATTTCCTTCTTACTTGTGACAATAATGTCGCCCACTGCAACTGAGAAGTCGTCGGATTTGCTGAGATTATGTTTCGAACCGAAGAGAATGGACTCTGTTTTACCCAGGTGTAATGATAATTTATTATCGGCGAGCCAGGTGCAGATTCTGCCGAGCTCGGAGCTGAGGGTTTTTTCAACCTGCAACCTGTTCCTGTCAGAGACCAGCAGGGCTGAGTCGTCCGCGAACAGGAACAAGTTGCAGTCACATGCTGATGACATGTCATTTACATAAATTAGGAACAGTAACGGACCTAATATGCTTCCTTGTGGAACACCACAGCTCACTGGGAGGGGGGGGGGGACAGAGTACCGTTTACCTCCACCATCTGTTCTCTCCCCTCCAGGTAGGATTGCATCCAGCTCACCGATAGTTTATCAAAACCAATTGCTTTTAGCTTGTCAATCAGAATGGGGTGATTGACAGTGTCGAAAGCCTTTTGTAGGTCCAGCATCACCATGCCGCAGTACTTGCCCTCGTCCACCTCTTGTTTGATGTGGTCGCTCAAATAAAGAAGGCATGTGTCAGTGGAGTGGGATGTTCTAAAGCCAGATTGAAATTCATAGATTAGTTTCTTTTCCGCGAGGTACTTTTCGACCTGTTCATATACTATTTTTTCCATGACTTTCGAGATGGAGGTAAGTATAGAAACAGGGCGGTAGTTGCCTGGGTCCAATTTGCTGCCCTTTTTGTGCAGGGGGGTTACTCTTGCAATTTTGAAGTCTTTGGGTACTTTTCCCTGTTTTATGGAGAGGTTAATTATGTGAGCTATGACTGGTGAGATGGCGGTTGCTGTGTCTCTGAGGAATTTGGAGGGGATATTGTCGTGGCCAGTGGCCTTGTTAGGTTGGAGGGCGCTCAGTTTAATGAGTACCTCTGCTGTTGTTACCCTTGCTAGACTGAAATCATCTTTGCGTACCCCTAGGTTTTTGTAGTAGGTCATGATGTGATCTACTCCAAAAAGCCCTGAGTGGGAGGGTAATTTATTTACAAGAGTTGTGGCTATGTTTGTGAAACAAATGTTCAAGTACTTGGCCACATCCAGTTTGTCTGTGATGAGCCTGTTATCTGTCTTTATGTCTTTACCACACTTTGAGAAGCACTGCGGTAGATGAACAGAGACTGATCATACAGCACCGGGTGATTCACTACCGCTATAATGAATTTTCCCTCCATTTTTTGGAATATGAGGAAATGACCTGCGTAGTCTCTCCCAGCATACACGCGGTTTGATTGGCTAGCGCTTGTACTGGCAGATTTGCATAAACGGGATTTCATTGGCTGACACTTCTGCCGAGGCGCCAAAAGTTGAACATTGCTCAACTTTTGAAGCGAGCAACGCCAGCAACGCTCCACGTCGCTTCCCAAAATGCAGTTCGGCTAAAAGTGACGTCACCCCATTCAAAGTGAATGGGCAGAAGCGTTGAAGCTTCCAACGCTTCCAATGTCCCTTGACAGAGAGGCAGTGTGTGTGTGTCCTAGCATTACTATACTTGTGGGGACCTAAATCTGTTTACACAGTCACGTGTGGGGACTCGCCTCCCTTATGGGGACAAATTGGAGGTCCCCATGAGGGGAATCATTATATTTAGGGTGAAGACTTGGTAAGGGTTAGGGTTAGGCATGTGTTGGTTATGGTTAAGGTTAGGATAAGTCTCCAGGAAATGCATGTAAGTCAATGTAATGTCCCCTGAAGTGATGTATACATGGTATGTGTGTGTGTGTGTACTTAGAAGTGTGTGCATTTGCTTACAATGCATCTGCTTCAGGCAGTTGGATTGAGGTGTGGTACAATACAACTCAGTAGAGCTGATGGAGAAAATAAATCGCACCATCCATGCTCATCCCTCAATACAGAAACGAGGAGAGAAGGAAACAGCCTCACACCTGCAGGGACAGTCTCTCTTTCTCCCCACCTCATCATCTCCCCCCCCTTCTCCCTTCTTTAGGAATAGCAAATCATGCTCACACATTTCTGCACATGTTGTCAGGTTTTTTGACTTTACAAGAGACGATGTACGTAATACTTATTATGTGAGTCAAAAGTAAACAAGCAAAAATGGGTAAATGTTCTCGTCTTTATCTTGACGTTTTCTTTATTTCACACACTATTAACAGTCTGAACCTGTGAGTGAAACTGTGAAGGGTACTGTCGCAGTGTTTTTGGACCATTAGTCTGTGTACATCTTTTCCAATAAGTGCAGGTAAACCTTTCGAGCACTAGTGGGTGCCATTGGATCACAGTTCCCCTCCACATTGTGCATGTACTGGTCTTAACAGTCCACAGACAATCTGTTCAATCTGATCTCCCAGGCTGTGCTCCATGATACTTTGTGCAGTAATAGGCCCATTGAGTGTTGATATGCATCTGCAGGCTGTAGCACATGGACAATTGCAGTTTAGCTTTTTGACATTTCTAATCTTTCAGGTCTTCATGTTTCCTCATGCAAGCCTTTACAGATCTGCCACTTCTCATTACTCCTCTTGTTGAAAATCAAATTGTATGCCCTCTCACCCTTTGTGTTAATTTGGAAATGACTTGTCTGATAAGGTAACAGACAAGGTTTACGTAGGACTAGTGAAAGGCTTACTGTAGAAAAAGAAGATAAGATAAGACAGATATATAGATGCAGGTTATAGAAAAGGAGAGGGAGGAGATAGAGGCAGAAGAATAAATTGGTGGATAATACCATCAGTACCATGGACAGTCCTTAATACTTTGATTTAGCTCTGCCCTGACAGCAGAACGTTTTTAAATTAGCATGTCTGCTATTATCTTGTCATCATGAAAATGCATTTTGAGCAGCATACACCACAACATCTTTGAAGTTGCTCCTGGGACAAGATGAATAAGGGCAACAATCGGTTGTTCATATCCAGCAGTTTTCAGACTGCACACACAAACTGCACTTCATTGTGATGAATAAAAGCTATTACACATACTGTATGTATGCAGTTTAAAAAAACCTGTGAACACAATTTAATGTAGCTTTTAAAGCAGGATTACCATCAATATACTATGAAGACAGTTCCTTAAGGCAGTAGTGTTTTGCAACAATCTGCTACATGGTATCAAGCAGTCCTTTCGATGATGAAAAGTCATTGTTATTCTGGCTTGTGAGCTGAGGGAGCAGTGATAGAAAACATCCTGCCAAATAAATGGAGGTTCATTGGCACAATAGAGTCTGGAACAGAGCACAGAATTAAGCAATGAAATCTAACAGGCCTCTGTGGAGCAACATGAGCTGAAGAACTCATAAATGTTTGAGGACCTGCTGGGGTAATGTTCACTGTTGTCGACATTCTAGGCTCTCACATCGAAGTTCTCGTTGTACTAAACATGGGCAAATGTTCTCTTCAACTACATGTCACCTGTGCACACAATAATGATCAGAAGTTGCAGTAAAGATGAGTTGCTGTTTTTTTTCAGATAAATGTCGCCATCATCGAATACACCAGCTGCGATCCAGTTGACGTGTCCCTGTGTGGTCTCTGCTTTCTTATGATGGACTACTGGTGGTAAGAGCAACCTGCCCTCGTGAGCATTTCTTCCACAATTGTCTGGTAATATTATAAAGAAAGGAGGTCTGGGTGGACCCTAAGCCAGCTACTCTCCTCCCACTACCCTCGGGCTGTCATCTGCTGCCACTCTGCAAAGCTCTTATTCTGTTTCAGGCTGACTCCTGCCTCACCCCTGCTCTCATCGTGCAGACAAACGGGCCTGAGAGACACACAGATGACTCGAGAGGAACGGCCTGCACGGAGTAAGATCTCACACACACTCAAAATGTTTCTGTGGCATTTGTTGGGCTATGAGATAGCTGATGTTTGCTAAGAGCTTAGCTGAACATATTTAGATAAGCGTTACATGAGATAAATGCCAAAAATGTTTACAGATGTTAAGATTCACGGTCTGAGCTCCTCCATCTACTGCTCAGCTCACCTTGAGATCTGCTTCCACTCAGCTTGTCCTCAGGGACAAAACATCCCTCGGCTTCGATTGTAAACAACGCTGTCTGAATTTATTATCATCTGCCGCAAGTGTATAATCACAAATACCAGTTCCTCACGTCCACATTTCCATATTCATGGGAATGCTGCTGTCGAAAGTAAATGGTAATATTTTCATTTTCCAATTTGAATTTTGCATTGTCATCATTTGTAATTGGAACAGACATAGGCAACTCACTAAGCTGCTCCATACTCCTCCTGAGGTTCTTGTGATTGATTAAAAAGAGTGACTCTGAGCACCGTGTGCATTTGATAAATTATTACTGAGGTTTCCATACAACAGACATTAGAAACAGAGACACTTTTTCCCCACATGCAAATAACTGTGGTAAACAACATTTAAATTGTTTAATTTGTTTTCAGCTCGCAGGACAAACTGATGTCAACCACTGATAAAATGCAAACAGAATATATTTCACAGCAGAAGATATAAACAAGATTGTTAAGCCTTTAATTAGCAGCTTCAGTGCTTTGCTCAGTTACAGTATGTGAGCAGATCACTACTAATGACTTTGGCTGAACTAAAAGTAATGGATGCAAAATGTGTGAGCTGACTTAATGAATGTTTTGCCCTTCCAGAGTTGATCTTGATCAGCTGCTGGTCCACGTGGCTTCCTCTGCTTCGTCCTTGGTGCCTTCAGGATCTGATAAAGGTAAGAAGTGATAATGTACAAACACTTCACCTTGAAACACCTCAAAGGAGCGAGGGATACAGTATGTATTATAAGCCTTTTTATTTACAGTATCATTTCCTTTGTCAACATTGGTAACACTATATTTTATTTTCTGATCACTTAGGTGCCCTTTGAAACTAGGTTTCTTTTTGAAAAACTCAACACCAAACCAACAAAACATTAAACAGATATTGCAAAGGAGAAGTGTTCTTGCAAAACTCTTTAAAATATTTGTAAATAAAAAAATAAAAAAATCATCATTCAAAAAGCAAATAAAGCACCGACTACACACTAATAGTATTAATGAGAACCACATCAGCTTTTTCTCTGTGCAGGGCAAAGCACCTTGCAATGACGTTTAGTCATCTGATATACATTTGATTCACACATCTGTTTGTTAACATTAAGTTACTCAAACAGGAGAGGAGTCAGAATAGATACTATTGTTAGGAAACCTTAGGAGTGCCACAGTTTGACCAATTATCATTTTACAAATGTAATATTTGATCATTTGTTAAGTTTGCACTGATTTACAGTAAACCTGTTTTTCCTTGTCCTCATCTCTATCTCCACCCCCATGTTCTGTCCAATTTTGGCCGCCATTGTTGTCCATACCAAAGGGTTGAATTGGTGAATGAACTCATTATCTAAAAGTATTTTCATCTTTGTAAATATGGAAAGGCAGTATGTGATGTAGAAATCAATGTTTACAGTTTAGCTAGAAGTGTTTTCTTGTGTTTTATTTTATGTACAACAAAGTGTAAAGCAGAAAACGTGCGTTCAGTGTAATACATTTGAGTGTTTGAGAGCCAGTGCTTCAAGAATCACTGTTGGTGTTTAGGAATTTCGAAACGGAACCCTTCGTTTATCAGAAGCCATATTCTAGCATTTATAACAATATTTTAGCGCATACAGTTTTGTATTTTTAAGTAGGAATAATGCTATCTTTAAGTGTTTTTATGACCGTTCCTATGTACAGCATCCATATGTTGTATACAAAATTATGAATGAATTAAGAACACACACTTACAGTGTACAACATATGAATGAACTTTTCATGCAAATGCACATATAATTCAAAAGCTTGTTTACATTTATAATGTGGCTGAGACTTGAGTTAAAAGTTGATGGTTGACTTTGGAAACAGAAGTATGGCTAACTAGATTTCCCTTGTGCTCTCAGCAGCATCTCATGGCCTTCTTAAGCTGACGCATTATGCTTAGGGGTCACTCCTCCTTATCTTTACTTTTTTTTAATTGCTTATACATGCTAATCAGGAGCGGTTAAAAAGTGGTACGATTTCTCTTTTAGAATTTCTCTACTTCATAATGAGGCTCAGTGCAGTACAGTGCTGCTCCTCATCCTTGTTACCGTTTCCAGTGCCAGATTGCTTTAATCACATCGAATTCAATTGCTGAGGAAGCAGGGAAGAGCTGTAAAGGATTTAACAAGTATAGCAATACAAAGTGTCTAATTACAGTTTTGACTCTGAATGATCGTGGCAAGCTATTAGCCACGTCCATCTGAGAAGTGACTCTTCAGAGAGCTAAGACTCGCTCCCTTTAAATGGGTATTTAAGCTATCACACTGCATATCAGCTCCCATACAACAATGTTCCTCTGAGCAGATCTGGATCCTTGAATCAATTACCACTCCAATACCCACAAACCCAGATCCCATTTCTTGGTGTCACGCTCGATAAAAGCTATTCCCCTGTCTTGCTACGCTGTCCGTCTCTCAGCTGAAGCTGTTTCTCATTTGTCTCATCTGAACCTTAAAGCGCTGGCTCTCTCACATTTAGTGTAGTGAGTCAGAGCTAGAGTAAGACAACCCCAGAATGTCAACGTTTAATTTCGACTTTACCTGGTATCACATTCACAAGCAGAAACCGTCACCATTTTCCTGTCTGTGGAAAAAAAAACAGCAGATGAATACTAGACATTTTGTTAGTGGCAGCCGGTTACAAAATTACACACTGTAAACATTGTTGAATTGAATTTGTTTGTAGACACTCAGTAGACTCTTATTTCAGAAAAGACCAATAATATGGTTTTCTCCACCTTCACCAGTGACGCTGACTTTGTTGACTTTAAATAACTCCTATTACTCTTGCTGAGTCATACAATTACTAAAGAATTTTCTTCGATAGTCATTCAAGATATATCTAAAAAAAACGTACAAACATTCAACTTTGCGGTTGAATATAATTAAAGAGTGTATGATACACTAAAGTTGACATTTATGTCTGTCCTTGACTGAGATATTCAATGTTGGGCTATCCACTGGATGCTCTGTTAAACCCTGTGCATTACACAAAGCAAAAGTCTAAGAGAGAACAAATAGCTTCTAGATTAATAAAGCTCTTCTGTTGGTACTTCAGAAGACCTCACATTTTTTCCTTTAATTTAGATCCAGTAACTACTTATTCCTGAAAGATTCACTAATACAACTGTTTTCAGGTACTAGACCTTTGAAGTTTTTTCTAGATTTTTGTAATTCCCTGTTATTGTGTGGTTGTGTTGTTTCTGTAATTCCATTTTGTGTTTGTGTAAATGTTTTTTGTGCTCCTGTCTTTATATATAACGCGTACTTTAGATATCTTTTTTGAATGAGTCTGCCTGACAAAATGTAAATTTCATTAAAATAATATATATAAATATCTTCCCCACCTGGCAAAATGTAGATTGGTTGCCACATTTGACATAAATATTGACTCGACAGCTCATAAAACGGAATATGGCCTCCTATACTTTCTACCCTTTAAGTAATTTCCTTTAATTTATTTACAAAGAAAGTCTGTTTAAATATTCTGCCGCTCAACAATTTCAAACAAGAATGATCAATAGTTGTCAACACCAGGCACTACTGTACACGAATACACACACACACACACACACACACACACACACACACACACACACACACACACACACACACACACACACACAACACACACACACACACCACACACACACACACACACACACACACACACACACACACACACACACACACACACACACACACACACACACACACACACACACACACACACACACACACACTAAGAAAGAGTGTGTGTGTACTGGGGTTTTGTGCCACATTCCCTTGATCATATTCAGCATCTACTTCTATGACAACAAAGTCTGACTTGGTCCCAGGTGAAACAGATGGATACGTGCATCTAGTTCTTGCTACGAAATAAAACTGTCAAAATAGCATTTTCTAATAAAAGGAAACGGTTTCACATGGGGATTAAGTCGTGATAGTATAACAGCACGCAAAAGAAGCACATATTCAAAGAGGTCCGTTGTGAGTGGAAAGGTAAGGGGCGCATTGGCTTAAAGCGGATTAAAGACAAAAGACGAAGGATGGAAATAAAAATGTATTTAATGTATTAGTTATAATTGAGGATGTCATGGCCATAACATAATTAGTACCACATTCTCCTTACTATTTCCCTGGGGAGGGAGCAAATATTTTCAAACTAATACAGCTTAAAAAACTTTAAAACATCCATCTTTTGTCTGGCTTTGTATTGGATTTCTGTTAGCAGTTCTGCTTTTGCCTCCCTCTGTCTGCATGGACAGCACTTGACTCTGATCAGCTGAAATCAGCTGCGGCTTTTCTTGAAGGTGACCTTCATCAGAACTTGTCAGCATCGTTCCGTTTCACCATGAATATGTAAATGGTCTTTTTTGGCTCAATTTCAGATGACATCAATTTTGACGCTGAAGAGGATTGACTCGTAGACTGTTAAATACCCAGAAATCTCATTGGCATGAGTGACAGACGCTGCCCTTCTCAGGTGGGAGAGTGAGAGGAATATTAGGATAGTGGAGCAGGCGTGTGTGTGTGTGTGGCTGTCGGTGGTGTGTGTTTCAGGAAACTATTACTGATAAAGATGTCAAGATACAGCTTGAGAGTGGTAATTATAAGCAGTAAATCCTCCCCCCCTAGTTCAGATCTGGTAAATTGCCAACTAAAGAAATAATTTAGCTGACTTTCAAAGCAGAAATATATACAGGGTGCAGATATTTACTGCACAGTCAAGATAAACAAAAGTTCCTCTCTCTCGTTCTCTCACACACACACACACACACACACACACACACACACACACACACACACACACACACACACACACACCACACACACACACACACACACACACACACACACACACAGGCATTCCTCAATTATTAATGCAGGTGTGGATTACCTCTGCAGAGGGAGAGTTTACTCATAGGTAAAAATGATCTGTTACAATCTACCTATCCCACTTTCATCTCCATTGGTCCCCCTCAGCCATATCATCCCCCTAAACTCTCCAAGAGAACCTTTGAACCTGCCTCATAATGAAACGTGCCCACACACACCCAAGTTCCCATCAGCAAAAACACGTGGGTTTGCTATCCTGGCTCCAAAATGGTGGAATGAGCTCCCCATTGACATCAGGACAGCAGAAAGCTTGCACATCTTCCGGCGCAGACTGAAAACTAGAAAGCCAGTTGAGTAGCACTTGAAATGTTTTAGCTCTATGAAAACTGATGTACTTATATGATTCTGTTTTCTTCAAGTTTGTATCTTGTTGGTCGAATGCACTTATTGTAAGTTGCTTTGGATAAAAGCGTTGGCTAAATGTAATGTAACACACAAACACATACTGAAAGCTATTGACTGGCCGGTTGCTGAAAGGCTTGCCTCCTTCCTTCTCCCACAGAGGGGGTATTCAGACCCCCCCCTCTGTCTGCTGTGTCCTGGCCCGGCTAAGATCGGCTCAGTGTGTCTGTTCATCTCCGTTTGAATGGCTATGTATTGTTTCACTAGCCAGGATCCTCTTACCATGGACAACAAAGAGAGGCCGCCATACCCTCATCGCACGCACGCACGCACGCACGCACGCACGCACGCACGCACGCACGCACGCACGCACACACACACAAGAAGAGGGACTGACAGAGTAGTTGAGTCGACAGCCTGAGAGAAGCAGTCACATTTTTCCCAGGAGCCTGAAAAGCTGCAGGGGAATCAAGTTCTTTTAAGACTTTCAGAGGAGTATCTCCCTTCATGGTGGTTGGAGTTTCCTGCTGTTCATGTCAGAATCATTCTGTACTTTTGTTCTTGAGTACATTTGTTGCTGGGAGTCAGCAGTGTTTTTTCTCTTGTCTGCTGTTTGGGGTCCATCTCTTCAGGTAGGACTGAGCAAAAGATGAATGAATGATTATTGAAGTTCTTTAGTTTTCACAATTATTTTTATATGAAGTGCTTTATTGACACATTGCAATTGAGTTATTGGATTTACAATTGTTACATAAGAATTTGACCTATTATACCCATATTGTGCATTATAACTCTATTGTTTTATTTTGTATTTGAACTAAATTGAATTATTGAATCATCCGTAAATTACATCTTCCCAACTAAAGCTCCTATTGCACTATCCGATACTGAAGGGGATACATCTTTTCTTTAATTTTCTCATGTTCAAAGAAAAAAGGTTTTCATTAGAAAGCTAGAAATTGGTCAAAAAGACTTTCTGTTATAGGCCAGAAAGCCTATTAAGACATTGCATATGATATTTAGGTGTACAATAATAATAATAATAATAATAATAATAATAATGAGATAAATCACAATTCATTTATGAACATCTACTGACAACTATACAATCTTATCCAGAAGTTTAAAACAATAAGCTCCTATGCCTGTAGCATCAACACCAGCACACATATGAAGGACTGTAAGTGCCAATACAACAATATATTCAAGAGAGCTGTATATGTTTACATTTACCCACAAGTCTGCAATATTCAGGTAACTTCAATAAGGGAAGCAGCGGAATAATAAAACAGCGCGAGGCAATAACGCAAGACAAAAACATACATTCCCCACAAAACACTGCAATATCCAAGAGCCGCTATTAAATCAAGGACACAAAAAACAAACAGTGTGAGGAACCGGATGAGAACCAAGGTTTATTTTGTTCTAGACGTCAGAATTAGGATGGAGTACAATAGATGAGAAAGCTATAAGGGAGAAAGAAGTGCCCTGCAATGACTCCCCCTCCTTACATTTCTAAAGGCATCACAAGCTCTAGTTTATTTATAGGCCTTTTGCTGCTGCTTTTCTCCCATCCCGTATGTGATTTGACTTTTAATAACGTTTGGAGAAGTTAAAACTACTTGTTCAAAATAAATTATAGCTCAGAGGACTTAATCTAATTTGATCTAATTTGATAAGCTTCTTTTCCGTTATGTCATGACTTCAGATTGCGGATTGAAACCTTTAGGGGGTAAATAGTGTTTGTTTACATGCACTGGTAAAAGGAACAGGTCTTCTCTGCGTCCTCTCCTGATGTCCTCGCCATGCTCTGGGCTTGTTTTCTCCTTTCATCACCGCTGCCCTTGGGGCTCCACCTCTCCTTCCTCTACTCCTCCATCTGTTTCAATTAGCCGGAGTGCGGGGTGGAGCACTGAGGTCGATCACACATGCACAGTTCTGCAGGTGCACCTACAGTGTGGCTCACAGCAGACAAACAAGACTCACTCTGTTCCTGTTAGGGTGGAACACTGTCACAGGTGAGAGCTCGAGGCTGTCATTGCTATAAGTATTAGTGGGAGGACGGGACCATGAGAGTAGAGATACAGACACAAGCATGCCACCCATGTATGCATTACCCATACACCCTCACCTACTTATCTACTCTTACCTAACTCCCTCTCACAAAGATAGGACTTCCTCCTCAGTGCCGTCCATGCATACGAGTGGGTTTTTGCTATTTACCTTGAATGTGCCTCTGAGTTCGATTTAGGTGTTCCCGTCCTGCCCAGATTAAAAACAAGAGCCATAGGGGGATATAATTCCAGTTTTACAAACTAAATGATCAGTTAGTGAGACAATCTAGACTTGAATCGTGCCTTTTGCAGCACATAATGTTAGCACACAGGTGTAATTCAAACAAAAACTTGGTGAGTTTGTGTCTCGTCTGAAGTAGTCAGTATATCTTGTGCGTTGGCTCATTATGTCTTTGGAAAAATGAAGTGCTTTGTTTATAGAGAATGCCGGCTGCAATATGTGCACAGCTGAATTCTAGGTCGACATGTAGCATCTGTTACTGTCCTGCTTAAACGTCCAAAATTAAAAGGAATTTAACATTTTCCGATTCTGTCTTTGCAGGCAGTGGAGACTGTGTTAGCTACTGGCTGCAAGAGGAGATTAAGCTATACATGATTGTGTCAAAAAGTATATACAATCAAGATGCCACTGGTTTTTGGTCACTGTCATGGTCTATGAAACAGTTGAGGGTTGAATTGGTGTTACTCCCTCTGTTAACATTTTAATTATACACGCTTTCCTAATTGTACATGCAGTACAAGTCTAAAAGCCTGTGTTCCTGCATAGGAACAGTAATTTCGAGCCTGAATCAGCCTCTTAGTTCTCAGTAAATGGCTCCCAGGCTGCTGGTAATGTAGTCATAAAGGTGATCAAAAGCCTTTCGATCTGTACATGTGTTTGCCCTGCAAATATTGCAAGGGTTACAGCCTCCTACAGAGAAATGTCTCTCTTTGACCCGCATGCTCCGCCAGTGAAATCAAACCAAGACCTCTACGTTTGTGATTGGCCAAACGAATGCTGGCGGGTCAACAAATGGCAAAAGGGCCTCGAGGGATGAGTGATAGAGGATGTGATACCAACAGAACAGAGGCAGATGCTCTTTTGACTCCCTGTCAGACAGGGAGAGATGCTAATGACGTTCTCCCTCAAGCCCTGAGGAGATATACAGTAAGGAGAGAAACACTAATGACTCTCCGTCTCTTTGGTCACTAGCACGGCTTCAGACAGCTTGTTAAATCTCACCGCAGAGATGCAAGATGCTATTCAGAATGTTTTTAGGCATCTAAACGCAGAAATGTCTGGCAATTATAAACATACGTGCAATTATCGAGGTCTATGATGACAATTTGAATGTGTTACACTTTGGTATTCTCAGGAGTGCTCTTCCTTTAACACCTGGCAATCTTTTGTGTGAGTGTCTGTGGAAAACAACTTCATCATAATCGATATAATTAAAGAAATGGTTTGACATTTTGGGAAAACCGCCTTTTTGCTTTCTTGTGGAAAGTGAGATGAGAAGATCAATACCCCTCTCATGGCTGTATGAGGAATGTGATGCCACAGCCAGGAGACAATAATCTTAGATTACCATAAATAATGGAGATGGGGAGGAAACAGCTAGCCTGTCTCTGTCCAAAAGTCAAAATATCCAACAAACAGTACTTTGTGATTTTTTACTTTTGTACTCACAAATGAATACATCATTCCCTAAAATGACTTACATTTCCTATTGAAGAAAAATTGATAAGGAATGGCAATCCGTCAGTGTGTTCTGTATTCTGCAGTTTAATTTAGGAGGTTGTCTTTCCAATAATCTCCCAAACTAATGTCTCTCATCATTAATGTTTGAAGGCAGAGTCATTTGCTATATTACAGTCTCTTCCTCTGAGAATCCTTTCATGATTAAGGAACTTATCATGCCCCAGTGTGAGATACAGATACACAGATATACGTGTGTCACACACACACACACACACACACACACACACACACACACACACACACACACACACACACACACACACACACACACACACACACACACACACACACACACACACACACACACACACACACACACACACACACACACACATACACACACACACACACACACACACACACACACACACACACACACACACACACACACACACACACACACACACACCTGTGTGTTCAGATACACACACACTAGCTGAGATTTCAGTCTACAGTGAAATAACTCCCATAGCTTGTGCCATTTTTAAGGCAGTTATGCAAAGGTGTGTACACATTAATCTGACTTGTGTTTCACTTGTATTTGCTACTTTGTGGCTTTGTGTGGTTTGCACAACATTATTATCCTTAGCAATTTCATAGTGAAAAAACAACCAATAATAAATAAAGCTAATGGTGCACATATGAAAAAGCTATCAGATGGCTCGACAATATTACATACCCCCTCCTTTCAAGATGTAAGCTTCATAAAAAAAAACAGATTGTATTTCTTTATTTTCCAGGTTTTTCCTTCCTTGTATTTAGCTTCATAATATTAATTTAGACATAACAAAGACAACTATTCTGTATCTGATATGATGTTTATCTCTCTGGACATTTAAGGTGAATGTTGAAGTCTTGCCATCTCTGTCACCCTTCATCGGCTGATATATGCCTACAAAGGGAGCCAGAGCAAAGAATGATTGACTGTTTGTCTCTAACAAGGATGAGACGAGCACTTTGGGGCATGAGTCAGACTCATCTGTCACTTTCAGATCCCCTCTGCCCTCTCCCACGCATCATTCGTCCCTGTTAGGATTTCACAAACGTATGTTGGGGAACTGCAAAATACACCAAGACTGAGGTCACTGAACTTATGGGCAGTCAGTCACTGTGGGAGGTTAAACACTGTGTGTGTGTGTGTGTGTGTGTGTGTGTGTGTGTGTGTGTGTGTGTGTGTGTGTGTGTGTGTGTGTGTGTGTGTGTGTGTGTGTGTGTGTGTGTGTGTGTGTGTGTGTGTGTGTGTGTGTGTGTGTGTGTGTGTGTGTGTGTGTGTGTGTGTGTGTGTGTGTGTGTGTGTGTGTGTGTGTGTGCGCGCATGTGTGTGTGTGTGCGCGCATGTGTGTTAGCAGAGGCCCTACTTTTGGCTCTGCATTGTTTTGAGTTACTGGGAAACTGAAATTAGACACTGACACTGAAATTCACTCCAGCGGGATATCTTCACTGTTCGAAACCTCAACCAGCTGAGGTATTGTTGAACATTTTGGTTGTATATTCTTAGACTTGAGTGGATGTTCGTCTTCTTCTTCCTACCGATATCTGATAACGGTCATTTTGCTCAGTCTGCAGCGTGATATAATCTCTTAATGTGACACCACACAGACGCTCACAGGGTTTACAGTTCAGTGCTTTGATTTAGTTAGTTAAATAATTGATCATACATAATAAAGGGGGAATTATGAAACAGCATGATAGTATCTCTTGCAATATATATATTTGTTTACATCTTGACCGATATCATTAGAAGAAGTAAAATAAGTATTCAGATGGCACACTTAAGTTAAACAACAATCTATGCTTGAGTATACAGTAAATAGTGAAATGTACTTATTTGTTCTTAAAGCATTAATTAGGCAGTGGCCTAGTCCTTGTCATTGCTGTATAACTCCATACATTTACATATACACACATTACTGAAGCTTTAACATGCAGGCAGTACATATTGTAGCTGATTGCAGGAGATCATTTGAATTACTTTATATTCTGCTAAATTGTTTAAAAAAAAGCATGCGTAAGAAGTAAGATAATATGTAAACTGATAATAGTTCTGTAGATGTTAAGCCTTAATCTCTAAGTAAATAACTTTCGCCAAAATTGACAGTATTTAATAATGCAGTTAATACATTGAATTACAGTAAAACATGAAGTATCTTATTCTACATTTATCTTGCATGATATCACAATGCAGAATCTCCAATCCAGGCATGCTACTGTACTGTTACCTAGCTTAGGAAATGCACTACAGTGAATGGCTACGGTCTTACTCTTGCATACTGATCATGACGTTATTGGTTTGTGTGTTACTTTTTCAGGGTCATGTGATTACTGGGTCACAGTAGCATTACTGGTTAACTCATGAAGGTCATGAGCCTCTCAGTTGAGTTCTGGGATGTTTAGCGTCTCTGCTCCCCTCCTGCTGATCTAATCCACGCTGTAATGACAGTGTTGACTTTGCCACCGGCTTCGCTGTCTCTCTCATTTTCACTGTCATTTCGTATCTTCATCGCTTTCTCCTGCTTTATGTGTTCGCCCTCTATCCCTACATCTTCAAGGATTGATTCAACATTTAACATTAGCATGACCTCAAACATGCACTCCAGTAAACCATCACTGCTATAATGTTATCTTCCTCTAATTGCCTTAATGTTTCATTTTCCCATCTCTGCATCCATTTTTCTTACGCTTCATGTTAATGCAACCCTATCTGGCCTCTATGGACGAAGCATCTATGTGTCAGGTGTAATAGCAGTGTTACTGTTGATTTCATTTGGCCAAGACTTATTCAATTTTTCCCATAAATGCTAGTATTAGAAGTTTAATTATTGTACATGTAGATCAATATAACAACAGGTTTAATAAAGCCATTGATTATGAAATATATTATTACCGTCCCAGCATTACATTAGCACACAGGAATGTGCATTTCATGTTATTGGTTAACTCAAGGCTATTATCATGGCAAACACTCAAACTCTAATTGGATGCAATGTTCTCAATCAGAGCACCCTGAATCTTGTTACTGCGTGGTGGAGCAGATATCTGTGTATACATGGTTGTGTGTGACATGAGTAAGGTTGTTGTATAAAACCAGTCATACCTCCATTAAGGTTGACCAAAATCTGAAAAAAACACATAGTTCACTCAAGATGTTTGTATAGTATATTTTTTCTGTTTTTAAGCCCTCTTAGGAACATTTGTGACTTTTGGCTAGGTAACTTAGATTGACTTTACACAGGCAGTCGAGGAGCAGCTGAGCAAGCAACATGGTTCCACCTGTGCTGGTAGAGCTCAAGTGAAAATGCACAATCTTGCCTTTATTTCATGCAGGTTTTACCCTCTAATGGGCTCTATAAGCTTAAGAGGGTGCAGTCAAATGCTTGCACTCCCTGCCGTGACAACAACTCAACACAAGGTTGTACTGTACCTTGGGTTATGCAAATAGGCGGGCTGGTGCTCTATCACCCTTCTGCAGTACTCTATGTAGCAGCATTTCACACACCTCTGTGCCCTCGGCAGTCTGTGCTGCAACTCTTTCACTCTGCAGCTTCCATTTAGTTTATATATTCAATGTAACTTAATGTTGTACAATGAATGAGACAACTTTATCTGTGACATGTTGTGTTCGATTGGTTCATTATTATCATTATAGATAGGAGAGATTTTTGTGATTGCATCGTAAAATAATGGCACTGTGCTGAAGCCACTCTTTGACTTAGTCTACTCTACAGTGACTGAGGCTTGTGTCACAGGCTTGCATTGACTGAACTTTCAAACAAATCTTTACACAAAGCACTTCACCAATGCTCACACTAACGCCACAATATGTAACCACTTTTTTAGATGTTCAACTTTTTTGCATTCATCCATTGCACACTTATTAGCAGCCCCTGGCACTCAGCAGTGGTTAACCCAATTAAGTAGCTCTAACATTATTGCTGGGAGCTGGAATTGAGTTGTTATGAAGCTCATGGAGGACTATATCCTGCTGTTCACATGCAAAAATAAGTGACGGGCCTCTATGTGGTTGGGCTCTGGTGGAAAAACGCACAGTTGGACATTGATTGAGGACCTGCAATTTACATGCTGCAGAGATGTTGAACAAAGTCTCTTGGCTTTTTCTTCTGGGGATTTTGCCCATAGAAATAGGGTAGAGTGTGATTGTCGGAAAAGCTTTAACATAGATATTAGTAAATATATATCAGATCTGTTATATGGAGAGGATAGCAGTGCTTGAATTGGAATGAAAAAGGTGCCAGTACTCTAAAATCAGCAACTTTTTCAAGTCAATTTTATATATACAGCCCACAAACAAGAATTTGGCTACTATAATGCTGGTGGGTTTGTCTCTTTACTACTGTATATTTTAGAAAGGTTCACTGTACTTAACATTTTTTATGATAGGCAGCGGATATGGCTAAAGCTCAGTAAGGTCAATATTAACTGAAAATATAGCAATCAAAGTCTAGATCTTCTGCTGAAGACACATGAAGCAGAGACCTTTCAGGTGAGAGCCCCTCTGGTGGTGTTCAACATTAATGACAAGGAAACAAAGCTCTGGTCAGAAGCATTTTTATAAAAAGCTTTAACAAAATTAAGTATTTCTGTACATTTTGAATGCAATCTAACTTTCCAACTCAGAAAACGAAAAACGAAAAAGTGCCAAAAGTCTTCTCACATGGCTGAGCTGCTTTGCAATATACTTCACCACTGAAGAATACAAATATGTATAAAGTAAACTATGATGCAATCTAACTTTCCAACTCAGAAAAATGATAAAGAGCATGAACAAAGAACATGTAAAAAATAAATGCAAAATTTGCACAATCTAAAATGAGAAACTGTAACTGCAAGTAACAAAGTCTGAGCCATGGTAAAGAGTTACATTGAACACCAAGCTGATCAGATAACTCCCTGGTTGGTCTGAAGTCCTTCTATCTCCAGGATCTGTACAAATCGGCACATTATGCCAAAAGTCTTCTCACTGGGTGAGCTGCTTTGCAATATACTTCACATTGTTAGAAAAGGCTCCAGAAGGCCTTGGGGACATCAGTATCAGGGGCTGGAGCTGGACAGGCTCTTTCATCAGCACTTCTCCTTCCCTTTGCCAGCCAGGACCTCACATACTGTTCCGGATTGAACTGTCCTAGTGATGGTCCATTACATTTAATGAAAACCAGGCTGGACAGTCGGCTGACAGAGAGAGCATTCCTTTTTGCAGTAAGGATATCGTTCATGCAGCTGAATGCCCGCTCACACTCACTAGTGGAGACAGCGATGGTTCGGACTGCTTTCAGTAGAGGCTCCATGGCAGCAGGTGTACGGGATGCCCTGGTTTCCTTGTATTCGCGAAAGCCCTGAACAGTCTCTCTTCTGTCCACTTTCAGCACTTCGCACAAACGTAGCACCTCTACGTCCCCATACTGTACGTCTAACTCCTCTTCAGGCCAACTTCCAGGATGGATAACTTTCATGTCCTGGATTAGCTGATTGTCCCGGGCCTCCCGGCCATGTAATGGGATTTCTCTTGTGCTGACATGAGAGGAGGTTGTGGAAGTCATTCTGTGTCTCAGATTCTCTACCATACTGCGGAAAAACTGACCTGCATGAATCTGTACAAGCCTGCCATTCTCACGCAGGGCAACACCCTTGAAGGACTTCTCAGCTAGAGCTGTATGAACTATAGTCATGTGTGGGCCAGGCATGGTGACCATGGATTCAAAAACTCGTATTTCTCGAGTTAAGAGCCTATCTGCTGTAGGCATTGTCATCTCTCTTTTTTGGAGTTGCCGAGAGAGGTCGCCGAGCTCTGTGAGCGCATCGTACATCAGTCCCAGATTGCTGACAAACGTTGCAGATGTGAGCACATCATCCAGGCCCTTGTACTTTGCTCTGTCTCTGGAATCCCTGCTCGTGTCGTTTGCAGCATTTGTGAAGTGATCATGAAGCACTCGGTAGTTTTCCCAGACTGCTCTGACGCTCCTTTCACTTGAAGCCACCCAGCGGATGGACAAAACACGCCCTATCACCAGGAGACGCTGTCCGACTGCTTGCGCACACTGCGCTAACTGCCTCTGATTTTTGGGGGAGGCATGGAACAAGGAATAGAGTTTGTCAAAAAAGATCTGGAAATGATTGAGCCCTGAGACCTCCTTGACCACATCCCCAACTGCCAGCTCTAGACGATGATTGGAGCAGTGCCACACAAACAGGCTTGGGAATTTACTACACAACTGGGTAGCAACGCCTGTTCTCTTCCCTAGCATGACTGAAGCCCCATCACATGCAAAAGAAACGAAACACTGACCTAAAAAGTCCTCGTTAAAATCTCTTCCAAGACACTCCATTAACGCCTTTGTGATGTCATCAGCCGTTGTTCCATCCAACTCGATCAGCTCCCAAAAAAAACGTTTCGGGCTCAGCATCAGCTAATGCTGAGCGTAGACACACAACAAGCACCGTTTTACCACTAATAGTGGTAGATTCATCGACCAAAACACAGAGTTTTCTTTGGTTTTCTGTAATGTCTTTTGCCATTTTTTTCTTCAGCTCATGAGCTATGTGGTCGATGATTTCGCCACAGGTTTTATTGGAGTGCAAAACCCTGCCCACGTTCAGCCCATTCAGTTTCTGTACATTCAAATCAATTGGCATGTCTGTGAATGGCCGGCTATGTTTGCCAATTTTATATGCCGTTCGAAAAACTCTGATAGTGGTGTCTAATTCAGATTTATGCATAGACTGCACTTGATGTTGAATAGTTTCACGTGAAGCAGATGTAAGGATGTCAGCAGCTTTTACATGGGCTTGTGATTCTTTATGTTCTTTGATTTTTTTTCTCAGGCTAGCTTGTTGTTTGCCCTTGTCAACACCGAAATGAGACACTGCACACTCACCCCATTCAGTTGACAGTTTCAGTCCTTGTCCAGTGTGTATTCCCAAAGATTTGACATCTCTGCATATCCGACATCCTAGCTTCTTATCTTTAAGAAGGAGCCATGCATTGGTCTTGCAAAAATATTGCACCTGGTCCGTTGTCCAGCAGTCAGGTGCATCGCTTTGCCCGGTGTTGGTGGTGGCAGTTGAGCCAGCAGCAGCTAACGTTAGAGGCTCTGGAGGAGGCGGCGGAGCTAGTGCTAATGCTAATGCACTAGAACTTGGAGCAGGAGGATCAACCAAAGAAAGCTCCCCATCAGACACAATTTCCAACACAGGCACAGCATTCTCTGTATTTGAAGTTTCTTCCGGCGACAACCGCTGTCTTTTTGCACTTTTATTAATCCACGCTAACATTTTAGAAATGCTAATTTGTGACGTGACTTGCTTTCCTTCTCTCGGGGGCGTGCCTGCTCTGTTCTATCACTCTACATAGCCACCCACTGGGTGGGAGTTGCACTGCATAAACACAACACACGTGCATCTAGGTATGTAAATTGTAAAGCATTAAAACATGGTTTTACTAACAGTTTTCAGTATGTTGTTATTTCGGCATTATTATTATTATTATTTTGAAACGTGTATTACTATTAAATCACGGTCAAATAGGTTAATTTTGACATAGTCGTTTCCACCACAGTATTTACATGGATAAGATAAGCCCCGCCCCCTCTCCAGCACGTTCTGTTTGAATGACAGGAGTAAACAGCTGACAGCCGCTGTGAAACTCCAGCGGTTAGAGCGATGAGAATGTCCGTTCGGCACCTCATGACGCATCTACTGAGTACCGGGCGGCTGTATATATATATATGGATGTATAATAAGAACGGCGGGAGAGTGTTGAGTACTGGCACGGTGCATGAGTACCGGAGTACCGCCAGCATGCCGGTACTGAGCAAGAAGTGCCGGTACTCCATGGGTCAGAACCAGAAGTGCCGGTACTGCGTACCGGTGAGTACCGGCCCAATTCCAGCACTGGAGGATAGACAGCCATACGCCCATAGAAACAGACAGAAGAACAGACACACAAACAGGAAGCAGTCTAGCACACATATGCACACAAACACACACTGACAGGAGTAAATGCAATTACAGAGAACCACAGGGGATCATATAAAACAATACGGCTGTTACACTTTCATTATCAGCAATATCAACAGTGCTTAGCCGTTACAAATGGATGTAAATGAATATAATGATGTGAGTGTGATGGTTGCAGCCTTTTGTTGAAAGATATTTTTCTGAATTCTGAATAAATGATTGTGTTTTGTTTTTATATAAATTGGCCTAACCTAATTAACAGTGTTGAAACTGGGTTCTAAGGGCACGTCTTTGAAGTCTTGCCCTCTGCATACAGTGAGAAAAATGTGTCTCATGTGTGGAGCAGTTCCTTCTCCCCGCTCTGCGCCTCAGTAGCACATTCACTGATCACGATTCAGCTGTTGGCCAAAAACAAAGAAAGCAGAGAAACTCATTACTGCTCTTCTGGCCTTCCAGTTGGATTTATTTTTCAAGGGGGAAGTGTGCAAAACATTCGAGAAATAAACACAGTGTGTCTGTTTAGAGTGTGAGCCTGTGTGCATAGATGAATCAGTGATGCTTAGTTTTCTGTCTCAAAGGAATATCAAGTATGGATTTCCCTTAATTTATTGCATAGTCTGTTTTTAAAGACAATTTAAATTGGATATTGTTTTGTGTACATTTGTCCCTGTGTATTGGTCCTGGATCAATTGAATTACAAATATACAAATATTGTATACATCCTTGTTGTCCAGACAAATATTCTCACAATCAGGGAATTAGAACAGGTTGATGCTTTGCAAGCTAAATAATAGCTTTAGATCCTGAAATCCATATTTGCTAACACAGCACTACTGTCCTGATTAATCTTTCTTGTCACATCTCTCAGATGCATTTCTCTTTATCAGATCTGGGCTCAAGTTGTTCCCTCAATGTCTGCCTCTGCTCTGCCAGCAGTGGCTACTGGACAGACTTCAGGCAGAGGTCCATACTGTCCCTTCAGAGGCAGCAGATCTCTGCCTTCCCTCCTCCCAGCTCTCTGTGGCTCAACAAACTCAGCCAAAAGCACACCACTATGGTGGAATTATTGTGTTTGTGTGTGTGTGATAGAGAAAAGGGACAGATAAATGACAGTGAGGAAAAGCTTGTTTAAATAATGTGATTGCATGTAAGGGTGGTTTTCAGACCTCATTAGCTAAATGGTTTTGTATTGGGTACGTGTGCATGTATGAGTTGTTGTGATCAGTCAGTCCGTCATCTTTTTGACCTCAGTATATGGCTTGCTTTTAGAACAGATGCTCATGGGAAACTTTTGTCGGTGTGTACAGTAGGTCAGTGCTTGCTGTGACTTTTATTTAATGCGTCCCTCAGTCTGTTTCTGTCCTCTGAATGTCCTGTACAGCATTTGTTGCTAAGTGACAGCACTGGACAGTTAGGTCAGAGCACAACCTTCACGGACACGTACTGCTGTTAAAAACATTCTTAAGTCCTATATTGTAGGACTAATTATACTTGGTAATGCGAGAGACGCAGAGACCTTTGGTGATTTAAATCTCATGGATATACTGTGTGTAAATCTCTTAAGTAAACATTCCAACACAAATGACCAACCCCACTTTGCTGAGGGCTGAGAGATTGAAATTCTTTATAATTTCATCTCTATTAAGTTTATTTAGTTTTTCCACATGACCTTTTTTCTTCTTTGTCTACACAAAGGTTGTTTTAAAGCAGTTTAGAGCAAGGTTATGAATGCATTTTCAGCATAATACATCAAGTTCAAATTCATTAAACCAGAAAGTTAGAAAATGTTTGACCTTGACTTGCACCAAATACTTTTTATGCAGAAAATATGCTTTCAACAAGAACCGCATTTTATCTTCAGGACTTTTTCAGAGTGTGACGACAATTGGAAGAAAATTACATAAATGCAGAGGATGAGAACAACAACTACATTGTCCACTCCAGATTTATTCTCGATTTAGTAATGCTATAAAAACATATCTTTAACATACATATAAAAGTGCACCTATCATGCTATTTTAAGGCATATATTATGGGTCTCAGATATATAAAATATATAAAAACATGTCTATGATGTGTTTTTCTCAAAATACAAACAGATCATGCATTGTAGACATCCCTCATATCCCTCTATTCCAGCCCTGTTAGAGAAATGCGGATTTTGGGTCCTTAGCTTGAAAAAAATAAAAAGAGGAGGCGGAGCCTGATCAGAATTCTACCGGAGATAAAGTTAACGCAGTGCTTCTCAAAGTGTGGTCCGCGGACCACTGGTGGTCCGTGAGCGCCCCCTAGTGGTCCGTGAGTATATTGGTAACATTTCACATTTGAAATAAATAAATACATTTAAGTTTTCCGCAATGGAGCGAGCTTAAGTTTCACTTTCGATTGCATCATATAGCCCAGCGCAACACCTTGACCACACATGTTGCCACTTCTTTGTAACAGTTTCAGGCCATTTGTAATCTGTTCTAGAAAAACGATGTGTTTTGGGATATTTGTGGAGTTAGGTGGTCCGCGAGTGTTTTTTTATTGGTTAAGTGGTCCTTGGAATGAAAAAGTTTGAGAAACACTGAGTTAAAGGGGACCTATCATGCAAAATGCACTTTTGTACGTCTTTTATACATGAATATGTGTCCCCAGTGTGTCAGGGAACTCACCAAGTGTCAGAAAACACAACCCTCTCTCTTTTCCTCCATACCCAAATCTCTAAAAACGGGGCTGCAACGGAGCTGATTATTATTTGAATTTTTCTGACGTCAGAAAAGGGGTGCTCCGCCTATATGGGCAACTCTCCACCTATCAGGGGAATGGGGGGTTGGGCCACGGCCATTGCCGCTCGAAAGCGCTGGAGACGCTGTAGTACATATGCAAGGCCTGTAAGTGGAGCTGTAGTCTGCCACAAAAGCAGCGAAGAAGACTTCTCACAGAATCAGCCCTTGCAAAAACAGGGCTGGAAAACAGCAAATAGAGCGAAATGAGGCATGGCTAAAATGCATGATCTGTTTGGTATTTTGAAAAAAACTTCACAGACATGTTTTATATAGGTATGGCCTTACAATATATTTTTCAAATATAGAATGATAGGTCCACTTTAAATTCTGCTGTGATAAAACACCATCCTGTTCTAAACCACATCAAGGATTATTTCTGAAACAGTATGGAGCTCAAATGCTTTTTCTCTTGCTGGTTTATCACAAGGTGAGTTCCTTTTTATTTCCTGCTTTTTAAACACATGTGCTCTCCAGTACAGGTTAGCTCTGAGTGTTAGCAATGCTTGCTAATGTAAAAAAATACCATATTACGTCCAAAACACGTCAGACATTGTTTCTGATGGCAACTCTCTGATAGTGCCGTGGGTCCACCATCCGAAATTACGTCATATCGGCAGCAAATCTGGATCAGCTCCGTTGTACCCCCGTTTTTAAAAGATGTGGGTACGGAGGAAAAGAGAAAGGGTTTTATTTTCTGACGCTGCGTGAGTTCCCCGAAACAAAAAGTGCATTTTGCATGATAGGTCCCCTTTTAAGAACAGCAGCTGCAAATACATACAATGCATACTACTAATCATGGTGGAGCCGAAAAGCCACCCAGACACAGCAGCGCTCTTAAGAACCTAAACGACTGGCTACAAACAATCAAAACAAGCCAGTCTACAATATTGTGCTATTTTACTTTTCCCAACATAGTCAATGACATAAAGGTCGCTTGATTTCGAGGCTCGGCGCCAGAAGTGTGATTTCCCTGTTGGAGTGGAGACCCTCGAGAATCCTTCACCCTGAAAAGCCAGTGAAGAGAAACGCCTCAATAATCAAACTTTGACTGGGGCTCTAATCTCCAAACATCTGACACAATTACTCCTATTAACACAGGTAATTACACTCTCATGCACTCTGTGTGTTCACATATGAGATGAGAAATAGAAATGTTCAGGCTTGTTTCATTTTGAATGTAAAAGCAGGCATTTCCTTTTGCAAAGTTTAATATTAGTTTCTTTCAACAGGAAATAAAGTGCATTTTGTGATTCTATATTTGAAAGCCACATAGAGAAAAACATCTCTTCGTGCTACAAGAAAGGTTCCACATACAAAAAACTGTTGAATCACTTCGTGAGTTAGGAGGATTGAGGAATATGAACACTGAGGGCTATCTGAGCTTTACTGGTGTCATCTGGAGTTTAAGGTGGATTACTGATACACTTTGTGCTCCTTGACAACCAGGTGAGCCACAGAGAGGTGGGAAAGGGTTGATTGACCGATGGACAGGAGAGGAAAAAGAGAAATTGTAGGAAAGGGGAATGTCAAATCTGGTGCATTGGAAGTGATCTTGGCAGGAAACTGAAGTTACCATAGCGACCTGGTAAAAGCTCTGCAGCAAGTTAGAGGAAAGAGAGAGACGAAGAAAAAAGGAGCAGACCTTGAGGTTTGTCTGCTGTTTTGGACTTTCATTGAAATATTCTTGACATGGAAGATTACTTAATGAGTGTGTAGTTCTGTAACAAAAGGGCACGCTCGACTCTATCAATATACTGTCTTGTTGATATAATTAATGTTTTAAATAACTAAATGAGGAGGGAACACACGTTTCTGCTACTACTTAGTCTCTTTTATTATTGATGCCCAGTCAGGTTAATCAAAGCCATGATAGGCTCATCAGAGCACTCCATAGCACTCCAGAGTGTGACAATCCCTGGTTAAAAGGATACAAAGCAGAACTACACTTCCATTTACATCAGTACGCTCTTTGTAATATGGATGGTAATTGGTACTCTTTGATGAGCCGGACTGCTGGGACCACTGACTTTAATAAGCTTATGCACCAGCATGAAGATTCAGATAAGGGTTCTACCATGGACATTCAAGGGGATAAATGAACACACACAAAGCACACAAACACATTTTGAAACACGCACCACCCATGCATTCATGCACAGGGCAATGCAAATACATGACAGCAAGATAACATACTAAGCCATGTCAGCCCAGCAACACACACACACACACACACACACACACACACACACACACACACACACACACACACACACACACACACACACACACACACACACACACACACACACACACACACACACACACACACACACACAAACACACACACACACACACACACACACACACACACACACACACACACACACGGGGGTTTGTCGGAGGCATATCTGTCTATGTAACAGGACCTGCTGGGATTTTCAGTGTTTTTGCTTTCAATGTCCCCAAAGATGTAACAAAGATAAACACTCGGCAGAACAAGATAACGAAAGCTGCTAAAGCTACCCCTGAATCTTCTTCACACTGTTCTTTTGTCTCTCTTTATCTTTTTCTCTAAATACTATCTCAGTAGGATGCTGGCATATGGTATTGCACAAGTCAATGGGCTGTGTGTTGCATTGAACACTTTTCTAAAGGTAAAGTGTGCAGTAGTGTCAGCAAAATGTACAGATCATATACTTTATTTACTACTACAATTTCACTTTAATATTTTGGATTTCTGAATCCATATCGAGTGTCAATATATTATATCCGATTAGTAGCAATGATTTATTTGATCAATTCCACCTTGATAAACTGCAGCGTTTTCTTATTCTGTTTAAATTGTCCCATTTTTAATCGGAGTCATAATTCGCATGAAGCTGTCAAATAAATCCAGTGGAGTAAAAGTACAACACATGCATTCAATTGAAACAGTAGTTTATGTAAAAATAGTTCAGATATGCAGTTAACTACAGTACAAATGCAATTTTCCCACTGTTTAAGCTTCCTTGAACGCATTTTACAGGCTTTGAGAAACACTTGGTAATATAATTTCAGCAGCATGTTGAGAGGGCATCACTGCAAAAATGGGACTCATCAATCTACTCTCTTACATCCTGGTTGTCCAGACTAATTCCTCTGTGAATCCTCGACAAATATCAAACAAAGACATTCCTTTGCAAGTCCCCCAGTCTCCTTATCACCCGGGATTTGTGTGTGTGTGTGTGTCACTGTGTTTACATGTGTGTCTGTGTTTGAACGTGTCCTTGTCTGTGTATTTATTGGGTGACTTTGCTGAAGGGTTGCTTTGTTTGTATATTCTGGAGAGGCTTAAGAAATGCCACTCAAACTCAAGATAGTGCAACGTGACTGGCTGGCATCACGTTTTTCCTGCTTGCTTACCCAAAGTCACAGTTTTACCAAAGCAAGGGTGGATGTATAAAAAGTCATTACATGTTCTATGAATGTTTGTGTGTGTGTGTGTGTGTATTGTCCTCTGGCAATCTGTGTGAAGAAGATTAAACATCTCCTGCAAAAATCTCATTTCCCTCCCCTGCACTTTTCCTATGCATTTGTCACCATCCCAACAACTCAAACACTGCTGTGAGAAGTCCCATGGAGGGTGTGTGTGTGTGTGTGTGTGTGTGTGTGTGTGTGTGTGTGTGTGTGTGTGTGTGTGTGTGTGTGTGTGTGTGTGTGTGTGGTGTGTGTGTGTGTGTGTGTGTGTGTGTGTGTGTGTGTGTGTGTGTGTGTGTGTGTGTGTGTGTGTGTGTGTGTGTGT
The DNA here is from genome assembly GCF_902827175.1 of Gymnodraco acuticeps. Lineage (NCBI taxonomy): Eukaryota > Metazoa > Chordata > Actinopteri > Perciformes > Bathydraconidae > Gymnodraco > Gymnodraco acuticeps. Next base: position 1,173,488 of record NW_022990047.1, on the reverse strand, counting down.
GTGTGTGTGTGTGTGTGTGTGTGTGTGTGTGTGTGTGTGTGTGTGTGTGTGTGTGTGTGTGTGTGTGTGTGTGTGTGTCCAGAAGGGTTGAGAGCTTGTGTATTTCTGCTGTTAATGATTTGCTCAAATGCAGATCAACTAAACGATCAATTTCATGTTTTGCTGAACGTTTTAGGACATTTCGCCTCTGTGTGAGTACGTTAAATTGTCGGGTAAAGCTTTGCTCTGTGTCTCTCTCAGAAATGCTGAAGGGTCTCCATGGTTACCAGCAGTTATGCCTCTCTCGCTTACATTCGAAAAACTCCCTTGTGGGTCAATCTACAAAAAACTCTTTCTGATACACTCATCTAAAATACAACATATATCTTTTTTACTGCCTGTACCACTATAACATATTGCATGCAGTGTTTGGGGATTTTTGGCATCACGGAGTCTCAACCAGCCAAGTACTTGTGCGAAGTATTATTTTATTCACTGCTGTCAAAGGTCCAGTTGAGGCAAAATACCAAAAATAATTATGATTTTAAAGGCCAAATGACCCAATGATATTACTTTCTGACAGTTTTGCACTTTCTGTGGATGCATGCAGACATAACGAGTAACGGATACATTTTCTATGATTGAAGGATCCATAGAAAGCTTGACTCATCCATCTGTTTGCTCTGATTCACAAAACACACACACATAAGCAACATGCCAAAGAAAACATGGGGAGGGACAGCTGATAATTGGCATTTTCTCTTTCATGAGCAAGTGTTTGTTTTTATGTCAATTAACAAAACAAGGGTTCAGCTTAATGAGGCTAATGAGGGAGCACCTCATTTGGCTCTGCTAGTTTAACAATCTGTCACACACACACACACACACACACACACACACACACACACACACACACACACACCACACACACACACACACACACACACACACACACACACACACACACACACACACACACACACGCACACTTTCAAATCAAGAGTGTGAAAGTAATAATGTTTTATAAAACAGTGAGTTGATGAAGTTTGACTAAAAATTGAAATCATATTTGAATTTTTATGATTTGCCTGAACGAATATATAAACTTAAAATTGACAGATCACATTTTTGAATTATTATATATAATAGACACTTCTTTTAGGCCAAAACATATACATTTTATAAGCATTGCAATCCACCTAGTCAGACCTATCCACTTGATTATTTAAATTATTAATCAGTCCAACTCATCATAACTAATAATGACTGTAATCAGAGTCGGTTTCATGGCCAGTGATGAGTACACTCCATTTCCATTATCATCTTCATGGGTATGGTTGTCTGTGCAATCTACCCCATAGTGATGCGCTGAAGTTTGAGGATGCTGATAAGGATAATCAGCATTAGTACTGGTGAAGAGCGATAAAGTGTGAGAGAGAGAGAGAGAGAGACAGTCCATTTTGTGTGCATACGTGAATTTCAATGTGTTTGATTTTGTGTTAGCATGCATGTTAGCCTTGTTTATTGGCTCTTTTGACAGCCGTGTCAGAGTTAGTTCAGTTCAGCTCTTTCAGTGGTGGTAGGTTTGTTATGCAACAGTAAACACTCTTTATTTAGTAAATGCTCCAGTAAGAGCTGGTAAAAAAGAGTTCAACTCAGAATATAAAACAGAATTATCTCCATCAGTCCAAATCCAATTCAGGTAGGACACAGAGGGGTTTATTCATCTCTATCTGCTCGGGGAGACCTCTCTTCATTTCCATTTGGCCCTTTTAACCAACGTTTTGCTTCTAATTTATATGTAAAGAATATTTGGGCTGGTCATCTGGAGGAATACAAATGATTCAACTCCCGGGATTTTATTTGATGTCTATTTTAAGTTTCACTAAATGGTCAATCATCTTTATAATGCAGTTTCCATTTGTTTTAAACAAAGTGGCATACAATCTAATTTACTTCTGTAGGGCAAAACTACTTTTCTTGACAAAGAGAAATGTTTGAACTACAGATTGATTCCTCTTTTAATAACTTAATGAGAAATGTGGGATCTGACTAGACGTTTATAATACAATAGACTTTTTCTGTCGGGCTATTTTTGAGGATTTTTAATTAACTAAAGCCGACAAGGAACCACCATCCTTAATTGTCTCCGCCTATCTTATCTGTAATACACCTCAAAATTGTTAAAAGTCTCTTCAAGCTGGGTAGCTCTGTGGTATTTGCAAAACCCACAACCTTTTAAATGAGTGTCCTTCACTAATGACTAACCATATTCCCAGGTTGCTACAGCTATTTGCAAAGCAAATCCTTGATGGTGGGTTAGAGACTGAAGCCCAGTCAAATGTGCGATAGCAGGTGTTCCAGGTTGTAGTCATGGTGGTTTGTTTTTGCCTCTCTGTTTGATTACTGTTTCTGTGTTCCACATGCTTGAACACTCTGCCGCACAGCAGCGCAGGCTATCTATCTTTTCGCACAACATGCACACACTCATCCACCAACAGAGACAAACACACACACAGTGAAACAAAGTACAGTCCAATTTTTTTTTTTACCACCAGCTGTTCACACCCATCAAAACTGGCTAATAAATACTGCACTGCGTCTAAAAAAAAGGTGGACACACAATAGATTCTCTTTAACATTAATTAATTCAACCAACTGACATATAAATATGAACCTAACTGACACCCTAGATGGGACAAAATGTGGCTGTTTAAACATTGACATACACCCCAGGTCAGTACATGGTTTACCTGGCCCCTGTGGCCCCACAGCAACCGTTTGAGAGGGGACACTTTTTCTAGTTCTGACCTTCATTTATCAGGTTGTTCATTCACCCGGGACTCCACAGGGTCCAGCCTGGCAGCAGGGATGTGGGAACAGTTGATGATGGATTAACAGAGAAAGACACGAGGATTGGTTTAAAGCCAGGAGATGAACTCTCATATTTGGTTCGTTATGCTTCCCTCCCGAAACCCTCGCTTCCTCTTCTGCCCACTTTCCCGCTGGCTAACTCATACCTCAGGCCATCTGTTATTTTCTCAAATTGTATGTAACCTCTTATTTATATGTATCAACATTTTATCAACATCCATAACCACATATCCTAACACATCCGTAGCCCTATCAGCCTGTGGCAATCTTTTTATTAGACTGTTTATTTCTGTGTTTCCTTTCTATTATCTGTCCAATTTCCCCCCCATCTTCACAAACAATTAATCAAGCTCCTCCTGCCAGATGCAAGTCATCTATCTCTTTCTTCACTCTTCTCTCGCTCATCTGCATGCTGGTCTCTGTTTACGCTCTCTGTCTCTTTCTCTTTTCATTAAATCTTTCTCTCGGTTTGTCTCTTCAGCGGCTGTGTGTGGAATATAAACTTCACAGAGAGAGGATGTCATGTGATATCGTGTTTCCCCTGTTTAGTGTGATCAACGTGTCTAACGTGCACATGCTGGTTGTACTGAGCCTGGCAACAGCTGATCAATACCCTTAGTATAGAAACTCATCACGAGCCGCATCACTCTCAGTACGTATGTGCTTGCAGATCAATAATAATGATCGCACTTCATTTATATCTACAGCCCATTCACAAAAAATACTGGAAACAGTAAAAAAACTCAATAAGTCTGCTTTTATATGTAGATGACAGCTAGAGTGCCCTAGTAGGTCCTCTCTTTTTTATCAATTTTGATAATCTAAAAACCTTAATTGAATAATAATTTGTTTGGACTCAATGGGAATCTTTCAATTTGAGTGTGGTTTTACACAACATCAATTACATCAATAACAATCACGTCCATAACAACATAATAAGATTGAAACATTCAATCACAATGATTGAGACAGCCAATCACAATAGAAAAATCATCTTTCGCCAGTGTTTGGAGCACCTTTTGTGAAAGCATAATAATGAACACATGTAAAATCACAGATACATAACAGCAACAAATGTTTTTAAACTAATATGTTTTAACATTTAATCATTAGTTAATCTCACTTATCAAACTATAAAATCGAAACCAGCTTGCAGCTTGAAGATTTACTTCAAGGCAATATCTAGTCAAAAGCATTTAAAAATCAGGATCATAAGAGAACCAGTTAAGGTATACAATTCACACTGGTGATCTAATATCAATCTGTAATCTCCAAAATTGCAGTGTCTTCAATTTAGGATTATATTTACGTTATCTTCATTAAATATGAAATCAAAAGACTATGGCATGATAACATAATTACATTACTTAAACTATCAATCCTTATGTCATTTCAAAATCTGAAGGGAAAAGTTCAACAATTCCCAAAATGTTTAACAATCTGAAAAGGAAAAGTTTGGCAAATATTCAAAGACTTTTGTAAAAACCTGGAAAGGAAGGATTAAACATTCCTAAAACCTTAATTCATACATTTGTAAATGCTACCACTGATCTATACCAAATTAAGTCTATCACTTATTCTTATTAGCCATACTTACCTGAACATCTACTTATGGTACTTGGAAAGGGTTCTTCTGTGTTTATCTAATGTTGAATAATATAGAATATCAATTTCTTTCAGTTATACTTCTCTAATTTGAGTATCAAATATGCTACACAATTGTTATATGAATTATTATAAATATTTGTTTTGGGCCAAAACTGAAATGAATCCAGTACTTGAAACATCCTTTTAGGTCTGTCTGTGCATGGGTAATACATTAAAGAGTAGTGTTGTTAAGCCTGATTGCTGGATGATTAAGGTTATTAACATTATCTGTGATAATAGTAGAAACACCTTATTATTCAATACCTTGTATTCTGAAAATATTAATTAATTAATTTTGTTTAGTGCGAAAGTTTAATCTGATCTGACAAAAATATATTAATCACCACTATTTAACACATGTCTGGTCATTTGAAATATAAAAAACAATCATTAATTGTACATCTGTAAACATCTGGTCATTCAATTCAAAGTTCATCTTGAATTGAAACGAGAGCTGGAAGAACATGTCCGCCAGTCTTCCTGACTCGATCTCCTCCTCTCTTTATGACACAGAGTGTCTGGTGTGTAAAGGCATCCTGATACTGTAGATTAGCACTGAGGTGCTGATTGACTTAAACTCTTCTTCATCAAAGTGCCATATTTCAACCCCCCAATTGCTCTGCTTTTGTGTGGCCCATTCAGTGAGCACTGTAGTTAATCCTCCAGTGAAACGATGGCTCATCTGCCTGTATTCCTTCTGCTATCATTGTTGAAAGCAGTGCAACTGCGTATTCCTAGTGATGCATCCAGGTGTGATGGGAAAGGTTAGGAAGACATCAAAACTGCTCCAAGAAACATGGAACCTTGTATTATAGAAGCCTCTGAAGCCCTCGCTCGTCCTGCAGGGTTGTCTGCTTTAGCCCCCCGAGCAGAAAGGTGAGGAGAAGAACCCCCTCTCAGCAGAAAGGTGAAGAGAATAATCCTCTCATCAGAAAGTTGAAGATTAGAATCCTCTCATCTCGAACGACCTCGTGCTTCCTTGCACGTGGCTGGGGGGTGCTCTCTGCACCCGGAGAGTGTGAACCTTTCTCTCTGACCCTTGGCCTTGAGAGCTGTCCGAGTTATCGGCACAACACCTGATGGGGATGTTTTTCTGAGAGATGACGATTCAAAGTAATGGATTAGCACATTATCATTTAATTACAAAAATAGGATAGGCCCATCAGATTGCTTTGGGAGCCTTCCTGACACATGCACATTATCATTTAACATGCAAGAATCATATACTCATCAGTCCATAGCAGATTAATGTTATTGTAAATTAAAGGTGAGCTAGTCCCTGTGGATATAACCCCTTCCCAATTATTCTAAATGTTATATTAATTCACCATTTACCGTTTGATAAAAATATTAGTTTATCAGAATTAAATGTTCTCTTTCATAAAACATAGGTTTGAGAAATAAATTACCCAATAATAAATTACTCAATATAATTGATTCTTCCCTCCCTTTTCTTACGTTACATATGAAATAATAACTCAGGAGTCTATTTAAGCATGGTATAGTTTATAATCTATTAATCGAGAAGACTCAGTATCACCTGTGTGCAGCTCACAAAAAATAATTGTGAGAAACATATATTAAGCAGGAAATTGATACATTTGTTAAAAAACAAAGCATATCTGATTTGGGAGGAAAAGCTTCATCCCCTTAACATCTGACGTATTACTGAAGGCATAGCATGAATGATAGTGGGTGTCATTACTGAGAAATGTCAAACAAAATCCAAACCTTACATTTGAAAACAGGTTTGCATTCCTCCACTTAAGGTGACGTTATCATTGGAAACAATAAAAGATAATTGTTTTGATGTAGAATCTATACATTGAATCGTTAGAGCAGAACAGAATGGTTGTATTGTAGCCTGAATTTCGTGCAGCCTTTAGTTTTACTAGGTGGAAACATTGTTTATGTAATGTGAATGTAGAACTAGACAGTAAGAGACATTAGGCCTATTTTAACAATAGTAGGGGCTTTTATCAGCTTGCCAACATACAGGCATCCTCTGCATAGCAGTATGCATAGCCTTAAAAAAAAAAAACATACTCTGTGGTAACGAGTAATCAAATGCCCTGAGTGAAGCCGTTAGTCTCATCTGACTGACCCAAGGGTTGGTGCTGGTGTGACAGGGAGGCTTCCAAGTGTTTAAAGCAGATGTCATGCTTTCAGTTCATGGCTTGGTGGGGGGGAGCAGACCCACGTGAGACAGTATCAATGGCTGTAATGTTTCTATGCCTCCTGAGTCTTTGGAGGAGGAGGAGGAGGAGGAGGAGGAGGAGGAGGAGGAGGAGGAGGAGGAGGAGGAGGAGGAGGAGGAGGAGGAGGAGGAGGAGGAGGAGGAGGAGGAGGAGGAGGAGGAGGAGGAGGAGGAGGAGGAGGAGGAGGAGGGGGGTCATTCTCTCTGGGAGCAGGAAATGGTGTCCATTCTCGGACCAGACCATTAATGTCATTGCATGTAGAGCAGCCATAGCATCTCTGTGACTGCACTCAGCCGGACTGTAGCAGGGTAGAACTGGGTGACTTTTAGTGAAGCCTTCCAAAGCCATAGACAAAATGGAACCACGTACTAACAAGGGACACAAGGTCATCAATGTCTCTCTTTACCTTCGGCCTAATTGTAAACAGTGCTTGAATTGGAATGAAAAAGGTGCCAGTACTCTAAAATCAGCAACTTTTTCAAGTCAATTTTATATATACAGCCCACAAACAAGAATTTGGCTACTATAATGCTGGTGGGTTTGTCTCTTTACTACTGTATATTTTAGAAAGGTTCACTGTACTTAACATTTTTTATGATAGGCAGCGGATATGGCTAAAGCTCAGTAAGGTCAATATTAACTGAAAATATAGCAATCAAAGTCTAGATCTTCTGCTGAAGACACATGAAGCAGAGACCTTTCAGGTGAGAGCCCCTCTGGTGGTGTTCAACATTAATGACAAGGAAACAAAGCTCTGGTCAGAAGCATTTTTTATAAAAAGCTTTAACAAAATTAAGTATTTCTGTACATTTTGAATGCAATCTAACTTTCCAACTCAGAAAACGAAAAACAAAAAAGTGCCAAAAGTCTTCTCACATGGCTGAGCTGCTTTGCAATATACTTCACCACTGAAGAATACAAATATGTATAAAGTAAACTATGATGCAATCTAACTTTCCAACTCAGAAAAATGATAAAGAGCATGAACAAAGAACATGTAAAAACAAATGCAAAATTTGCACAATCTAAAATGAGAAACTGTAACTGCAAGTAACAAAGTCTGAGCCATGGTAAAGAGTTACATTGAACACCAAGCTGATCAGATAACTCCCTGGTTGGTCTGAAGTCCTTCTATCTCCAGGATCTGTACAAATCGGCACATTATGCCAAAAGTCTTCTCACTGGGTGAGCTGCTTTGCAATATACTTCACATTGTTAGAAAAGGCTCCAGAAGGCCTTGGGGACATCAGTATCAGGGGCTGGAGCTGGACAGGCTCTTTCATCAGCACTTCTCCTTCCCTTTGCCAGCCAGGACCTCACATACTGTTCCGGATTGAACTGTCCTAGTGATGGTCCATTACATTTAATGAAAACCAGGCTGGACAGTCGGCTGACAGAGAGAGCATTCCTTTTTGCAGTAAGGATATCGTTCATGCAGCTGAATGCCCGCTCACACTCACTAGTGGAGACAGCGATGGTTCGGACTGCTTTCAGTAGAGGCTCCATGGCAGCAGGTGTACGGGATGCCCTGGTTTCCTTGTATTCGCGAAAGCCCTGAACAGTCTCTCTTCTGTCCACTTTCAGCACTTCGCACAAACGTAGCACCTCTACGTCCCCATACTGTACGTCTAACTCCTCTTCAGGCCAACTTCCAGGATGGATAACTTTCATGTCCTGGATTAGCTGATTGTCCCGGGCCTCCCGGCCATGTAATGGAATTTCTCTTGTGCTGACATGAGAGGAGGTTGTGGAAGTCATTCTGTGTCTCAGATTCTCTACCATACTGCGGAAAAACTGACCTGCATGAATCTGTACAAGCCTGCCATTCTCACGCAGGGCAACACCCTTGAAGGACTTCTCAGCTAGAGCTGTATGAACTGTAGTCATGTGTGGGCCAGGCATGGTGCCCATGGATTCAAAAACTCGTATTTCTCGAGTTAAGAGCCTATCTGCTGTAGGCAGTGTCATCTCTCTTTTTTGGAGTTGCCGAGAGAGGTCGCTGAGCTCTGTGAGCGCATCGTACATCAGTCCCAGATTGCTGACAAACGTTGCAGATGTGAGCACATCATCCAGGCTCTTGTACTTTGCTCTGTCTCTGGAATCCCTGCTCGTGTCGTTTGCAGCATTTGTGAAGTGATCAGGAAGCACTCGGTAGTTTTCCCAGACTGCTCTGACGCTCCTTTCACTTGAAGCCACCCAGCGGATGGACAAAACACGCCCTATCACCAGGAGACGCTGTCCGACTGCTTGCGCACACTGCGCTAACTGCCTCTGATTTTTGGGGGAGGCATGGAACAAGGAATAGAGTTTGTCAAAAAAGATCTGGAAATGATTGAGCCCTGAGACCTCCTTGACCACATCCCCAACTGCCAGCTCTAGACGATGATTGGAGCAGTGCCACACAAACAGGCTTGGGAATTTACTACACAACTGGGTAGCAACGCCTGTTCTCTTCCCTAGCATGACTGAAGCCCCATCACATGCAAAAGAAACGAAACACTGACCTAAAAAGTCCTCGTTAAAATCTCTTCCAAGACACTCCATTAACGCCTTTGTGATGTCATCAGCCGTTGTTCCATCCAACTCGATCAGCTCCCAAAAAAACGTTTCGGGCTCAGCATCAGCTAATGCTGAGCGAAGACACACAACAAGCACCGTTTTACCACTAATAGTGGTAGATTCATCGACCAAAACACAGAGTTTTCTTTGGTTTTCTGTAATGTCTTTTGCCATTTTTTTCTTCAGCTCATGAGCTATGTGGTCGATGATTTCGCCACAGGTTTTATTGGAGTGCAAAACCCTGCCCACGTTCAGCCCATTCAGTTTCTGTACATTCAAATCAATTGGCATGTCTGTGAATGGCCGGCTATGTTTGCCAATTGTATATGCCGTTCGAAAAACTCTGATAGTGGTGTCTAATTCAGATTTATGCATAGACTGCACTTGATGTTGAATAGTTTCACGTGAAGCAGATGTAAGGATGTCAGCAGCTTTTACATGGGCTTATGATTCTTTATGTTCTTTGATTTTTTTTTCTCAGGCTAGCTTGTTGTTTGCCCTTGTCAACACCGAAATGAGACACTGCACACTCACCCCATTCAGTTGACAGTTTCAGTCCTTGTCCAGTGTGTATTCCCAAAGATTTGACATCTCTGCATATCCGACATCCTAGCTTCTTATCTTTAAGAAGGAGCCATGCATTGGTCTTGCAAAAATATTGCACCTGGTCCGTTGTCCAGCAGTCAGGTGCATCGCTTTGCCCGGTGTTGGTGGTGGCAGTTGCGCCAGCAGCAGCTAACGTTAGAGGCTCTGGAGGAGGCGGCGGAGCTAGTGCTAATGCTAATGCACTAGAACTTGGAGCAGGAGGATCAACCAAAGAAAGCTCCCCATCAGACACAATTTCCAACACAGGCACAGCATTCTCTGTATTTGAAGTTTCTTCCGGCGACAACCGCTGTCTTTTTGCACTTTTATTAATCCAAGCTAACATTTTAGAAATGCTAATTTGTGACGTGACTTGCTTTCCTTCTCTCGGGGCGTGCCTGCTCTGTTCTATCACTCTACATAGCCACCCACTGGGTGGGAGTTGCACTGCATAAACACAACACACGTGCATCTAGGTATGTAAATTGTAAAGCATTAAAACATGGTTTTACTAACAGTTTTCAGTATGTTGTTACTTCGGCATTATTATTATTATTATTATTATTTTGAAACGTGTATTACTATTAAATCACGGTCAAATAGGTTAATTTTGACATAGTAGTTTCCACCACAGTATTTACATGGAGAAGATAAGCCCCGCCCCCTCTCCAGCACGTTCTGTTTGAATGACAGGAGTAAACAGCTGACAGCCGCTGTGAAACTCCAGCGGTTAGAGCGATGAGAATGTCCGTTCGGCACCTCATGACGCATCTACTGAGTACCGGGCGGCTGTATATATATATATGGATGTATAATAAGAACGGCGGGAGAGTGTTGAGTACTGGCACGGTGCATGAGTACCGGAGTACCGCCAGCATGCCGGGTACTGAGCAAGAAGTGCCGGTACTCCATGGGTCAGAACCAGAAGTGCCGGTACTGCGTACCGGTGAGTACCGGCCCAATTCCAGCACTGATTGTAAAACAAATTAGTGTAAAAAATGTGGAACACTAATCCATCATCATGTGAAATTTAGAGTTAATTTAAATAATTACTTACGGGTTGAAGTCAAATTAACATTAGAACTAAAGTCAGTCAAAATTGGACTTGCACCGATCAGAATCTAATCAATACACAATTTTCCCAGCTCTGTAATGAAAAGGATAACAAGATTAGATACATTACAGGAGTGTTAAAAACACCCAAACATGCACACTTATCTTATTCTAGAAGAGATTAGAGGACAGGTCTAATGTTGTGAACAAAATTATCAAGTCAAAGTTACTTTAGCTTATGTACCCAATTTAATAATTAATCTTGAATTACTAATAACTCTAAAGAAGGTAACAATTTACAATGTGGATAAGGTGAACACTTATCGTGTGTGTGTGTGTGTGTGTGTGTGTGTGTGTGTGTGTGTGTGTGTGTGTGTGTGTGTGTGTGTGTGTGTGTGTGTGTGTGTGTGTGTGTGTGTGTGTGTGTGTGTGTGTGTGTGTGTGTGTGGCTTCAATACTTTCTTTATGGTATTTAAATTGGGCTCAAGTAGAACCTTTACATGGATTTGGCTTGCAGCACAAAGTGATACTGATCTTTGTCTGTTATGATTTGGAAGTCTCATGATTTAAATGCCTGTGAAGGAGAGGCCCTTGGAAAACAACGTCTATTTTTCTCCAAATTACTTATTTTAAAGAGATTGCAACATTAGACTTTAAATAATTGCTCAATTAATTTAACACATTTATTATGCACACAATAAAAAAACGACAACAAATATGTGTGAGTAAAAGCTAGGCACAGACTGTGACTTTCTCCCTCTCAGTTTGCACTCCACCAGCAAAACAGATATGGGAGAGGTATTTACACACACACCCCGCGCTGCAGCTGGAGCTGTGTTTAAAGAGGTCTGGCTGCTTCTTCTAACTGCTAGTGTTGGCCGCTGAAACCCCTGAAATTCGAGAGGGCAGTGGAGGTGTCCTGAGAGTGGAGGTCTGCACCGGAACTGTCCTGAGAGTGGAGGTCTGCAGGCAGGCTCCCATGTGAAATTCGGCGATTTGTCCAATACAAATCTTTACATTGCTTTCACACAGAAGTTCCACTTTACTGATGCCCTTCTTTAGGGTTTCTCCGAACATGAGCTGTGTATGCTTGTATGGCACTTCCGTCCCGAGCAGCATACACAGATAGAATCAGCCAGGACAAAGTCCCCAGACACTGATTCCCTGGGCGTTCCAAGCCTCAAATGTTCATTAACCAAAAACGAAACACAGCCGCTCAGTTTCACAGGTAATTTTAGGATACCGTCAATCACAGATTCTGGTAAGGCAATGTCCAAATGTGGATTTGAAATTACACTTGCCGGTTCTGAAGATGTGTTGGTATCCTGCCGACAACGCCAATTGTGGGGGAAACTTCTGAAGCAATTGGAGTCAGGACTCGAGAGACACGAGGAGAGCTGGAGCTTTGATGGCAAACACTGACGGTTTATTTGGAGCTTCGGCCGGAGAATTCACAAGACATATCACGAGCCATGAGTTGACCACAGGTTGACCACAGGTTGAGATGCCACATCAATTCTGAAGAACCCTCCTGTAGCTCGAGGTTTTAACTAGTTCAGAGTGTAATAATCAACATTCTTCAATAGACTAAACAGCTGAGGACACTGAATCACATTTGTTGTCGCTTATGGCTCGGGGTCATCTACACCCCGAGAAGGATGTGTTCCAGGTGTCCCACAACAATAACTATCTCTCACCGAGAGTTGCCCCGCCATAAACTGGTAACAACAAAAAAATGCTTGGGCAGCCCCTCCTTATAATAATAATAATAATAATCCTTATATTTATTATAGCGCTTTATCAAAGACTCTCAAAGCGCTTTACAAATACACATTACACATACAGATCATACATGTAATGGTCATCTACTGTGGACAATACCCACCTTATGGGAGATAACGGCTGATCAAGGTTGGTCAGCTGCGTCAGAGGGCAAAATGTAAACATGTAGGGCGAAATTATTCTCTGACATAAATGACACTCATTTTCCTGAATATTGTTATTATTTGACAGCGTACAAATAGAGGGAAAGGCACAGTCTATTACCCTAATGGCAATGAAAGGGTAGCCCCTCCATTAAAACACACACAACATTAACCCAAACTAATGACTGCTTGGTGCTTATAGTTTTAATCATAAGTGCCTAAGAAACAGGGCTTTTTGTTTATTAATAATTAGAATTTATTAAAACTTTCACAACAACTGAAAGTTGTCCTAAGAATCATGTGTGGGATATCATCTGAATAACTTTGCTGAATTAACTGTGAAACGCCTCTCACACCTTTTTTCTCAGCTTTTATTTTAGTCAGTGGTACATTTAGTCAGGTACAGGCTGTGTGGTTAAGGGTGCATTACGGTTGTTAAAAAATAAACATCAAACAATAATATCTTAAAAGACTATTTGTCTAAATAATTTCCAAAATGAAATTCCTAATGTCAGATGTTCTGTTGTCTCATACAAACTTCCATTTGATTAATTAATTTACCATGTTTGATTAAGTGCTTTCGCCTTTCTCCGTCCATGTAACTTGAGTATTCTATAGAGTGGGTTTTCAGCATTTTATTTACTCTTTTTTTATTTCCTTACTCAGGGCCTTTTTTGCCACCACACTTTTACCTCTTGCTGCCTCCACTACTTTCCTGTCGTTTTCTAATGCTGTAAAAGGGCTTTTCCAGCGCTTGCCTGGCAACAGTCCAGAAGAGGTCCTGAGAGATGGCAGAGAAACAACCGGGGAATAGAGAGGAAGGAGACTTGAGGGGTTGCGGTGGAATGTTTGTCTGCCCAAAGGGTTGCGCCTGCCAAGGCGGCACAGAGGAGGGTTTTGTTTGTGTGTTTGTGTTAGTGGTCCCATGTGTCTTAGTGGCCAGCAAAGGACCAGTTTGCCACATCTCACATCTATGTTGAGGTTTTGCTGCCAAGGCTAACAGTGGGGCCACACAGCCATCTGTCTCCATACACTGACCCACCGGTTAGCAGCCACCAGCTCAGAGAGCCAACGTCTCCCCTCTGCTGCCTCGTGAAGCCAGAGTTCAACTGAGCATGATACGCTAATAAATGACAGTGCGTTTCAATCATTTCAATTAGCCATTTATAAGGACATTGTGCTTCTGTATTTATAGCGTTTAAACAGCATCATATTCTCTTACAGCCCACCTCATTGCAGGCTGCCTTCAGACCCAGGGAGAATTATAATCAAAGGAAGAATCAAAGCCCATCCTTTATATGTGACCCTTTCATAACCCTCGGACCACATCTCTTAGTTAAGGTCAGTTATGCTCATTGTTCTGCTCTGGTTGTCAAGAAGAATAGATAATGGCATTGGCCTTTTTCTTCTGGGAGTGCAGGCCATTGTTTTCTACTGGGTGGTGCTAACTTCACAAACTTCACACTGCTTGTGAGTTCAATTTACTGGTTTGTGGGAGGACTGTGATGTCAAAGAAACATGTTATAAATGAGCATCTCTGGAATGTATAGTTGAATGAAATTCCTGGCTAATTTAATCCATAAGAACCCGGACCCATTTCTACTTTTGGGAAAATTAAGGGGAACATAATTTAGACGAAATAGACCACCTAGAACCCCCCCCCCCCCAAGTGTCAAATATCTGAAATGTGACATATATGTCACATTGGGCTTTAATGGTAAAATAACTCTTATTTTTAACTTAATTAATGAGGATTTTATGGTTTAAATTAGTTTGAACATTCTTTGAATTGAAGAATAAGACCATATTAACTCAATATAATTGAATCAGCTAAATTAACTGAGATGATCATCATAATATTTCTAATTGTGCATATAATGTCACTGGGTTTACTGTGACAGTTTAGGGTTAAAGTCCCAATGTGACACCAGTGTCACAGCGATGTTTGTCTCATTTGTTTCATATCAATTTGATCAATAATTGTTAAACAGGTTAAATGTAATAAAGGACATGTTATGTAAAATGGCTTGAATTTGACCTTTGGCAACAACAAAAAGCTTAGCACATGGACATCTTGGACATGTTTTTAAGAACACAAAATCAAAAGTCCTGGACCATGACCCACCAGACTGTTCAGTGTCACTTCATGAGATAAAATAAAGGCTAAAGCTGTTTAAGGAACTTTCCAGAACATTTAAAGTTCATGTGACACCCGTGTCAAGGTGGGTCCTTATGGGTTAAGATGATCAAAACTTTTTCTAAGGAATTGTTTTAATATTAGTTATTGTTTGATACGAAATTAAAAGTATGTGAACATAAGATATGATTACTCCTCCTTTTTCTTTGTTGATAAGAGGTATTTTGAAAGTTAAGGATACACACCACTAGGTGACACCTGGGACTTGCTGACCTTTGCATCAATTTAAAATGCATCTTCTGGCCCAGCATGTGTTCTCTTGTCTTAGTTTGTTGCTCTTATACACATGCACGCGCGCACGCACAACCATGCATACATTCATACACAGTAACCCATGATTTGTAATTTCAGAAGTATCACAGCCAATTTGTCATGAAAAAGGGTAGACAGTGCTTGAAAGTAGGATTGGGTGAATGTTCAACCCCTTTCCTTCTTTTTTCCCCCACTTGTGCTGTAAACACTATTTTCTGTTTTCCATTCAAGCTCTCAACTTGATACTATGATACAACGCTTTTAGGCTTATTCTTAAGGGGCTAGATGATTAGTCTTTTTCTAAGTCTCTTTCATCTGACATAAGGTTGAAGGAGGAGATAAATGCTGCGCTGTTGGGAATTGTAGTTATTTCACTTCGAGACCATATTTATTGCCCCTTTAAAGCAAACTTCCATAGGAAACAGTGAATTAATAGATACATTTGCTAACTTTATTTTGTATTATGTCAAACTCACCTACGATGTTACATTCTACATTTGTTTTTATACTCTAATGGGCACATAACACGAGGCTCAGAAACTATAGTCTGCTAAATGTTTGTGTGAAAAGATATACGTTTTTATACCTACACTTTTTGGCTCTAGAGATTCGGGTACATGTGACCCCAATCTAATAATTAAACAAGACCCGGGAAAAAATAAATAATACTGCTATAAAAACATTTTACATGATTTATATACTTTTTTAAAATATGATATGATGATGGGTTAGCGTTAGCCTACTAAATGTTGGCCACAAAGTAAAGTATGCAGCCGCTGGACATTTTCAAAATAAAAGTTTCCCATCCGTCTTTAATGGATATTTTCATTGAAAATGATCTTAATTTTGTTAAAAGTCTGAGGTTGACCAGTAGGAGTTAGCTCACCTCGTTTATCTGAGTGATTTTGGCTAGTCAGGAGTTACCGTCAACATCGACATGTGTCCAGGTAAAGCTGAAAATTCAGTGACAGACTAACTTAGTACTTTTACTTTGTAAACTTAATTTGTCCCAAAAGTCTGTAAATATTAGCCGTCATAAAGGACTTACGTTACGGTTGTTAACGTTCAGGTTAGCATGGACAAAAGAACTAGCACACCTATAAGAAAAATCATTTATTTTTAAGTTCTTTGTTTACGGTACTAAAGGGAAGCTAATTTTAACGTTGCAGTTAGCTATCTTGGAAGTTGAAATGGTGTCATGTCAAACACTGTGTAATTAATAACATTAACGAGGGCTGCATTACTGCAATGATTCTGGAGTTGCTCGTGCATGCTGGCTCGCTGTCATATCCAACTGGCAGATGAATAGAGCAAGGCCATAATTAATGTAATTAGTTACACCTCTGCCATGACATGTCAAAAATGAGACAGGAGGCCCTAACACAGTCACTAGCCTACTGTGTACCTCACATTGCAGTATGAGTATCTTATGGTAAATGCATTCATTTTACATGTATCTACTTTTCAATGAACAATAGTCTTAAATGTATAACACATCGACAAGTTATGAGCCTCGTTAAATTGATTGGAACATATTTTCTTCTTTTCTTTTTTACCAGCAACTTCTATCATAGGTTTCCTGTGATGTTGCAGCTGCAGACATCATGAAGCCTGTTGGGGTTGCATTGCCCCCACATTTCTCAGTTCCATCAAAGTAGCAGCCTAACTTCCAAAACTGTGAGTACATTCAACATTTTTCAGTTCATTCATTCAATCTTTTCTGTGGACTTTATTCGTTTATGCTTTGTATTGGTATATGTCTCTCTGACGTGTTGCTATATAAGTTAAAGTAATGTCAATGTTGAATAATGATAAATTGCATATAAATCACTGTTAAGTTTCAATACATCAAATGTGTATTAGTGGACATGTGATGACACTATCAATCACCGAAACAAAATAAGGGAACTATCTTTAATCTCAGGTTTAAATATGATGCTTGCTTCAACTGGATGCCAAAGACACTTCAGCTTCGAACACATCATCATTGGACTTTTGCAGGAAATACCCTGATGACACCCTATATGGCATTGTGATTAGGGGCCTCATTTATAAAGGGATATGCGCTCAAAAAATGGCGTACGCCAGTTTCTACGCAATGTTTGCGATTTATAAAATACTAACTTGACGGGAAAACGTGCGGTCCTCCACGCAAACTCTAACCCATGCGTACGCACTAAGCACAAAAACGGGAGAGACGAGAAACTGCGACACCGCGTTGGCAGAAGGAAGAATGGAGAGAAATATGTGGAAATAATACCATAAATAAAATGTTACCTCTCATTTATCATATGAACAATTCATTTTCAAACATTGATTAAAGCCAATCTTAAAATGATTAAACACACCTGTTTGAGACTCCTCAGTGCACACAAAAACATAACTTGGAGAAATAAATAAATACGGATATGTTATTTAAAACCACCTCGAATATGTTGTGTTAATGTTATGAAATGTTTTCTCATAAATGATGCGGTTTTGCATTTCTATAGGTTGTACGAGCATGATTTTATTTACTACCATGTTTAATCATGTTTTATGCCGTTTGCTAAGACTTGATAAGTCGCTCATAAAACACAGGAGGTATGGAAACTAAGAACACCATGTGGTAAATTGTACAGCTGATATAACACAACACATTAGTTGTATTTCCTTTAACTGGTGGATATAGAGTTGCTGCAGTGGAGACGCTGCATGCGCACAGCTGATCGACAGCTGGGACACAATCCACCAAATACGAAAACATAATTCAGATCCAGTCGCCATGACTCCACTCCGGAGGGATTCCCCGATCATTTCTTACAGTCTCTCAACAAGGGGGTGTCTCCTGTCTCCGGTACAAACACAAACCTTTTTCGGACCACTTATTTATTTATTTTGGTGACGATCCGACCTCCATGCTGCTACTCTGGTTCAAACTGCATCCACCAAACAATATGATTTATCTCAACCTCCCCAAAATAACCAAAATCTGACACGGTGTGAGATGTCTTTTTTAGCTGTTCTGTCGTCATTTCCTGCGATCTTCTTCATAAAGTCAGTCAAAATGAATGAATGAATGAATGGGCGTTTCTTTGACTATTTATAGGCAAATATGGGCGTTACGTGAAGCCCGCAAAAGCTGCACCGCATTTCGAGTCGATTGTGATTTATAAAGGGAAACCGGCGTAGGAAGTGCTGTACGCACTTTCCTCGCCGGTACGCAATGTTTGGTGAATCGGAAAATGTCGGAACATTTCTGTACCTATTTTTTGGATTGCTACTACGTAAGCAACCTTCCCACGTGAATCCTACGCACGGCGTTATAAATGAGGCCCCTGATGTTATTTCCTAATCCTGTCTGTACTGTGTTGTCACAACCCATACGAGTAAGAGTATTAGAGTACAATTTAGGAAGGCAGTCTTTCCATCCATGTCTTATTAAATGGCTCGGTGCTGTGCTCTGATATCTCATTTGGCATTCCCTCTGTCTGTGCACAGCCCTCGTTATCGTATTCCTATGGAGGGCACTGGCATTTGACATACACACACCAAAGACTCTAGCAGCATTGCAGATCAACTGCCTCTCACAGAATGACTCCTCCCTGTCTCGTTGTGTCTCTTCCTCTCATCCTGTCGCAGGTGATGCACCTTTGGGATTACTGACTGTCACATGCTTAAGAATTAATTGTGTCTGTGGTGATAGGAGTGTGTATCTGTGCGTGGCATTGGAGATGACAGTGAAGGCAAAAGGAGAGCATTTTGACACTTTAGTTTTTCTTTCATTTGTTTGAAACCCTTTCAATGACGGTTCTCAACAACATAAGCAGGTCATTGTCTCTGAAAGCATAGTGATGTTTGCAGAAGTTACAGCTTCTGCTCACCAGAAGATACTATTGGGTGCCGTGCAATTGCAACTGGGATATACTTATTTCTCTCTTAATAAGGACCTCTTTAATGTTTTCTGAAGAGCTCTTCTATCAGTTTTGGTGAAATATGTGTCCATTTAAATTCAGTGATAAGAACACATTGACAGTGAAAGTTTACAGAAAGGTAGAACATTTTGTTATGTTTTTATTAGTATTTACGCTAGCCCAATATGACTAAAAGCATGTTTGCTTCATAGAGCTTTACAATCTGTACAATTAACAAAACAATCTTTACATAAGTGCTCAGTTTGGATAAGAAATAACTTTAAAGTAATCCTTCAGCAGGAAAAAAGGTAAACCCTGGAACACCGGAGTCGGGAGGGAGGAATCCCAAACACACGGATTAGACAGCGTGAAAAATCCGTCAGGTGTAAAGACCAAATATAATGTGTGATGCACTGACTACCCTTTTCTGGGGCTTTAAACAGCATTTTAAATAAAAAAAATGTGGTCTCAATTTGCTCCGCTGTGATGGAGATAGATGAGTCGTCATATACTTAGTTTTGTTTGCAGTTATTTAAAGTTAGACTTTCAGCAACGTATGTTAATTCTAACCCATACAACTCGGCACCCCAGGAAGAGCAAGTCACATTTCTATCTTTGTTTAGTTATTGCTTACACCTGAATACATCTTATTTTGAAAGATCAGTGCTGATATTCAATCTACAGTACGTCTTTGATCCCCTTAGCCCACTCTTATTTTAGCCTCCTTCCTCCAAACAGTTGACCAGTTTTTCAAGGCAAGTTTATTTACATAGTATATAAAGTGCATTAAAAGTGTGTGTATGTGTGAGAATGGTTAGAGTTATTGCATTATGTGTGGTGGTTGAGCAGCCTGACGGCCCAGGGGTAGAAACTGTTTTTGAGTCTGTTTGTCCGTGACTTGAAGCTCCTGTATCTCCTCCCAGAAGGCGGAGAGAGAACAGTCTGTGACCTGGGTGAGAGCTGTCCTTTATAATTTTGTTAGCTCTGCTGAGGCAGCGGGAGGTGGAGATGTGTTCCAGAGAGCGCACACAAGGCAATTCAAAGTGCTTTACAAAAATGAAAGACATTAGGAGCATTAAGAAACATATTATAAAATGGCATTTAAAATCACTCATTTAAAAACAAAGATAATAAAACATGAATAACAAAGGTACATGAATACAAGTTACAGTGCAGTGTTACTGATCATATTCTTTCTTTCTATAGGAAAATATAGGCCTCTCATTGTTAATTGTTATTTCGATCAGCTAAATCAAAACTGCTGAGTCACTGTTGTTTTAAATCAGTTGGCAATATACAATTTAAAAATGGCATATTTATTATTGTGGAGGGGGGGGGGGGACATACTCAAAAGGGTGTTGTTGTAATATTCCTGCATAAACCATCAAATTAAAATCACTTATATAAAGCCCCTTCATTTATTTTCCTTTGGTTGCACGAGTGCTCTAAATAAACCTAAGCAGGGACTGAATTAGTGAATCAACAGTATTAGCTATTGAGGTGTTATTTATAGCCTGTAGCCTGTGTTGGGATGAGGCCAGATGGACACCCGTGATCCTATTATCTCTGTTAGCTCTCACTGTGTCTGCATTCCCACAGCTGACAGTACACATGGACAGGGTTGGTTCTTCTGTTCATTTTCTCTTGGCAGACCCCTGAGTTCTCTGACTATTCTTTCATGGAGCAGGACTGACCACGTTCATGGTATGTGTCTCCAAAGATGGATTTTGTTGATCTTTAGTGTTGTGGTTGAATCTTGCATCTGTGTTGTGTTATCATTTTAGTGTAATGTGCCTCTCAGAGAAAGTCATGCATATATTGGTATTCATGACACCTCCTAAATCTTTTTAAAGTTGTATATACAAACAGGTAACATGAAAAAGAGTAATCTTTTCTGGAACATGAAGTGTGGTAGAACAGAGGAGAACAAATGCATTATGAAAACTATAGAAATCAGCCAATAATGACACACATCTTTAGATCATAGACAGAAGGGTGTGATGAGTGCTGATCAGTGGCTGGCTGTTGATCTCACTGGATGACTCGTGCAGATCCTTCTTGTTAGGACACGGTGCCGGGTGGTCGATAGAACATGGCTAAACTACTTTCTTAATACACCAACTTTTATACTAGAAATGTATGCAACGGTGCGGAAATACAGTACGAAGCCTTTGGTTGTTGTCACATTGATCGTGAAAGTTAATATCAACAGACATATATTTGCTAAAAATCTTTCAAGGCAATAGTTAAGCAATGTTTACATGCCGTCTTACCCTGTGGTGTAGTGGGTATTTTTTGACTGGGTGGACGGGGCGGGGGGAGACACTATGGACGCGCTCGTGAACTGTCAACGGGGGGGGGTACCTCTGTGTCGCCTGTCAGCTCAACATGATGCCGTTTAAACAATATCATAATAAAGGGCGGTGCCGGCCGTCAGCGAACCGATCCGGCCTTCCTGCGCGTCTGTCACTCAAATGCGGGACATAGTCTCAATTTGTGGGACGCGGGACAATTAATAAAAATGCTGTGTGCAGTCCCGCACAAAGTGGCACACCTGGTCACCCTACACACACACACGCTTCAAATCAAGTTGCATAAATGCTTGAGCTATGTTTTTATTATAATTACTGTGAAATCTGCCTATTATGTTTTCGTCATTATTAAAGCAAATACACACTTGCAACTGATAACACTGGCAATGATTTTATATTTATTAGACTGTTAAAAAAAAAAAATCATGCTTCAAATAAGTGGGGGTACGGCGTACCCCCGCGTCCAACGCCCACTACACCACTGGTCTTACCTGATTCATTAGTGTTACAAAAGGGAAGTTACTAACATGACTGACCAATGACTAATTTTGACCCAACGTGTAAAAGAGCCCAATCATCTTTGGTGAGGTTTTCAAGCAAAGTCATATCTTTGACCTTTTCTTTTTGTGGTTCAAAGCGTCGGGCCATAGTGTTCAGTGTTGGCATAAGCCTTGAGGAGATCTGATGTAGAAATAGAATATATGCTTGTTTATAATAAACCTTTATTCATATAGCACTTTTCATACAACACATGCAGCTCAAAGTGCTTTACAAAATGACACATCATAAGTTAAAAACAAACAACAAGAAATTCCCCTCAGATTATTTGTTAAGAACTTTAAAAGGTACATGCAGCAAAATATAACATTTTATCAGGTTAATAGACACAAGGAGGTAACATGTATGATAATACAAATAAAATAAATAATGGTTTCTCTCTGACAGATAAGACACGAGTCGATGCAACAATATAAAATATAAAACCCCAGTGAGCATATAGGTACAACAGAAATACAAATAAAAAGATTAAGACCTATAAAATAAATAAAACAATATGTAAATAATAAAAACTAAAAGAAGATTTAAAGTGGGGGGTTGCTAATAAAAAGCTAATCTAAAAAGATGTGTCTTTAGCTGGTGTTTAAAAATGTCCACTGACATTATGAGGTGCTTAACCTGAGCAACACCACTTACCTTCTCCTGCAACAAATGGAATGATGAAAATGAGGCGTGATAGTTCATTAAACAGCTGAATATCACGGAGACCTTGAGAATGGAGAAGCATTTTACTTTTCAAAGCACCGAGTGCAGTTATTTGCGCAGTTATGGAAAATAAGAATGTACTCACTAACTATGAAACCATCACCCTCACAACTTTAATACAGTGTTTGAACTTTTATAAATGAATGCAATGCTTTTCAATCGGAAGCAACAAATAAATGCCTAACTGCAGTTTTGCCATGGTAACAGTCCCCTTTAACTTCAATGTTTGCTCTAAATATGCTTTCAAGTACTCGCAATCGTAAAAAATAAGAAGTTCTCTAAACCTTTCCAACTAGAGCAATTCAGACATTAGCATGTTTTAGCTAAATTGATGATTGACATTCATCCTAATTGCATAATATTGATTTGTTCTTCTGCATCTGAAACAGGGAACTAGCATGTGTTGAAACGCATAAGCATTTCATGTGACAGCCATTGCCCTCAGGCATCAAGGCATCAACCAGGATCTTCATCAGACTCACTTTTAGCACCCTCATTTCTTTCAGTTTTTGACCATGTGCTGACATTTACATTGAATAATAATATAAAGTCACTTCAGTTGCTGGATGTAGAGAGTGCAGAGATAGCATGAACAAGGGCAGATAAGATGTGATGTGATGTAAAAGGCCTATACAAAGATTGTAGAGCCACAAAGAGGGAGGAAGGCTAATAGTTGTTAAGTATTTTAGTGGACTGTGAAGCAGTTATTTCCTTTGTTGGTTTTGCAGGCTTGAATTCAAGTGAAGAATGAGTTAAATGGATTCATTTCCATCTACAATAAGGGTTTGTTTGCACACTAATCTCTCTTCTTGGTCTGCTTTCCTTTCATCATTTGGCTTAGTCACTATCCTCCCAAACATGCAAATTAAATCATAATTATGCAGACATCTTAGAAAATAGTTGGGGGGGGGGGGGGGGCTGCTTTCCATCTTGCCTGCATGGTTTGCCATTTCTCTGAGACCTGTGCTTAAAAGTTTGGCTGCTTCCCCAGACTCACAATCCCTTTTTGTGTCTGGCCACTGGTTTCAAAGTAATGTGCAGAGGTTTGATGTTAAAGAGCCATTTCTTCCTCCATGCTGGTGTAAAATCACCATCTGTCTCAGTGTCTGCTCTGATTTGAGTGGTCTCTCTGCCAGACCTGCCTGCAGATGTAACCCCACGAGTCCAGCATCACACCCCGTTGCCTGTACAATTTAATGGGGGTTTCCGCCAGTGCTGCAAGCCCGTTGGCTCCAAGTTGACTGCCTGCCGGGCATAAGAATCCTTTTAAAGTTTATTTTCCAATGTTTACTAAACTGAAGTAATAACTTGGTGTGGTATGCAGGTTGTTTTTAACACTAGTGAGTGCAGTTGAGATAGAGATATAGAGAGAGATATAGAGAGAGAGAGAGATATAGATATAGAGAGAGAGAGATATAGATATAGACAGCCAGCCAGCCAGCCAGCCAGCCAGCCAGCCAGCCAGTTTATCTTAAGTGCTTTGACAAAAAAATGTCATCTGTGGAAGCCGTAGTACTGTAAAAAGCACGACCAATCATTTTAGCCGCACGGCTAAAATAACTGGATGGCCTACCTGCCTGTCAGCTTTCCATCTGTGCACAAACTTATCTCGTGCCCTCATTGGTCATGTGCGTGTTCGTGTGTGTTGGAGGAGGGGCTCTGTAAGGAAGTGGCAGATTTTTTCCGGCTGTGTATTTTCAAATTCTAGCGCACTCGAGCTGGTTTCTCCAAAATGACCCCACCTTTAAGGTGGGCTGACTCTTAAGGTGGACCAGCTATTCCCAGGTGAATGACAGCTCTGAGGTGTTGGTGTTTTTTATGCATAAGGACTTAGTTATGATCGCTTCAATGATTTCACATTAATCAAAGGCAGGTCTTCACATGTTCACCTGCTTATACTAAGGGGTCACAAGCACATGGACACACCAAGTAGTTGAAACAATCATTTTAAAATGCAGTTAGGCGGCCCTTGCCCTGTATTTTTTAGGGAAGATATTAACATGATTATCCATAAGCGTATAGGTAAAGGAGAGGAAGAGCAACCTTTTAGCCTGGAGGTCAAATGAATGCCTTCTCTCTCTCTGTCTGTCTCTCTTTCCTTCTTTCTGGCTTTCTTTTTTTCCCCTTGTTTCTCTTCCTCATTCCTTTGTATTTATCTCTCTCCCTCCCTATCATCCTCTGGGCTGAATTAATGAGGGATCAGTGAGAGGATGTTTACAAGATTAACAAATGCCTCAACACTTTTGTGTATCATCTGTGTATAAGAGTCGGTTGGGGTCTATGTTGTCCCGAAGGGGCTGTGAGGATTACACCAGCAACACAATTTCCCACGTGTGTTCGTTTAATCACAGCGCTGGGTAAAAAATATGTAATGGAATTACTGGTAAAACTGTCAATGAATTACTCAGAGGCCATAAGGAAAGGTATTTCATCCTCTGTTTTGTACAGTCTGGCCGGCCCTAAACACTTTCATTTAAAAAAACACACCTTAAAAGCTGTTAACTTTAAGGGCTATATGCATACAAATATTAACACCCAAACCAACACAGCAAATGTCCCCTCAAGTGCAAAAGAGCGGCAGGTAATTACCATTGTTAGGGTATTGACGCCACAGAGGGAGAGATGAGAGGATGTGCTCCACCGAATTATTCCTACTAATTGCTTTCTTCAATACACCTATGGGCGTGTTGTGTAAGGGTTTAGTGTGGTTTACATGTACATGTGTACTAGAGTATTTGAGTGCTAGCTTGTGTGTATGTATGAGATGTGCATGTGTTTTTTGCCTCCAAGTGCCTAAGGGAAAGCGATTGTAGCTGTTACAAATACAGAAAGGCATTTTCAAAAGCCTTTAGCAAGCTGAAGGCCCACATTTTCCTTAACAGTTTCACTATTAACATATTTGAGCTTCTTCTGGTTTCTGAATTGCCTTTTATGAATCAGCATGGTATTGTATGAGTGGCAACAGGTTTAGTTAATTTGCTGAACCTACATGATTTAGGTTTCTTAACGAATCACTGTAACCATTTGTTAAATCCTGACATGGCACATTACACATCCAATTTTGTACACTGAGAAATGCTACATTGTGAACACAAATCCATGATCAAATTGGAAAAAGTAGAATGTAGAGCTATTTAGTTTAACTAGAGCATATCAACAGACAGTAACAATATTGACTCGCAATTTGGTCTGCTCAGGCTCTATTGAGTACAAATAAGCATTGGCCAAAGCTAAATTATGACATTGCACTGCAAGAGTTACGTTTTAAATCTCAGAGGATGAAAGCACGATAAAGCAGGTAGGCTCTTTGCCATTGTGTTTTTTTATGTTCTATATGATTAAGACCTTCATGTGGTAAATGTCGGCTTCAGTGGCAGGGCCAACTGCACTAGTGAGCCCTTATCCAAGCTGTTTTGGAATAAGAATGCACTGAGCTACATTAAAATTCAACATTTATCTGCAGTCATACCTTTCCATATTTTTTACTTTTCTGAGTAGTGGATGTGCTTTGTGAAGCAGTAAAAGGCATTGGGCGCAACATCCCTTAATTTACCGCCCCTGAGAAAGACGGTGATCATTTCTTCCTGCTAGCTCTTAGGCTGAATGACAACAGTTTCACACACACACACACACACACACACACACACACACACACACACACACACACACACACACACACACACACACACTAATCCCTGTACACCTAGAAATGAAGGTACTAGGTCATTATTGTAGCTTTAGTATAATGATCCCTTCATCTCCAATCCCCTTTCTAGAGCAGGGGTCACCAACCTTTTTTAGGATGAGAGCTACTTTCACTTGATGTTTCTTGGCATCTCTTTATGACCATTTATTTACGAGTTACTAACATTTATAACTGCTCCTAAAGGGAGCCTTATTGTAAAGTGTAAAACACATTCCCATTTATGAATGAGTTACTACCATTTCTAATAAGGCTTAGCAGTACAGATAAATGTGGGCTCACTATTTGGCAAGCAACCGGTCACAGTTGCCCTATTTATCTCATGTCTTATAAAAGCTTATTAAGGATTTATAAAGTGTTCACAACCTAATTAATAAATGAATTACAAACTATTCGTAAACCCTTTATAAGGGTAGTGTTAACTGTGATGGTTATTCTCGCGTCCAGGAAAGATAAGCTTAAAAAGGAGACTAAATGGAGTCTCTGAGATGTTTTCAAATTGGTACTTTAATTAATAAAAAAGGCGCGGTAAAGTCACAAACAGGATATTTTCCAACAGAAATACAGCTGTGCATCTGGCCCTTGTTAGCAGAGAAAAGAGGCCGAACCCCTCAGGTTTCGTTGTTTATATAGCCTCTTCTGGCTCCTCCCTGGGGGCCGGCTCTCCGTGTATTTAATGTCCGTTGTTACGCATATCACATGATACAGACATTGTACATTCAATATATATCTAAACACGCCTTTTCTCCTCCTTAACTCTTTCATTACTTTTCATTTAACACATTCTAAACGCTGTAATCAATACTCCAAAAAAATACAGGAAATCCTTCACAGCAATTTGATTTCCGGTCGTTCCGAATGTTGTGACATGCTACTCACATCTGTAAACGATAACGTACTCAAATAAACTGTACCTTCATTTAATATCCAACAATAATAATATCTCGATGTCTATAGTTGTAGTGTTGAAATCAGTAGGTTTCAGTGTGCAACATCATATCATATCGCTGCTAAATTCACCTCTATAGGAAATGGTATATTAGCCTCATGCTAACCGGAGGTGAAGGTTTTTCAGAATAAAAGTCACTGGTTGTGCACAAGAACGTCTGGTTTTTCAGTATAAAACAGCATTTAAACTAAAGGTACATTTAAGGTACATTATGCCATCAAAACATTGATTTTAATTTCTAACAGTAGTCTTATTGTAAAGTGGTACCAATTATTTTAACCTGCTTTATTTGGGGGTGGATCTCACATCCATTTTTTTAAATGTTGAAGTGAAATGCATCAATTTGGTGCACTTTGAGCACAACATGAATTTATGGATACAGCTCTCAACACTCGGATGAAAGGGAGCTGTATACTTTTCAATAATCCAAAAATATTTAGAATATGATCACAACCAATAACAAATCATTTAAACTTGTTTATTCTTATCTTATGTTACCTTAGCATTCTTTCTTTTTACTTATGCATATTTTACTAATCACTTCCCTTTTAAACTGTTTTTAGTTTTTTGTACTGTCCTATAGTACACATTGGAATGATTTCTTACTTTATCTATATTAAATAGATAAAGGTGTGCTCTCCCTAGCTCTCTGTCTCGCTCGCTCACAGAGGCTGTGTGCTCCTCCGTGGCGATGACGGATTGCGTTAAAACATAATAATAAACATATTTGTAAAGGGGGGGGACACAAACGGGATTTCGAAAAGTTGGGGGGACATGTCCCCCCTGTCCCCAGTGGAAATTACGCCATGCGTGTGTGTGCGTCAAGTGCAATAAATAAATATGCATGTTGCGACACACAGAGTAAAACTCTGCCCCTCATGTGCTGTATAGGCTGGCACGACTAGGCTGTTCAATCGGGCTGATGTGTTGTGTATATTCTGCCAGAAGGAAAATCACGGTCAAACTCCTTATGAAGTGAGCTGCCACTCCACATTGCTTTTCTTCCCGACTGCAACGCTGGTCCCGCAAATCAAGCAAGAACATGATTGGTCGATATTCATTGTGGGGGTGGGGGGAGGAGGGGTGTTAGATAGATATATAGTTGTAGTAAGTAGATAGAGTTCGCTATGATTGAGGTTTCGTTTATGCATATAGGGTAGATTATTTTAATTACATTTCACTTTTTTGTTTTGTTTATTTTTTACATTTTGGATTTGCTTGGCGAGCTATTTTTAGAACATACTCACGTTGCCCCTGCGGGCGACTAAGTGCCCGCGGGCACCGTGTTGGTTACCCCTGCTCTAGAGGCTATTGATTAGCTTTCCCCCTGCTGAGTTGTGTGTGTGTGTGTGACGTTTTCGGTTTCATAGCAAATTGAATGCTGTGAGCTTAAGGTAGCCTAACATACATTTACATATCCACAATTCTAATGACGGTATAAGCCAACTCGTTGTTCCAAAAAGAGATATATTGGAAACATTTTACTTATGTAAATTCACAAGTAATATATCTAATTTACCACTAGAAGCAATATGTGCCTCAAGTGTATTTCTAATTTCAGCACTAAAGTCGATGCACCAGATTTATACCATAAATATAAAAAAAAATAGACATAAGTCTAACACTGAGTATGCCCGTCAGATGAGTTTATATTGGGAAGTGGTACTCAAATACAAATCTTAAAGGTCCAAACATTTTTTTCAATGAGACAAAGGTCCGTTTATTACGGTCATTCAAACTTTTAAACAATTGCAACAAGATTCTTAACACGAGGTTGCAAAAACAAAAATAATCTGTATGCAGCAGTTTTCATTGTTATTGTGTCTGTGCTTGACCCCTCAGAGTCGCAGTGTAAGAGCTGCACAGTTATGAATAAAGGCAGCTGCACCCTCTTTCATTCAGCATCCACATTATTGCTTTATAAATGTCTTGCCCCCTTGTGCGTCCACTGAGGTTCGTCAGGCCCAACACATCTTCAACAAACTCCCCCTTTGCCTCATCATAAACTCACAAACACCAGCAACTGAGCATTGTCAGTGGTGTCAGACTCATCCACAGCTAAGGAAATGCACTGTGCATTTTTTATTCCATCACAAAGCTGATTAATCAAATCACCAGCCAGTATTTATGTTCTTCTGGTTGCTGTGGAATCTGAGAGGGGGATTTGCTTGATTTGACCTGTTATTTCCTCTTTTTGTTTGCCTTCAACATGGTCGCCATCACTTCAGTCATGCATTCTTTTATACTTCAGTTATTTTCCAGTGGAAAGCCCTTACCTACTGGCCTAGTTAAATCAAAGTGGTTACTCTTTTTTGGCTGGGTAGTGTAGTTTTACACACCGTCTTATTTGACTTTCTCAGGACTTAAAACAGTTTTTTGGGGGCAGACCCCCTCAAAGAAAAAAACATATTTACACACATAAGGTCATCATCTTAACAGTTTTGTATGCTCATCCGTGAGCAGAGCATCAAGTTGACATGTCTATTACAGCTGAATGCGGCGATTACCATCTTGTTCAGCAAAACGCCTCACAAACGTATTAAGATCAACAGCTTTAGTGCGTTTTGATTCAATGCTGAGTACAGCCAAACTTGACAGTCTCTTCTCTGTCAGTGTAGACCGCAAATACCTCATTCCTTCAGTACTTGGGTCAGAATCAAGGGCACCGGAAGCGGGGGGGCCAGGGGGCCATTGGCCCCCCCACTTTACGGCCCTGCCCCACATTTTCGCAGCAGCGGATGCCGCGGAACACTGTACACATCCCGTTTCAATAATTCCCCTCTACTCTAAAGTCGCATCTAAAAAGAACGCCATCTGATCTAGCTGTGTATATTTTGTTATTTTTGATTGTTATATTCAATCTCACTAGCTACAGGCATTTTTGAAGCTTGTAAAGGGAAGAACACAGCTCGCCTCTTCCACAGCGCCGCTTCCCCTCCCTCCGCTGACATTATGAATGTAAGGCACAGTAATCATAGATAACACTGCAGGGTCCGTTACAGTTTGTTTTAATCTGATTTCAAATAAAAAAAGTCTTGGCTTTCAGAATATTAAACTTGTTTCGGCAAATTCAGATGATAAATACAGCTTTGAAGCTTGTGACGGCATAATTACAAGCGGAGAACGGAGTAACTTGACGTCACAGCAAGCATAACAACAGCCGGTGTTTCTCCTGAGAGTTTTCCCCGGGAAACAAACGCAAAAATACACACACACACACACACACACACACACACACACACACACACACACACACACACACACACACACACACACACACACACACACACACACACACACACACACACACACTCGCGAGCTTCCCCCAGACCAGTAATCCAAACGAAAATATCTTCCCTCCGTACTACTTTGATCATTTGCTCCGCTAATAATCAATCAGATCGATCCAGAGAAGAGGAAACTTTAAGGCCTTTTTCTCAAAATGATGACTCGGTGACAGTCATTATATAATGTGACATATTTTGCTTAATATAGTACAAAAACAATCCTGATATCATTAGAAAGCTAGGAATCTCTTTCCAACAGTGTATACAACTCAAAATGTGTCTTCGGATCAATGCGACTGATTTCGATGGAGCAGGTCACTTTGCATTAGGTAAAATACAGCAGGCAGACATAACCGGAAGAATATGTACATTTTAATCCAATCAAATAGGACATTGTAACACCATTCAAATGTATCCATGTACATTACAACCAATAACAAAGCTTAGATGTGTTTATTTGTTACGTTGTTTACGTTAGTGTTACGTTGTTCAGTGTGTGTCAGCACACAAAGATAAACTTGCAAACATGTCAGAAGAACCGGCGCATAAGAAAACAAAATACAGTCAAACTAAGCTGAAATTCAAAAACTTGAATGTCACATCCCTGACATCCACAACTCCGGAGCCTGGCCCTTCAACCATAGAACCAGCGCAGCCAGATGAACCCCAGCAGCAGCTCTGCGGCCGCAGAGGCTGTCAAAACCGCCGGCATCGTTGAACCGAAACAGGCTGGTTCCAATCCGACTGCATGGAGGTTTGTTGTCGGGACATTGTGACAGGCAAATAAAAGCTTATTTGGGCAAAAAGAAGGTACTTCCATGCAGAATGGTACAAAAACAGAGTGGTTAATTATTTGCAAAACCACTAAACGAGCCTTCTGTGAAATATGCAGATTTTCTGCTGTCAAACGGCTTGTAACTTTCTCCAAATGTGGAGATGACAGCTTTGTAAATACCGAGTTAATAACTGGAACTTTTCACAGAGCTTACTTCAGTCAAACACCAGTCAACATTCAGCTTGTCAAACAAGAGCGTAGCAGGAAAAAAGAAGAGATGGAATGAGCAACTGCGCTGTCATATGTGTGGGCTGGACTGTATAGTTTAATTTACAGGAAAGGAGTGAGCAGAGGGTTGAGTTGTCCATTCTTGTTCTGTTTTCTCTGACTATCTTCCTCCTGAACACCCTCTCAGAATTTCATTTGCTCGCGCTACTAAAGAGACACATTACCATGGAAACCAAACAATGGTGTAGCTGTATTGAAGTCTGAGTGGAAACAGTAACATTTGGTGCGTTATGTTAGAATGAAACAAATCAGATTTAGTCAGAAATCGGGAGAAATGTGGGATAAATATGACCCCGGGAGGAAAACGGCAGTCTCCCGCGAAAATCGGGAGGGTTGATAAGTAGGCTATGTCACATACACACGCACTTTTTGCCCCCCCCCACTTCTGAAATGAATCCGGTGCCGCTGGTCTCGTTTTGCGCCGTCCCGTTCAAATGAAATCGACGCCAATCATATTTCCACGCTCTCGCCAGGGCCGGGTGAGGGGTTACAATACGTGCGTCTTGTGCTGCATTCACTTGCACTCGGACATTAGAGACTTTCTCTCATAAATGTCCGATGAGCCACAACTTTTCTTTCAAAAAACAAAACTGGCAGCTGGGGTGAAACTGGGTAGGTGAGACTATAGGCTACTAGCTACAGTACAGATGCAACTAGATGAGCTGTTAACTCTCGCTCTGACTCAGACAGGTTGAAAGAGACTACACACACATTTTTCCCACCCGCATTCCGCGAAGACCCGCCCTACTGTGCCGCTGATTCGCAGACTGTTGGTGGGGGGAAAAAACGCTGACGGGATGCTGAATTTGATTGGACCAATGCGTTGACAGACACACACACAGACAGTGGAACAGTCGGACATGCAGAGCGCTGTTTGTCGTGGACATAGCGGAGAATTTTGACTCGTTGCGTTGCGGCGATATCTCGCAGATAACACAGATAATACAGAGATAATACATATGAAAAGTATAATTTGCTCAGAGTCCAGAGACAGTTGTGGTTCGGTCCGGATCCGGACCGGAGTCCGGACTTTGAGGATGTGTGTGTGTGTGTGTGTGTGTGTGTGTGTGTGTGTGTGACCGTGTGTGTGTGTGTGTGTGTGTGTGAGAGAGATAGGGCTGCACGATTTTGGGAAAACATCTAATTGCGATTTTTCTGACAAATATTGCGATTGCGATTCGATTTGCGATATTTGTTTTTAAGCGAACCAACGGAAGTTTATTGTAAAATGCGGCCATATCTCGGGCTAGGAAGGTCGCATCAACATGCTCCCGTCTCTAGCATCCCCGCAGCCCGAGCTACGAGTGAAATAACTAAACTTACATGAAACTTCCGTTGGGTTGCTTTAAAGTCAAGCTTCAGTTTAAGATTCACCCTTTAATAGATGTAAAACATGTGATGGAGCATTACTAACCTGACTCAGATGGTTTGTTTCACCAAACCATCTAGGAAAGCTCCATTGGAAGCCATTTGGAAAGGGCAGGCACTTTTAAAAATACTTGGCAGGTGATTGGATCAATCTGTCTATCACCTTCTATCATGGGCCACTTCTGATTGGTTAACAATGGCTGGTACATGTGGAGCACAGCACTTCTGATTGGTGTGGATGACTGACACACAAGAAGAACACATTTTTTTTCCCCGTAAAAACAAAACAAATGTTAAAAAAATCGCAGGCTTTGCGATTTGATAATCGCATCATTTCAAATCCCGATTTCGATTTAAAATCGATTAATCGTTCAGCCCTAGTGTGAGACCGTGTGTGAGACCGTGTGTGCGGAATGTAGGACTGCCTGAGTCTGCCTGCTCGGTTTCCTCTGTAATTTTGGGCACAGTTAAATGTCTGGCAACTCTGTGACTGTGCAGTATGTTGGTACCCCTCCCACAGCAGCCCTCACTGTCTGAGTAGCAGTGTGTGCTCTCCTTTGTCAGTCTGCCCCCTCAACATTGTCTCTTAGGTGCATTTGATAGTAAAGTTATTTTTAACCGTGCCTATTATTCCCAACATCATAAACTATCCACTGCTCTGGGCCCACTGCCAGGACTGTCCCTCTAGTGTAATAGGCAATACATCAAAAAATGCATGTGTTTGTGTGTGTGTGAGAGATCTCAGCATTTTTTGATGAAGTGTGCATAAAGGAGTCTGGAATACGTGCACCATCTTTTTGTCAATGGACTACATCTAATGTTGTGCACTGATACATGTGTGTGACTGGCCTGGTCAGAGACTTAACCTGTGACTGGATTTATACAATCTACAATACATTTAAAACCTCTTTTAATGGCTTTGTGATATTTATAATCTCTTTACAGATTTTTCAGTCCTTGCCCTGTGCAGTCATGTTTGATATGCTGCGTCTCTCTCTATTGCTCAGCTCTGCTGCTCTACTGTAATTACTGCACTTGTCAGACAGTCACGATACATCAACAACAGACACAATTTGGGTATGGGGAGGGGATGAGCAAAAGAAAATAGATGTAGGGGAGGGAAGTTGTGTCGTGAGGAAAACAGGTACCAAATAATTATTTCAGAGATTTTTTTAGGAAAAATTTAGGAGTAAACCCTGCAAGCAGATTCAGTTGGAGACACATGTTTGAGTATGTGTGCTTGTCAGTGTGTGACAGTGTAGTTGCATGCTCATCCTAATAATTAGTCTAGGTGGAAGTTTTTACACCTGATTAATCCTAGATCTTCTACACAATATCTCCAGCAGCATTGCTGTGTGCAGCCTTAAGACATTGTTCAGAGGGACAAATGTCACCAAAGGTCATGCCAGTCCTATATGACAGTGTGACATGTTATACAAAAGTGTAAAGCGTACATTATTTTGTGGAGTTTTAAAAACGTATCTCCTGTGATTTAACTTTGAGTCATGTCCTTTGTTACTGTTCAGTGTCTGAAGAAGGAAATAGCTTTCCTGAATCAATGATGCCTTTCAGAAATAAGTTTTGCTCATGTATTTTCTCGAAATGGTGTTTCAGTACACATTTGATTAATGCTTGATTAAACTACAAAGAATATATATCCAGTTTTAGCAGTGGTTCTCGCCAATAATATGATGCAGTACAGTACTATTACGTCTGGGTCTCTGTGTTTCATTAAAGCTCGGCTTTGTGTGTGTGTGTGGAATGAGCCATTTTGTGTGCGCGAGCGAGAGAGAGAGCGCACCGGTACCGGAGATCGTTGTTGTTAGCTTCTGGTGCTAGCGAGCTACGATAACGGATATAAGGAGTTTTTTTCAACAACAAAGTGGAGGAGAGTCCTCTCCTGTCAGACTGAGAGACTCAGTGAACTAAAGGACTCTCTCAGTGTTATCTCAGTGGGTCTCAAATGTTTTGGTCACCATTAATGTAAACAATGATTTCCGAGGCACACGTTTATATGATCATTATAGTTATAAAAAAATAAGAGAATAAATGAAAAACAGGTATGAAATACTATATGACAGTAAAACAAGAAAAAGGGTGATTTTAAAATATCCATAAAGAAAAAGTAAATCTGTTTACCGTTCTGTTTCATATGGGTGTTGAGAGATGTATCCAGATCTCTTCATTTTGCTCTCAAAGTGCACCAGATTGATGCTTTTAACTTCAATATTTAAAAATAAGTGTATGTGAGGTCCACACACCACCTATAAAAATAGCACTTTACCCCTGCTTACACCTATATGCCGTGAGCTGATTATCGAGCCTTCATTGTAACTGTTGCGGGTACATTGTGTATTTGCGTGGGGAATGTTGCAGTAGAAAATTCCACTGTAGCGCCCGGGACATTAATGGGAAACCCTAAATGTTTGAGCACCCTCTATGAAACGTCAAGATACCCCACAGCACCCCCAAAAGAAGTCTCTGGAGAGCCTGACTATTTGTGTTGGGGGGGGCCCGACTTTTTGTTTTCTCCAAAGGGGGGGGCCTGACAGAAAACGTTTGAGAACCACTGAGTTATAGCATGTTTTGGATATGAAATAATAAAATAACTAGAAAATGCATTTCCTGCAGAAAATGCGTGTGAATGCTGTAAACTGTGAACATTTGTGGCTGAATTTAGCAGAGAAATGCAGAAAAAGCTGAATATGTTATTAGTTGAATGGTAGCTGCTTTTAGCTACACAAATCAAGTAAGTGTGTTGCTGAACTTAGTGGAGAAATGCAGAAAAGTGAAATGATTTGAATCAAATTGTTATAGCTCAAATGCATTGCAATGACTTTGTTGAAAACTTTAAAGTGAAATGTTAAACTGGAAGAGTAGGAACAATAGTGAAGAAGCTTAATATTTAAAAGAAAAGGTTTAAAAAAGGTATAAACAACAACATGTATAGCCTCAATGTCCTGAAATAGCTGAATAATGTAATAGTTGAATAGTTTCTGCAGCTGAAAGTAGGCTGAAGGAGTTACATATCAGATGTAAGTAGTGAATTAATGTGTATTAAGAAGAGAAAAGAAAGTAAAAAGGCTTGGGAAAGCAGCAGAATATTTTGACTGCAAACTTTTCGACTAAAACCATACGTCACCAATAATGTATAAAATATGTGGAACCTGTTGAAGTCAGTATAAAGTCTCCATCAGACAGAAAATAATAGGCTGAGACAGTCTGTTAAAGTCCAGTCTGTTTATCAGTGTTTGTTTCTGTGCTGAGCACCTAATCATAACAAATAATCATAACACCTGTGTGAGCCCAGAGATCAAAGGTTTCAATCTGCCCAGCAACACCATGGTTACCAGCTGCAGCACTGAGTCCCATTAAGAATGCATTGAGGATTATATCTGACAATTTTGCCACCTGTTCAAAAACTATGGCTCCTATCAAATTAACAGACCGCAAGCATCAGGGAACCCCAATGAACTGATATATGTTGTTTTTTGGGGTTTTGTGTGTAAAATGTGGAGATGGGAGCAGTTTGTTTACAGTTTACTTCTCTCTGTTCTGAAGAAAGAACAGGACACATTTAACATGGGAGTCTATTGGGAGCTAGGTGGACTTTTTGTCACTCAGATCACTATTGGGCCAGAACGGTGGGTCCGTTTGATATGATGAAGGCAATTGAGCAGGCCAGACTAATTATGCTCCTGAAATCTTTTGAAATTATTCGAATAGTGTATATTTTGGCTCTGAGAGCAATATTTTTTCCGAAGATTTATAAGACCCTAGTAGGCTACGCCACATTTGCGCTTCAGATGAGGAGGTGAGGCCCCCTCATAACTGCATGAACCCGTATGGCACAATACAACTCAGACTGGCTTACCTGTACTTCAATCAAGTGGCAAATGCCATAGTAAGGATGGATGATAGGCTAACTTTAATAAAGTCTAAGTCAGTGCTTCTCAAAGTGTGGTCCGTGAGCGCCCCCTAGTAGTCCGTAAGTATATTGGTAACATTTCACATTTTAAATAAATAAATACATTTAAGTTTTCCGCACTCTCGCGGGAATATCTCCGCAATGGAGCGAGCTTAAGTTTCAATTTCGATAGCCCCGTGCAACACCTTCGTCACACATGTTGCCACCTGTTTGTACAATTGTCAGGCGATTTGTAATCTGTTCTAGAAAAACGATGTGTTTTTGGATATTTGTGGAGTTAGGTGGTCCGCAAGTGTTTTTTTATTGGTTAAGTGGTTCTTGGTATCAAAAGGTTTGAGAAACACTGGTCTAAGTGATGATGTCACGCACTCTAGCCCTGAAGAGTCCCTCCCATAGAGAAGCATTATAAAATCGAAAACGGCCTGAAAATGTACCAAAACTTAAACGTTGATAAGTCAAAAAGTGTAAAAGATATCAAAAATCTGAATTGAATAGTTGAACGTCTTGTGATCATTTTAAAGTTGCAATGAAGTCTCTAGCTGAAAGTATGAGGAAGTAGTAGCATTTGGCGCACGGTGTAGTTAAAAGAGGATTTTAAGGTTCCTCCCATTGAGTTCCATGTTAAAAAAAGAGTTTAAAAAGCTGAATATTTCAAAAAGTATAAAATATTTTTTTAAAGTTGAAAGTTTCCCATCGATTGCTGAAAAGGCTAAATAGTTTGATATTTGAATGGTTTCTGTAGCTGAAAGTATGCTGAAGTTATTGAGATCCAAAGTATTGGTTGATTCGAAGAACTATAGTGGAATGCTGTAAACAGCATTCGCGATAACTAGATGGGAAAGCCCATTTGTGTATACTCCTCTGTTGTGTGAATTAAATACTACCTTTTTTTACTTACTTACTAGTTTCATAAGTTTGATCAGATTCCCTTAGATATTTTAGTTGGTGTGTACTATACCAATATCACGATACATGATGCCATCACTATGCGCGGTGAGAAGTCATATCAAATTGTTTTATACTTGGAAGCTATTGACACACAAAGCCAGATAATTTAAGAGAGATGAAGTCTCTATCCATGAACAAACTCAGGATGCACTGAAAGGCTGTCACTTTCAAATGATGTCTTGATACCATCTGTGCACTATTGTGTTGCCAACTTCTTTAATGATGCCTTGAGATCTTGTGCACATAAATGCCACATCTTGTTTGCATAACTGAGAAAGGAGTCACATTTAAAACTATTCTATCTTTTCGTACACCAATCAACACAGCATTGCACCATGTAATTCACTTCCTCACAGTTTTTCTGATTCAATATTTGACTTCCTCTTCATGTCACTAGCATCTATTTGTATGCAAATGAATTGTGTCTCGTCAGGCAACTGATGGAAGCACAAACTGCAGGGTTTCAGACATGCTAGGTTATGAATGTGAAGTTGATCATATTACTACCAATACATCTAGAGTGAGAATCAGTTCAGGGAGATGCAACACACACAAAAAACATTTCAGGCATGACTGCACAGCACTTACATCGACTCCTAATTGCTGCTCTTACATCAAGCAGCACTGTTGAAACATGGAGCCATCAACATGAGACTGTTGTTCTGGTGAGGTCAGCAGTTATTTGAGTATGACATTGATTTATAGTGTTAGCGAGTTCCATCCATCCATCCATCTTCTTCCGCTTATCCGTGGTCGGGTCGCGGGGGTAGCAGTTCCAGCAGAGAGCCCCAAACTTTCTTTTCCCTGGCGACATCAACCAGCTCTGACTGGGGGATCCCAAGGCGCTCCCAGGCCAGCGAAGAGATATAATCCCTCCACCTGGTCCTAGGTCTACCCCTTGGTCTCTTCCCAGCTGGACGTGCCTGGAACACCTCCCTAGGGAGGCGCCCAGGTGGCATCCTAACTAGGTGCCCGAACCACCTCAACTGGCTCCTTTCGACGCGAAGGAGGAGCGGCTCAACTCCGAGTCCCTCCCTGATGACCGAACTTCTCACCTTATCCCTAAGGGAGACACCAGCCACCCTGCGGAGAAAACCCATCTCGGCCGCTTGTATCCGCGATCTCGTTCTTTCGGTCATGACCCATCCTTCATGACCATAGGTGAGGGTAGGAACGAAAATGGCCCGGTAGACAGAGAGCTTTGCCTTCTGGCTCAGCTCCCTTTTCGTCACAACGGTGCGGTAAAGCGACTGCAGTACCGCTCCCGCTGCTCCGATTCTCCGGCCCATCTCACGCTCCATTGTTCCCTCACTCGAGAACAAGACCCCGAGATACTTGAACTCCTTCACTTGGGGTAAGGACTCATTCCCTACTTGAAGTGGACAGTCCATCGGTTTCCTGCTGAGAACCATGGCCTCAGATTTGGAGGTGCTGATCCTCATCCCAGCCGCTTCACACTCGGTTGCGAACCGATCCAGTGAGTGCTGAAGGTCGCAGACCGATGAAGCCATTAGAACCACATCATCTGCAAAAAGCAGTGGTGCAATCCTTAGTCCACCGAACTGCAGACCCCCCCCCCATGACTACGCCTCGAAATCCGATCCATGTATATTACAAACAGGATTGGTGACAAAGCGCAGCCCTGGCGGAGGCCAACCCTCACCGGAAATGGGTCCGACTTACTGCCGAGGACCCGGACACAGCTCTCGCTTTGGGAGTACAGAGATTGGATGGCCCTGAGTAGAGACCCCCCTCACCCCATACTCCCGCAGCACCTCCCACAGTAACTCCCTGGGAACTCGGTCATACGCCTTCTCCAAGTCTACAAAACACATGTAGACCGGATAAGCGTATTCCCAGGCCCCCTCCAGGATCCTTGCGAGAGTAAAAAGCTGATCCGTCGTTCCACGACCAGGACGGAATCCGCATTGTTCCTCCTCAATCTGAGGTTCGACAATCGGCCTGACCCTCCTTTCGAGTAGTGTTAGCGAGTTATGAAAGTCAATAGTTTGTTTATTCTGCCAACCCTTAAGCATGTAAAAGCCTTCTCGTACTTTCTACAATACACCCATTGCAAAAACAGATTTAAATCTATCAAATTGTTATTGTATAATTCACTTATGTTGTCTTTAGCAGCAAACAGTCTTCTCCAGTAAGAAACCGACTGTAATTGTTATGATATACTCACTTCGCATTTCTCACTTTGATGGCGATGGGATGGAGCTGAAACACTGTGTTTCCTCCTAACCTTTATCTGTTTTTATATCAGTGTAGATCACAGAGAGGAACAGTGAAAAAGTGGCTGCAGGGACTGAATAATGCATCTGCAGAGACTCAGTTAATCTACTTCAGAATCCCGCAGCAAAGTCCTCTCTAATGAGAGCGTTATTTATGCAATTTTGTTTATTAATGACCACATTCATATATTCATAATCATTCATGCTCAAATATACCTAATAAAGTTGGCATGCATGTGTTGAGCACTTGTTTGAAACGATTTTATTCAAGGGGCAGCTTGTCGTCCGTAGTTGTGTTGGTACACTGGAAAAAATGCTGCTCCAAAAACGAGTGGAAACAATTATGAAAACAAGGAGTTTTCACTTGAAATAAGTAAAGACATCTGCTAATAGAACAAGTGAAAATTTGCTTGGTAAGATTTCTTGAAATACGAAGAGATATTTAGATAAATCAGATCTTGTAATTAGCTGGGAAAACTTATTTTGAACTATATTTTACCAGAATCAGGAAATGTTGTATTACAATATAAGCTGCAAATGCTCAAACCTGTGTTGTTTTCTGATGTTAGTTGGTGATTTTCCAATAAATATGTGAACAAAAATAAGTTTAATCTGAGATACAACTCAAAATAAGATTTTTTGACTTGACAAGATAATGCATTGTCTAAAAACAAGACCCTATATCTCACTACATTGTTACTTCTGAAGTTATTATGTCTTATAGCAAGTGTAAAGACATATTCTGACTAGATATTAGACGAATATACTTGGCAAGATTTCGAGTTTTTGTAGTGTAGGTTGGGAGATGGAGGACACCAATCCTGTTAGACTCATTATCTGAGATCACATCGGATCCCACCTACTTGGATCCAGTCTGATAAGATCAAAACCATACTGTGTCTGGTGTTGAATGTTTCTATTTGATTCACCCTGTTGATCTAGTTGTTGCCTGTCGTTATCATAAAGATACTTTAAACAATGTTTTTATTTTTATTTTATTGCGACCACCGACATCAGATCTGATTGGTAAAATCAGAAATTGTTAAAAAGAAAATGGATTGCCGTAAGGATTATTGATTAAATAAATGATCTCAGTTCATCCAAGTTGTGTGCAGAGCCACAGCACCAACTTCTCATACAATATGTGCTCCTTTCAACTGCCAAGGCTAAACTCTACACAGAGAACAAACTGTGTGCGTCGGAGAAAACAGTCCTATGTGTGAGCTATCCGTATTTCAGTTATTTTGTGTCTTTACCTTGTTTAGGTTCTTTACACAGATATGGACACACATGCACTCATGCAAGAGATAAGAGTGATGTTTTAAGGCATGATGTTCCAGATCAGAGCTCCAGTCTGATTTGTCAAACTGCCACTGGACTGGATTGTGACCCAGATACAGTTTGTTGCCCTCACAGATGACAGATGCAGATCAATACACATAAAAGCTCAGGAATAGATGCTCCTTTACCTCTCAGGCGGGTGTCCCTGGTTAAGAGGAATGGAATGGGTTGATATTGAATGTTTAAATGACTAATATCATTCTGTTTCTCTTTCCATAATCCCTACATCTGCTCATAGCAGAAAACCCCTTCCTTTTTCCAAATCCTCTCAGTGTTAATTTCCCCTTTTATTTAATCCAATTTCATTTCTTTTATCAATTTAGCATGGATGTGAAATAAAGTTAATGTGAATATAAGCACTCACAAAGATAGAATTCCGTAGGGTTTAAGGGCAGCAATGGAGTAAACAGGGTGAAATATTTATTATGGAGTGAGGATGCCAGGCCGTAGCTCCATATTGTATTTAATAGTAAATAATATAATTTGCAAGAGTAATATCCATATTAACCCCTCACCAGTATTATTCCGTGATGATTGCTTCTTGAGCAGCTTCATTTTCTCATGCGGTGTGTATGAAAATAACAGAATGGAAGATTTGGAAGAAATGGCTTTCATGATATTAGTCTTTCTGTACATTCATACTTACATGAACATTCACATTAAAAAGATTGTGGTTATGTATTCTATCCTACATACTGCACTTTCTCTTTGAAAATGGAAATCTCATCTACATTATATCCCTTCTTCAGAATTCAATAATGTGGCTTATTTTACTTTCTACGAGGAAACAAAGAGAAAACAAATCTTCCCAGCTGTTTGTAGTTTATCACAGATTTGCAACTGTACCTGGAGAGCTGAACAGTTTGTACATATAGTTCGCTGTAATTGTGTATGAATCATAAGCTTTTTAGGGTCATGCATTAATAAGATTCATCTACCTTGTTGCGGTTTTGTAATACAAATAACTCCTTAAACATTCTTGGTCAGTTTGTTTACATATGTGTACCATGGATGCATATTTTTTATAATTTATAGGAGCATGCTGATTGTGAACATTTTAAAAGCTGTGGTTACTCCAATATGATTAGTTATTTAACTTCATATTTGCTCAAAATGTTGAATGAATATCCAACAGCATATGCATACTAATGATTGAAGCAATTATTTGTCATCAAAAACACAGCATGTGTTACGCTATACTATTAGTATGAAGGTTTTATAAGAGCTTGCCGCTCGGGTTGATGATTCAGAGGCGAACGCACAAAGCTTGAGTCACCCTTTGTTTATGCCCAATTGGAACACCTGGGAATGAGAACGGATTTCTACGGCATTAGGCATTGGGCAGAATTGTTAGCTTAAAGGCACAACCCTGACTCCCCAGTGTATCATCTATTTGATAGTGTTAAGCTGAGCCTGGCACAGTGACATCCTTGACCTCCCCAGCATCCCCAGCCTGCCGTTAAAGAGCCGTACTGGAGTGTGCAGAGATAATGCAGAGCACGGTATGAAACAGGTCTTAATTGGCTGGCAGGCTTTATGAAAGGTCTCTCTGGGGAGCCCCATTGATTATTTATAGGCCGACTGCATCAAAGAGCCAACTGCCACTCCAGCAGCAACCCTGGAAACACAGATCACCAGATACTGTACATCCACAACTTTCTGTGTTCATAGAGAGAGAATGTATTAACAGACGACCGATAGAAGAAAGAGAGAATTGTGTGAGAACAAGAGAAAGCAATGACAGCAAAGATATAAGGGAAAACATCTGTAAGAATGCTGGGTGGAAATGGATCTTGGCACACAGGATTTTGTGCAATCAGACATAGTTGTTTTCTGTATCTTCCATTCAGAAACTTGTCCTTGACACACCAGAGATGTCCAGAGCAGCATTGTTTACCTCTCATTCACCTCAGTGTCATTTTCTTTAAAATAATTTAGTATTTTAAATATATTTTTTGCATATCAACAGAACTGTATGCATGTGTCTGTATAGAACAATGTGGTTCCACAAACGAGTGTTAAAATGTCACATCAGATCCAGTGATGCCTTGCCAGACTTAGAATATATTTTCTGACACAGCGTACAAACAGCCGTGTCCTCAAGTGTACTCGTCGCAGTATAGACAAGAAGAGATGCAATAGGTTTTCCATAACATTAAAATGTTTTTCTCTGTCAGTTTGTCACATGTCCAGCTCCATCTGTAGTTGTGACAAATTGAAAAGCCAGCTTGAAGATATTGCCAAGCAGGATCTCTACCCTGCCAACCAAATGAAATCAAAAGAGATGTTCATATAATAACTCCTTAAACGCATAACATTATGATCACCCTGCTCTGTGAGCATCAGTGTGTGTTTGTGTGTGTGAAAAAAAATACTAGCGGCCCCATCTGTTTGCTGTGTCAGCCCAATGCGAACTGGAGACAGTGCTTTGGATGTGGTGCAGCTACTGTAGATTATTGATTCCAGAAGCTTTTAGCGCAAGGTTCATTTTCCATATGGGGCCTCTGTGTGTGGCCCTGGGCTCTGAATGGGTCCGGCAGTGTTTGTTTACACTGAGTGGCTAATCTGTTTGAGCTGCCTCTGTGTGTGTGTGTGTGTGTGTGTGTGGTGTGTGTGTGTGGTGTGGTGTGTGTGTGTGTGTGTGTGTGTGTGTGTGTGTGTGCTGTGTGTGTGTGTGTGTGTGTGTGTGTGTGTGTGTGTGGTGTGTGTGTGTGTGTGTGTGTGTGTGTGTGTGTGTGGGTGTGGTGTGTGTGTGTGTGTGTGTGTGTGTGTGCTGTGTAGTGTGTGGTGGTGTGTGTGTGTGTGTGTGTGTGTGGTGTGTGTGTGCTGTGTGTGTGTGTGTGGTGTGTGTGTGTGTGTGTGTGTGTGTGTGTGTGTGTGTGTGTGTCAAACCACTACATTTGACATGCTTAGATGCTCCATGCTCTTAGTCAGGGTTGCTGTGAACATTTTTAATGTGTTACATTGATTAAACCGGTAGGTTATTTTACAGTATTAAGGCCTGTGTCCATAGCGTCTTTTTGGAGTTGCAGCATATTTTCTTAATTGTTTCCAATGAGAAGCGTTTGCTGTCGCATGCGGTTGCCTTGAGAAAATACTCTGCCCAAATGTATTTTTTTTTGACTGCTTCCCCCTTTTCAGTCAAAACACTTTTCAGAAAAGTGCTGGTGACGTCACTTGAGGAAAATCTTGTTTTTTCACCATGTCTCTTCATCCTGACCTTAATATGTTGGACAGAAACCGTCATAATAGCTGCTTTGAGAGAACCAATCGACAATACACTACCAATACTATAAGAC
Source organism: Gymnodraco acuticeps (assembly GCF_902827175.1). Taxonomy (NCBI): domain Eukaryota; kingdom Metazoa; phylum Chordata; class Actinopteri; order Perciformes; family Bathydraconidae; genus Gymnodraco; species Gymnodraco acuticeps. The sequence continues at coordinate 1,128,628 of NW_022990047.1, read as the reverse complement.
ATGATAGAAGAAAAACCCAACTTTCACTTTTAGTTTGACGCTTTTCAGCCTTACCAATAAGTTACCTTCATTCAAATTCGCAAGAGAGAGAGGAAGGTAGTATATGGAAGATGGAATAAATTGGAAATGTTTTAATGGACAGAGATATAAAGTGTGTATGTGTGTGGCGATTTTCTTTACCAGGTGTAGAGATGAAGATTGAAGATTCAACGTATTGTCATTACTAGGGGTGCACCGAATGGGAAATTCTTGGCCGATACCGAAAATAGGAAACAGTTGGCCGAAAACCGAATGCCGAAAGGCCGAAAATGATTAATAGAAATATATATATATATATATATATATATATACATTGGTAAAAAATGTATATATATATATATATAATGTTTACATTTTTTACCAATGTTGTTCAGCTACCTGATTATGGAAATAGACATGATTATGGCAAAACTTAACTTAAATAATAATCACTATTATGGGTCCATAAAACATTTATTCAGCACTTTTGAATGCATACAGTACATTTATATATGTCATGTATTATTGCTAAAAAACATTATATCGCAGTCTTAGTGTCGCCAACTCGTTTCTAATATGCAAAGACAACAAATGCGTCTATGAAGTATTTTCGATCAGACGAGATCTCTCTCCCCCGTCTGTGTGCGAGGGGGCGGGGCAGTTTACACACACGCAGCTGCTACATGCAGCGGAGCACACTGCGGAGATGGCGGAGAGAACGCGCTCCGAGGTGTGGTTAAACTTTACCCGTCTCGATGTGGAGAATACTTGTTACCATAAGTGCAATAAGAGTTTAGCATGTAAGCAAGAGCAATTTGTCTAAACATTTAGCAAAAGTGCACCGCATGCAGACGGAGGAATGTACCGGGTTCGACCGTCTTTCTAGCAGCTCTGTAGCCCCATCCACGAGTAACGTTTCCACGTCAGGTGTTATGTATGCTAGCAGCAACACACGGAGTTAACTACATTATACAAACATGGGTTAATGATTAGAGGTAACTGAGTTATTTAGTTTGTTAAAATTTCAGCTATTCTGTTTACAGTCTGTCATCAGATTATTTAATACGATTTGTTAAAGGCTCAGGGCAATCTCGATGACAAAGGTCAATGTTCCCCCCCCCTGTGAGCCAGCCGCGAGCATGGTCGCCGCGTCTTTATTACGTCATCACAACAACACGTTAGGTTACCAACGTAAGCCTGTTCTGACATTCGGTGATATTTTTTTGCCCTTTCGGCCGAAAGCCGAAAGGGCATTTTTAACCATTTTCGGCCGATAATTTTCGGTGGCCGAATATTCGGTGCATCCCTAGTCATTACGTAGTACAGGTATGTAACAAAGCGGTTTCTCTGTATTTGACCCATCCTAGTGTTAGGAGCAGTGTAGGGAACGGTGCCTTGCTCAGGGACACTAGCACTTGGTCTTTCCGGGACTTGAACTGGTGACCTTCCAGTTGCCAAGCCAAGTCCCTATGGACTTTGCCGCCACCGCCCTTAGAGGAGCGTGAAGCAGACTCTGATGGGGTCTGTGAACAGTTATCACATTTACTCCAGGCATGTGGGCTATGTGGCTGGTTTGTCAAAGCTGATGTAATGATCTCCCCCCCTCTCTCCCTCTCTCCCTCCCTCTCTCCCTCCCTCCCTCTCTCCCTCCCTCCCTCTCTCCCTCCCTCTTGCTGGCTCTCCCACCTTCCTTTTCTGTCATCGCTCTGCCAGCCTCCCTTTTCTTTCACGCTCCCTTTCTCTACTCTTTTCTTGGCCCACTGGCCGTCTTAGCCACATCCTCTCTGACCATCTCTGCTTCATGCTACCTCAACCAACTGCTTACCTTTATCTCTCTCTCTCCCTCTGCCCCAGCCCCCTTCTTTTCCAGAGTGCATGTCTCAGAGTGGTCTATGTAGGGCTGGCTGATAGCTGGCTGTGGTTTTCAGTTGTATTTGTGAATGTCCTCATGTTCAGCCCTATGGCAACCACTTTTAAAGCCTAGCGGATGTTTCAGATACATGCATACATTGTACTGGATCCATGCAAATGCTGCTCTGTATGTCATGAATTATTCACTTTGTTTTCACTGGGCTGGAGCGCAAGAGAGGGGCTGAGAGGGGATGGGGTAAGGAGATCTGAGTTTAAGAGAGAAAGGGCTGTTAGCTCAAGCATGGGAGCTAGCCTCCTTAAGATTCAAGTCCACTCTCTTAATGTTCCCAAGAAATGGGATTTAGACAGAGAATCTGGACTGCAATGTTCACCTATAGATAGTATTTTTTTGAGTTAGCTATTTTGCCAACCAAGTTTATAACATGTATGGCATATTATCACAATATACTATAAATATTATTAGAGGTGAAGGAGCATTATATGGAAATGTGATAGCCCCTCTTTTTCAGGCCATATTCAAGTTCGTTTAAATGAAGCTGTTGAACCTTTGCCAAGGACTGATGATTTATCCCATTATGTTGTTTTATACAGTGTATGTATATTAAAGTGGGTAAAGATAACTCATTCAGTATGCAGCTTAACATAACACTGTTAGTAGGGCTGTAACTTACAAACCTTTTTCATCAATATTGATTAATATTTGTTTCAATTCATAGATTAATTAAATGAAATGGTGGAAAATAGCCATGCCAATTCACTTAGGTGGTGTTTACAAATTGCTTGTGTTGTGTGACCACACATCTCAAACATTTAACTTTTTTGTCAGTTTCAACCTAAGAATAGCAATACATTCTTACATTTGGGAAGCTAGAACCGGTATATTTTACATGTTTGTTTGATAATGGCTGCAGCAATGAATGATCCACATTTTCTCACTTGCTTATTCATCAGCTACCATATTGTTTGAACTCTAGTTGTAGAATGACATTATCATACATACACCCTGAATCTGTAATCTGCCAGAATAGACCATAGAACACAAACCATAATCCTTTGTAAATGTTCTCTTTTTATGGCCATTTTTCCAACCAAATAACTTTATGTAGATCTCTTCCAGAGCTGTTGCCTACAGAGTTGATCCTTGTATGATGCAAGCAGGATGAAATCCCTCCCTGGCCCTGCTATCAAGGGGAATAATTTGTCTTTCGGCAAGCCATTTTAGCTCTTTTTGCCACATTCCCAGAATTATAGCATTCTAATAGATCTGATCTGTGATCTGTTGTTATTCATTAACAGTTTACTCACATATCAGTCATTTTGAAACATTCAAGTGTTGCATTCTGGCTGATGATATTGACAAAATGCTCAATGTGTTGTTTGAACTACTAACAAAATATGGTGTCAGTCATTGGAGCATGTTTGTATTCCATCGTGTCCTCTTAAAGTACACAAAGACCCATTTTGCCAGCAGTGCAAGAGCACAAAATTGCTTTCTAAAATGCGATTATTGAGCCCCACTACATGGTCTAGGTAAGAGTTATCAATTTTCCTCGCCAGGCTGAAGGTGAAAACATGCAGGGTGATCTGCTAAATCCTCTTATGTATTAGGGCTACCTGCCGTGCTCTTTCTCCAATGCTAATGGGATTACATGCTGTAGTGTCCAGCAGTGGCACAGCACTCACCAGCACGCCTCTGTGGGGAAGGGGTATACATATAACTTGCCTTCTGCTGCTTGTGTTTAATTTCCCAACACATTGAATTGCATTGTTTCAAGCTAAAAGAACATTTCCATGGAGAGGAAATAAAACAACCCAACATACTACAGGTTTAAGGGACAATTGTAATGGCCAAATTACTTACATAAACATGTGTCCCCTCTGTGTAAAGAGATTCTGAAAGTTTCAGGAAAAAAAAAGATTCTCTCACTTTTTGTCCTGATTCATTTATATAAAAACCTGTCTGGAAATGAGCTGATCAGATTTTGGCCACTTTATGATGTCATAACGATTTTTTAGCTTGTGTAACCATTAGCCAATCACCAACCAAGGTAACACCCCCCCCCCCCCCCCCTTATCACCTGAATCTCCCCCTAGAGCACCATTGGGTTCTTTTTAACCAAATATCTCTCAGAGGGGCGTGGGGAGTGGCTCCTTATTTTCATCTAAAGTAACAGACACAGAATCAGCCCTTTTGAAACAGGGCTGAAACAGAGGGGATTATGGGTAATGCTACAATGCATGATCTGCTTGATATTTGGAGCCTAACACTTCAGAGACATGTTTTGTATATATCTGAGACCTATAATATATTGATGAAAACCAGTATAATAGGAGACCTTTAAAATAAGATGGCAAGATTTGAATCTTAGGTGTGACACCCTTTATAAAAACACTTCAGTTGCCACCAGCTCTCAGAAAACAAAACGAATATCACTGCTATTCGCGCTTGTCTTGTAATAATTGGACTATGAGGTTTTCTTAGAAAAGGTCAAATGTTGCGTCCCAAATTACCTAATTTAAATACGTTCAAATCATAATAATGAGTAAATATCCCTGCAGTCGGTATGTTTGCATGAGTCCCTTGTGTGTGTTTGCTTGCGTATGTGTGTGCATATATATTTGCACGTGCGTGTCCACTCAAGAGCTCACATTATCTTGTGTAACCGCAGATTCAGAGATTTCATCACTTGTAATTTCCCAGAAGTGCTTGCTTTAAATTCCACACAATAACCCCCTAATCCCACCAGGAGCGTCTGCGCTGCGTTGCGCTGCGTTGCGTTGCGCTGCGTTGCGTTGCGCTGCGTTGCGTTGCGCTGCGTTGCGCTGCGGCTGCGGCGTTTTTAGCGATCGCGGCCACTCTAGTCAATGGGTGCTATTCCACCAGACCCGCTGCGCCGCGGCTCGAAGCGTCCCAGAAGCTCCTCGCCGCAAGGAATTTCTAAAATATAGGATTAATCCTATTTTTGACGCGGCGCAGCGCGGCGCAGCGCGGCGCAGCGCGGCGCAGGCAGGAAGTGGAATGTTCATCCAACAACTGCGAGGCTGCACACACGACGCTCCGCTTCCGCAACGTTTTGAAATGCGCCTGGTGGGTTAGGACGCAGGAGGAGGTCGCAGTGCGGCGCAGCCGCAGCGCAGACGCTTCCGGTGGGATCAGGGGGTAAGAAAATGCTGTCTTCAGGGCGGTCGGGTCAGCGTGAACAATGATTGCAGCGAGAACACAATGAAGCATAGCACTGACTTAAGATCACACTCAATAATTCAGAGACCTGCCACAAATGTTTCGTGCCACATTTAACTTGCATGCCAAACTCACTTATTAAATGTTGAGCTTTGAATCTGGCAATACTCGAGCCCTTAAGTATTTGTCTTACACACCACACAGAGGTCATGTACCAATCTCCTCTTATAAGCATGTCTGTTGTTATCTTGAGTTCAATTTAATATGACAGCATGAACTGAATAGGCCAATTCTTTAAGCACCAAAACCTCACATCTTTCTTCATAAAACATGACAGTCAGGAAATAGCTTTAGGAGGCTTCTTTTGAAATGTTTTTTTTTAGCTCTTAATCACAATCCCATTCTCACGGGGCCTGCGGGATAAAACAGCAAATGAAACAACACCCCTTTTGAGAATGACCCTCAATGAGAAGAACTCCCATGAAATCAAACTCCTTATCGCAGCGTGCTCTGTGTATGCGTCACTGTTTACCTGTGAACCATTCGATCAGCGACCCCCTCCACAGATTGATAACGTGAAACATGAAGGCCAGATCCCGCCCAACATTGATCTGCACAAACATTCCCCCCCCCGCTGTCCTGACGTCACCAGTGTCAGTTCACTACAACTAGAGCAACAGTGTGTGACAGCAACACGTGACACGATGTGTGAGAACACTTGGAGTATACACATGCACAGATTTTTACAGAATAAAAGTTGCTTTACACTATATGAATTTAGCGTGTGAAATATGTGTATCAAACTCTAGTAAAAATATTTTTGTATCAGCATTGGTCTGCATTAATTAGTTAATAGTGGTGCTGTTAAACACTATCCAAACACACAGACAGTGAATAAAAAAGATGCAAATATTAGTATGTAAAGGTTGAGTAATGCTGTCGTTCCGTTCAGATATTTCTCTTTTTTTTTTAATCAGTGTTCTTTTGAGAGACTAAATGTGCCTCCTTTTTCACTAATTGCATTAGGATTATCAATTGTTTAAATCTCACATTAGATTTAATCAATTTTACCCCATTTTATTAATGTAATTCCTTCAATTAATCTTTCTCTATGCATCTCTCTTCGGTTTTTAACTCCAAGTTTTCTAACACTTATCCTCTCTTTGTGTTTCTTCATCTCTCCTAATACCCCTCCTTTTTTGCCCATTCCCTCCCTGCAACCCTCCTTCCCTGCCTCTTTCTCTCTCCCTCTTTTTTTCTCCCAGGCGAGTGATGCACGCTGCACACGGTGTGTGTGTGTAGTGTGAGCCAGAGCCATCCGTGTGTGTGTGTGTGTCTGGAGAGAGAGAGAGAGACATAGACTGAGCCCCTAACACGGAGCATGCCTCTGCGTCCGGCAGCCGGCAAACATGAGCCACCCAGCCCTCCACGGCAGGACCAGCGGCAGCAGCACACACACACACACTCACCCACATTCACACACCCTTACACACACACAGCAAACGGCAGCCAGGGGGCCAGCACTGACAGCGGCAGCTCCCGGGAAGAGGACAGCGGCGTTCCCATTCCAGCTTTCTGTCCCGTTGCTGAGCGGAGCCACAGTGCCAGAGCACCCATGGAGGAGCCGACAGGCAACACGGTGGTCATCCGCATTGGAATCCCAGACCTGCAACAGACGGTAAGAGCTCGTTCTGTAGCCACTGTTGAGGAGAGGACGAAAGAGAGGGAAGCTGCCTCTCCCCCTTCCTCTCTGACTGTGTGCTTACTACCTCTCTTCTGTGTGCTCTCAGGATATCGCTTTGTCTCTCCAAAGTATCTTCAGTTGTATCGCTTTCTTTTGCCTATTTGCATTTTCCTCTCCTTTTCCTTCTTCCTACATGTCTTTTTTTTTTGTCTATGCACACTTAGTGGCTGTATTTGCTCTCTGGCTTTTGGGGTTCCACTCCTCCCCGCCTTCTTCCCTGATGTCACGCTAATAAATCTACCTCTTCATTAACTGGGTTCCAGCTGACTTTGACAACTAGCCACTTAGGGGGAGAGCAGGAGAGGAAGGAGAAAGGGAGGGAATGAGGGAGGAAGGAGAGAGAAAAGGCATCAGGGATCAAGAAGGCTCTAAGAGGCGATTGTAAATCCACACTAAAACACAAAGTAGAGAATCAAGATAGCTATACCTGAACTGTAAAACTTTACTTTCACCTCCCTCTCTCTGTGTTTGCTTTGTGCGCAGAGAGAATAGAGATTCAAGCATACATTCTTCTTAATACAAGCTTCACGCAGGAGTTTCCCTGAAGACCTAGTCTGGGGTTTTGTCGTATTGCAACCACATAAAAATGCAGAACTAGTACTATGAGTTTGATCCTTTTATTCCTTTATCTTCCCATATCAACAAACAGTCTAAGGGGTTTCTTCTTTTGTATATACGGTTTACTGCAGAGGGTGGTATGGAATAGGGCGAATGTCACGATCCAAAATAAGTTAATTTTATTCATTGAGCTGTGCAATTGTGATTGAAATGGATTCAGCAACAGCCATCTTGACATCTACTACAGAAACGGTTCTAGTAGTGCTTATTTTAGCTCCTTTGAAGTTAGTCATTCATGATTTACTTCAAAGCATGGACAATATTCCAATTAAAATGTCCATAAGTCAAAGGTTGAAATGATTTTGAACAGAAAGTGACTGCTTGTAATTGCACACAAATGCAGAGAGAAAGCAACACTTTAGCGTTCACTGACTTGATAATAGAAAATAAAGTGGTGTCTATCTGTCCCTGTAGCACACATAAGATCACACATTTAGAGATACCATGTGATGTTTACTATGTAACCAAACACCACACAATCTGTTATTACTAATGTTCCTCTGTGTCTCTTGCTTTTACATTTCAACTAAAGACTCAGCTATTGGTAAAGCAAAATGCAGATTAAACATTAACAGCCTGTCACTGCAGTCTTGTGCTCAGGCACTTCCTGTAGGTGCTTTAGTTTAGACTAGAGTGTCCTTTTGATTCTTTCTCCAGACATTGATCAAGGCAAGTTAAGCAGTTTTTGTGTTATTGTTGATTACCTCATAGTTGTTGGCTTCTTGGCTGAAATGACCCATTGAATCTAAGTGAGGCCCCGGCATTGCACGCTATGAATAAAGACAGGAAATAAAAGGAGTGCAGTTGAAAAGAAGCAGAGAATTCCCCATAGGTGCTGCAGAATCGCCGCCTGTGAACAAAAACATCTTTCAGTTGGGTTCGCACGCACGCACACACACACACACACACACACACACATACACACACACACAAGCATGATCAAGTCATATAGACACATCTAATAATGTACTTTTTGCATGCACACAAAAGCACACATGTCCTTAAATTCTAATCCCAGTGCAAAGGGACTTCTCTTAATGTGCTTATGCAATAGAAAGATGCTCAAAAGATGATTAGTTTCTCTCAAGGAGTCCCATTAAATCCAACACTTGCAGCGTGACATATAAACAAACAGCAAGAGATCCTGAAAGTCTGACAGGCAAACATAGAGGCAGATGACAGATGGGCCGACTGGCAGTTTGAATCTTTGCTAGAGCAGTCAAAAGAGACTTGTGTGTACTTTGAGTGAGCATGGGATTACACTAGAATAGTCCGCCCAAAGTTGGATTACGCACCTCCTGCTGTGTTTCAAGCCTGGATCAGGAGACTGAAGCAACAAGCAAAGAATACACCAGGCTGCACTTTTCCTTGTCAGGAGGAGAGGAGGAAGGCACCATGTGGTGTAGTGCTACCTTTAGTCTAAAATGACTTGATCCACACACTTCCTTCCCTGGTACCTGGCCTGTTATGTCCAATTTTTATACGAGATGATTGACTTAAATATATATTTTTTAGGTATATTTGTGAAGAATTCTACCATATGAATTGTTGTGCATGATATCTTTAGTGGAAATATATGATATATTTATTTATTATGATTATTTTCCGGTTTGTGTTGAATGTATTGGTCTTAGTGTTTGGTGGGAGGCTGAAGTGACTGAATCAGTGGTGATATAAATATTAAGATTGTTAGATTTGGCATTAAAAAGGTTTTGTGTTTTGGTTAGCACATTTTGTCAATTCCCTTTCTGATAAGAAGTTTTCCTGAGTAGGCATACCTATTAATTAACGGAAAATAGAATGGACTTTTGTGATTAAGCTTATGATTTTGACGAAGCCAAGTCCATTATCACATACTGTATAAGAATTGCTCAGTACTGTGTCTTGGCAGTGGGAGACCATTAAGCTGCATTAGCAATGGATCCCACCATTTGTTCACTCAGACTGCAGATTATTATTCTTTTTTTTTGGGATCACAGATATCATTTGTCAGTTATCACGTCCAACTCCACCTGAACTCACAAAGAGACAGCTTCCCAATACTGCTAATGGATGTCATTGATCTCTCAACAGAGAGGGAGACACTGAAATAAATAATCTGCCCCACTACTGTCTACCTGTGTTCATCCTTATTCTCCATTTTCTTGTCTTGTTGCCCCTTTTAGTGCATGCTGTCTCTCTATTAATCCACAGAACTGCTGTCAACAGTATAACGGTGAGGTGATGATTATGTTATAAAATAAAACAAAATCGTAAAATGAAAAAATAAAGATCCCCTTTCCCCATCTAGCCAGGTATGTGTCCTCACGGATGGGTTCTGTAGCTCAGGATTATACATGTAGGGCTCTGCACATTATATTCAATGCATGGAGAACAATTTGATGGTGTGGATGTGCAAGTCCCTGATCCTCTACTATTTTCATCTTTATTATTCCTAGCCGACCTATTTAGGGTGTCTTATTGAGAGAAATCAAAATGGATGGCTTTGAGTGCCCAGTCTACTATATGCAGATTTGTTCTTTTCACATTTCTCACATAATGGGTTTTGCTATTCAGTAAATGTTGTTCCCGGATTGTATACCCTAATCGGTGTTTTAAACGTTCTCAATGGCACGTATGCACAGTCTGCAACTTTGGTTTTGTCTAGTTCGGTAAGTCTGACCCTTTTTAGTCTTTGGTAGGATATTTGGTTATCTGCCACCTCATCTGTCTGCCATGTTCCCAGGGGATTGGTTTCCTGAGGATCCTCCTCTTCCCTTATTGCCGGCGTTCTTCCTATCTGCTGCTGTTTGGAGATATGCTCCCAGCTGTTTATTTTCAGGAGCTGATATACTCGTGGATGCTTAATGTGTCATTCAGGACACTAGCCTTGATACTTACTAAGCCCTTTACTCTCTAGCTGACAAACTGTCTCTTGAAACTGGTTTTGGATGAAATTATCTGTGTAGTGTGACAAGTTCCCTTTACAAGGAGAAGACTAAGATGTGTAATGTTATAGGTATTTAGAAGGCCCTTTGATATTGTGTTGCACAGTTTTCAGACTTTTCACCCTTTTATAAGTAAAGATACTTAACAAAATGAATTAAAAAAGTTGCATTGGTGCATCTACAAGTCAGTGTGATACGCGGAGTGAAGCAGGTAGGACCCAAACGCAGATAATACCTTTATTTCAAGGGCTCTTATCGAACATATCACATGGAAACAAACAAAAACACTCTACGGTGAACTAGGTCACAAACAAAAGAAGCACCAACACTGAACACAGGAAGAGACCAGACTAAATACAGGGAGGGGTAATCACCAGACGAGAAACAGCCGGGCAGGGGAGGAGAAACACAAGGGCCACAGGTGAACACAATCAAACAATTAGACACACCAGGGAAACTAACGACAGGGAGGAAAAACCCAGGGAGAGGGACCAGACAATACACAAGGAGGAAAACATGACAGAGAGAACAGAAACACACCCATAACAAGACATACAAAACTAAAACGTGACATAACACAAGCATCATGACAGAACCCCCCCCCCTCAAGGGACGGATTCTAGACGTCCCTAAACACCAAAACAAAAATCCAACAACGTCCAGCAGGGTGGAGGGGGTCCGGAGGACGACCCTTGGCTGACAGCCCAGGGCGAGGCAGAGTTCGAAGAGGGGGTCTCGGGCGGACGGCCCGGGGGCAAGGCAGAGTTCGAGGAAGGGGTCTCTGGCGGACGGCCCGGGGGCAAGGCAGAGTTCACGGAAGGGGTCTCGGGCGGACGGCCCGGGGGCAAGGCAGAGTTCAAGGAAGGGGTCTCGGGCGGACGGCCCGGGGGCAAGGCCGAGTTCGAGGAAGGGGTCTCGGGCGGACGGCCCGGGGGCAAGGCAGAGTTCGAGGAGGGGCGAAGACCAGACAGCTCCGGAGGCCGGGCAGGAGCCGGTGTCGACCGGACAGAATCCGGAGCCGGTGGGACAGGTGTCGCCAAGATTCCCCACGGAAGAGGACACAGGGCCGGCCGCCGGCAGGACCCCCGGCCGGAGAGCAGTCGGCGGAACCTCCAACGACACGGGACATAGGGTTGGCAGGACCCCCGGCAGAAGAGTAGTCTGCGGGACCTCCAACGACACAGGACATGGGGTTGGCAGGACCCCCGGCAGAAGAGCAGTCTGCGGGACCTCCAACGACACAGGACATGGGGTTGGCAGGACCCCCGGCAGAAGAGCAGTCTGCGGGACCTCCAACGGGACAAGACATGGAGTTGGCGTCGGCTGGAGAGCCAGCAGGAGCCGAGGTGCCGGAGTCGGCCGGTACGCCGACAAGACTCGGGGAGCTGGCGTCGGCTGGGGAGCCAGCAGGAGACGAGGTGCTGGTGTCGGCCGGTACGCCGACAAGACTCGGGGAGCTGGCGTCGGCTGGGGAGCCAGCAGGAGACGAGGTGCTGGTGTCGGCCGGTACGCCGACAAGACTCGGGGAGCTGGCGTCGGCTGGGGAGCCAGCAGGAGACGAGGTGCTGGAGTCGGCCGGTACGCCGACAGGCCTCGGGGAGCTGGCGTTGGCCGGTACGCCAGTCCTGGAGCCGAAACTGGAGTCGGGACCATGGCTATTGGGGCCGGTACTGAAGCCAGAATCATGGCTGTAAGGTCCGGTTCTGGAGCCGGAAACATGGCTGTAAGGTCCGGTTCTGGAGCCGGAAACATGACTGTAAGGTCCGGTGTGGAAGCCTGGACCCTGGCTGTGTACGCCAGGTAATCCAGTATGGACGCAAAGCTACGTGGGCCGGTACTGGAGCATGGAGGCATGGCTGCTGGGTCCGGCACTGGAGCCGGAACCATGGCTGTTGGGGCTTGTACTGGAGTCGGAATTGTGGCTGCTCCGGCTGCTAGCCTGGCCTTGCGACGACTCCTCTTAGCAGCCGCCTGAATACTCCGTGGACCTCCATAAACCAGCCGAGTTCCGGAATACAACTCCTGGACAGGAGCAGGAACTGGAGCAGAAGCACGGGTTGAGTGTAGGCGGAACCCACCAAGGCGTGTGGTGCCAGGTTGGGAATTGGGAGCCAGGGAGCTAGCACGCCTGGGGCTAGCAGGCCGGGAATCCCACACCGGAATCATGGCTGTTGGAGCACGGGCTGGAATCCTGGCCCTGCGTCTCCTAGAGGCTCTTTGGAGACTCCGTGGACCTCCAACAGGACCGTAGTCGGATCCGAGGAAAGGGTTAGAAGCGTCGGACCAATCCTCAGGACAACTTGTGAAAAGCTGTAACCACTCCGGCAACGAACTCCTCAACCAAGGCATTTCGGCCACCTCCATTCGTGCCTTCTCGAGAATAGCCTTTTTGTCCTTTCTAGAAGAAGTTCCTTTCCACTCAGCATGATAACATTGTAGAGAAAAGTCTAGATCGAACAGATCCATCTCAAACTCCTGAAAATCCGCTGGGTCCATTTCTTGGTTGGTGCTTTCTGATACGCGGAGTGAAGCAGGTAGGACCCAAACGCAGATAATACTGATAATACCTTTATTTCAAGGGCTCTTATCGAACATATCACATGGAAACAAACAAAAACACTCTACGGTGAACTAGGTCACAAACAAAAGAAGCACCAACACTGAACACAGGAAGAGACCAGACTAAATACAGGGAGGGGTAATCACCAGACGAGAAACAGCCGGGCAGGGGAGGAGAAACACAAGGGCCACAGGTGAACACAATCAAACAATTAGACACACCAGGGAAACTAACAACAGGGAGGAAAAACCCAGGGAGAGGGACCAGACAATACACAAGGAGGAAAACATGACAGAGAGAACAGAAACACACCCATAACAAGACATACAAAACTAAAACGTGACATAACACAAGAATCATGACACAGTGGGTGTGTGCAGCACATTGCTTTGATTCCCAGCAAGTATAGGGGGCATACCTAGGGTTGGGCGGTATTGAATTTCCCCGCTGACGATATTGCTCATAGAAAAACAATGACATTTCAAATATAGGTCCCAAAAAAGCATTAGATGTGTTGCTATAACCGATCAACCAGTGGCTGAGCAAATCATAGCTGCAACAGGTTGTTTTACAATGGTTAAATCAATGTAAGGTGAAAGATTATGCTTGATTACAAGATTTATAAAAAATAAAAATAAATGTAGGCTTTGCATGGGAACCTCGTTTCACTATCAGTATTGAGATTTTCAGGCAGGTGTCGTATCAAAGTCATTTGTTGTATAATTACAATAATATTTTTCTATCAACTTTATACTAGTCTTACGGAGAGTAGGAATGCTAAAGAACATGTAGCCAAGATAAACTAAACCTAAATTAAAAGGTAACTTTATTTTGTACTTATTCCATCAATCCGATTTCAGTGTCTGAAAAAAACGTCTAGTATCTTCTACTATTTAACTACACCAATGATGACTGTTTCCTGCCCGTGGATAATGTACTGGTCTGTTTTCAGGTGTGTAGTCTATTGAGCATGTGCTGTTTGTGATGATTGTTTCTCCAACATGCTCTTTCAGTAGTCTTCTGCCTCAGATCTGGGGCGGCCTGCTCTTGCTACCTTACTGCACTGCAGATGGTTTAGCACTATAGATAGTTGCTTTTTGTGACCAGAGCATGAATCATTTTGGCCTGTGATTCTCTGCTGTGTTTCCTTAGTCTGGTTGTTAGCATTGTAAACCTTCTTACAATAAGTAGGGCCTCAGTTATGGACATGCCATTGTATTTCTTCAGTTGCCAGGACAGTTCTTGATCGTTAAACTTTAAGTCTGCCAAGGCTAACACTGGTCATTATGTTGCTTCCTGATCTTGTTGCTGACATTTTTTTTTGCGGGGTACAGTGGACATTTACTCGGTATTCATATATACAACAGCTTTATTTAAATACGTTTAGAGATGGTCTGTTTACAGTATATCTCTCTGGATTCTGTCATAGTAGCATTAAAGCAGATTTACTTTGTTTTCCTTCTGTTGTTGTTTAATCTTTTTTCTAATAACTTTGACACTGTCTTTCTTGACCTTTTGTGTTTGTTCATTTTTGTCTTTGGGTTCTTGTGTTTTTATATCTGTCTGCCTATGATTGTTCCTAGCTAAGTACATTCATAGGTTTCATGATTCATATGTTTTATATGGATCATGTCTCATTATTTGCTGCTTCAATTAATCATTTTCTATCATTCTTTTTGCCTCTTTCTCTGTGCTTCCTGTATGTTTTGCCTTTTTCTCCGCTGTCTTTCTTCCACACTTCATGTCCTCTCTGCATCTGACTTGAGTCTTACACGCAACGGTGGTTTGACAGTTCTTCCAAAAAAACTCACATACGCAGAATGACATATGCAATGTGTATCAGTGATTGCTGGGCGTCTGTTTGAAAAGCCTCACACGTTGATATGTTGCTATTTTTAGCTTCATTTACAGCGGCAACAGGGTCAAAAGACGTGGCTAGCATATTCTTAGCTCAATTGGCCCACAACAGCCATAAAGGGAGGTAGCTAGAGAAAGATTTAACCGTAACACCCTTACCCTTTTTCCCATCTCACTTGACAGTCATCCCTCTTCCCCTCCATCTGTCCACCAGGCCCTCTACAAAGAGAGCGGATGCCGAGAGGCGGAACGAGTGGAAACGAGAGTAGTGTAATTTTCTGGCATATCTGGGAACAAAGCGAGCAAAGCAGGAGTGTTTTTTAAATCAGTAATACCAAACAACCGCTGTTCGTAGAGAGAAGAAAAACGTACCAATGCTATGACGCAATACAGACGAGTTTGATTCGCAGTTGTGTCATAGGCCATCTCAATTCATTTCCACATACTGCTGTTAAAAGCTTTTCTTTCTCTAGTGCAGATACTAACAGTCTTATATTGGGGAAAATAATAGCAATTGGAATGTAACAACAGAATAAATGTTCCACATGCATTTGGATACTAATAAATTAAATCATAAAGCAATTAATGTTCACTAACGGATAGCCAATTCTCATTTAAATGTGTGAGTGGTTTATTGATCCGCTCTTCGTTTAGGTTAACTATATTATATTCCCGCTCCCTGTTGGTCTCAGATGTTAATCCCTCTTTCTTTTCCTCCATCTCCTTCCCTCTGAGTTTAGTCTGAGAGAAAACTGGGAATAGCTGGAGGTATTAATATAGGACCAATCATTCTGAGCTTTTGTTACAGGTCTGCACAGGTTATCCATTGTGTCGGTGCAGAGGGGCAAACACTGGAGAGGGCTCTGGATTTCAATAGGTGATGTCTTTTTTAGGCATTATACGGCTGGTGTTGCCTCCACCAAGAGATGGAATCATCTCATTGAGTAAGATTTCATGAGACCTAATATGTCTAAATATAAAGTTGATTTGAGATTGTATGTACAGTGGCAAGAGTTCCCAATGGGCCTTTGAACAAGATCCTTGCAGTCAATACAGTAGTGCTACTCTCAACATTGCTGCCAATGGTAAAGGGGCATCCCTTGGCAATTTACATCCCCCCAATAAGCTGCACTAATATAGTGCTCTGCCGATTTCCCCTAAGCAGGGGAGAGCAGTCTCTACTGTTGTAATGGTTGTGAAATTAGTCTATGGTAGCTCACAGGTAAGCTACGAAGGTAGAATATCTTTGTCTTCTATTCTTGCTTTCTGATTGGGGCCCTTTACAGAGTGGAATACAACAATAATTACAACTTAATTGCTTTTGGTTGAAGCTACAACCCCACAGCATGCTTTGCAAAGAACCTAATTGCATCTGTTAGTCATCATTTGTTTATGAATAATGTTGATCCCCATTTAAGATCCTAATATGGTCATGGTCAGACTCAGGAGAATGGTTTTCCTGTCTAAGGGTGGTTTGGCATTTTGTTTTAGCACAGTGCTATCATTTTTCAGAAATGATGTACGTAATATTTGTATTCCCACTGGAGCTGACTGCTGCTCCATCTTAACTTGATTTAGTCACATGGATGCACATTGTTCAGTCAGAGGTTGTAATTAGTCACACTTTATGGAAAAGCTTTAAAAACCACACTGGGGCTCTTAGGAAAAATGTTAAAGATACATTTACTGTGACTTAATTGACATGATTTTAATGGTGAAAGTGTATACTTGTTCTTCATAACTATCTCAATTAATTCAAAGACATCAAAAATACAGTTTTTTTTAATGCTGAAAAGCAGGAGTAAGAGTCAAGATTTACTTTATTTTTCTGAAAACCTGCACATGTGTATGGATATGTGTCTATATGCAGGGGTGCACATAACTTTTTTGCCCTGGTTCTCAAAGGAGCACCTGGAGATGTTGCTTGGTGCTCATCCTTAAAATGAAATAAACCGTAACTTTTGAGGGGGTCTTGACTTTATTTGCCAGACACACGGCACTGAACACACATGCAGAGGTGAACACAGAACACACATGCAGAGGTGAACACAAGACAACATTAGCACGACCAGTAATCCTACAAGCTGTCATCACTACCCTCCTGACTGTTCTCTTCACTGTCTTCCTCTGTGTCAGACATGGTAGCTGATGATGTAGGCCTACTACTTTCTCTCTGGTTGAGTCTGTGATTAGCTACTGGTTTTGGGTTGAAAGTCTCTGTTGTCATCTTAGACAAGTGGATGTAATCAAATAAGTATGTGAACATAACCAATAACCTACCATAGCCAATAACAAATTAATGTAACTTATTTTATTTATGTTGTTCATTCATATCTTATTTTACCTTAACATTTATTTATTTATGCATTTGTTTGTATCTCTCCAGTTTTAAAGGATATTTTTGGTTACTGTCCTATAGTATACATTGGAATGATTTCAAACCTGTTTATCCCAATAATTATAAAGGAGTGCCTTGGAAATATGTGTTTACATAAATTGTGACCAAACCGTTTAAACTTAGACTAAAGTTAACTATCTAAACACTCAGAGTCCTTGGTCTCACTGAGCTGTAGTATCAGCCTCTCGGTCTGACTGGAGAGGACTCTCCCTCCACATTATTGTAGAAACATCTTCTTCTTATATCCGTTAGAGCAGCTAGCACCAGATTCTAATAACAACAGCGCCGGTACCGGTGCACCCTCCCTCTCTCCCTCGCTCACTCGCATTTTGGCTGTGAGCTGCGGGCGCCAGACAAGCCAACATCCTCCATTTTCATCACTTACAGCACCCATCGTACAGGGCAAATGAAACGTGTGACCGGGGTGAAAAGGGTGTTACATTTACTTAATTGTGAATATCGTTACATCAAGGCCGAAAATTAGGATGAGCACCAACGGTCAAAAATGTTTTTTTCCCTCCCAGAGCTGCCAGCGCAGCGCCTCCACAGATCTGGCGCCCTTGGCGAACATATATTACGCCAGGGCTACGGGCCGGCCCTGAGTTCATATCATACGTTCATATGCAACTCGCAAATATATTTCTCTCTCTCTCTCTTCTCTTTTCTCTCTCCTCTCTTCTCTCTTTTCTCTTTTCCCTTCTCTCTCTTCTCTCTCTCCCTCTCTCTCTCAATGTTGGTACGCAAATGCGCCTTTTTTCAAATGACACGGTGCTCTTTTGTTGGCGGAGGTGCGCACCAGTTATGTGCAGCCCTGTCTATATGGTTGTGTTTGTCTGTGTTGTTTATTTGGGGCTTTAATTGTTTCTTGTGGCAGGCTCTCTATCTATTTGGCTAGCAATGTGCTTTAGTTTAAAAATGATTAATACAGAATTGTTTTTATTATTTCCCAATGGAATCAATGAGTGAAGTGTATCATTACTGCACAAATAGGCAGGTATAGAGAAGTGTGTCATCGTACTCAATTAGTGGTTAAGGAAACAGATATGCTCAAAAAGCTTAAACTAACAGCCCCTATTGGCCAATTTAAAATTTCAGCAAGTTTCCTTGGCAACCAGCTAGAGTGCACTGCTCCTTGGCACACCCTGAGAGTAACTGGCTGATGATATGCAAATTAAGGGAAACAGAAACATAAGTGAAAAAAGAAAGCCTCAGAGGCAGGATTAACATGTTCTGTGAAACAATAAAGTTTCCCTCTTTAAAACCCATGTCAAATATATACTTTCAGTTTACTAACTCTAGTTTACAGTTTGTTCACTGACTGCTACAGCCTCGTGATGCACCTGTGTGATGAGGCTGTTAAGATGCAGGATAGTCCTCGATGTCGTGATGCTGTAGTCCTACACAAGAGGATGCAGAGAATGAAAGAGTACTTTTAAAATGCAGTGTGTGTAAGAGAGACTCAAGCAGACAGAGTGTTTGGAATAGATAAAGTGGCAAAGATTATCTATGCAGCAACATGTTTGCTAATGTGTGTGTGCATTCTACACCAATCTCCATTAGTGCTTCGAGTCTAAACAATTACCATTTAGTTACAGTATAACCCACATTTCTCACCATTGCTGCTGCAACATCTGGACCCTTTAGTTGTGGTTCTGTGTGGAACAAGTTACCAGATACTTATTCATCACCTGCTGAGACTGACAGGAGTTCAGAGAGGAGAGAAAGTATGTAACATCTGCAGTCATCCTGGGCTATGAGGAAGAGTTTGCAGTAAAAACAAGGGCCGAATGTGAAGTGTCTGCAGTGGCCACTGACCGGAGATCACAGCCTGCTCTTTATAGATTCAGGTCCAGGGTTCTCTGCAGATGAAGGATAAGGTCCCTTTGATACTCACGCTCAAGCTGTTCAATTTGAAGCAAAACTACAGATCTAAAATCTTACCATCTCTTCCTTGTTTACAGCGTCACTAATGCAATCCCTGTTTCTCTTTTACTTTAAATAAGGATGGTCATACTTGTTGTACATTTTTGTGGAATACCATCTGTTTTTGCTTTTTTTATGGATACCAGTGTATTTGTTTGTCATTGTACTTCATCTTGTTCGATAAGATAGGGTTTTCAAACCCATTTTTTATCAAAGATATTCATGTAACGCTGCTCTAGCACTCAGAATATTACCCACACAAACCTTAGCGTTCCAATCTTCTTTCCTTGACAACATGCCACTTCAACAGAAATTAAACTCAACTATTCGTATCAAATCGACAGGACGAATCACACACCGTAATTAGGGAGAGTCCAGCCTCAGCACTTTCTGCGTGAATAGTGTGTAGTGTGTGTTCACACAGTGTCTTTCAAGGTGTCTGAATCTTGATAGTAGCCCATTAATCCGAGTTAATTGAATCGATGCCTTTTTCCCCCTCCTTGTCTCAGGGGTATGGTATGGTAATAGTTCAGATGTAAACCCTTGGGTGGTGTGTTCATTTGAGGCTATGGGATTTGGAGATTGACTTGAAAGTCCACTGTGTAAAGACCCACAGTTAGTTTCTATAGCCGGAAAAGCTTAAAATTAAAGAGAGAGGCTTGTGTATGGTATTTAACTGATAATACCCTATTTCAAACAGATGTGTGTTAACTGTTTAGAGTGAGCTCAGCTGTTGTATGTGATTACCTTAGGGGTCAGGCTGTCTGAATTTAAAACTAATGTGTGTAGAGGCTGACTGTGAGAGACACAAATGGAGACATGCTCTGTTTATGTGAGTTTGTCCATAGCCAGATGTGTTCTCATGACGCATTCACTGGTTGAGTTGCAGTAGATGGGAGGATGATAAGAAGATAGCTGTTTCGCAATGATGTTGACCCAGGGCACACAGGTGGTCATTTAGTGGGTTACCAGGCAAATTGCAGTTTTTTTGACAAATTGTAGTGTAGTGTTTGATGTTATGTGGTTACAATTCAGGTTATATTCCTGTATGATATGTACTGTATCTAAACATCCCAAATCCCTAAACTTAAATTATAAAACATGATATAGAAATCAAATGTTATAATTCAACGGAATTGTTTAAAAACCTTTATCTAAATCAGGGGTCGGCAACCCCTGGCACGCGGCACCGTAACCAGTGGCACACTAGGAATAAGTGGAATAAGTGTGCAAAATATTTAAATTATATTTTCGGATCCTGAACGAGACCGCCGCCAGAGCGCGTCTCCCCGTTACCTGCAGAAGGAAGCCATGCACGCAGCGCAGCCCCGCTCTCTTTATCTCCAGGTGACTTTCTGCCGCTTTCCCCCGTGGTGCAGTGCAGATCGTTTCACCACGATTGCAGTACCCATAAGGAGCTGTACAAATCGTCCTTATTATTATGCCGATTAAACCAATTATTGAAATGTGTTTGTTAAATTCGGCATCATGTAAGTTGCGCTTACAGGTCCACACACTGCTTCCCCGCAGCGAGGCTCCCCCGCCCTCCTGTTGATAATTCTCGATCGTTGGCACGCTGATAACAATTGTTTTTTTTAATGGCACTTCATATCAAAAAGATTGCCGACCCCTGATCTAAATCATGAACACAATAGCAGTAGTTAAAAGCTCTTGTAGAATATAATCACAAAAATATCATGGTCATTCATTGTAGATTAAATACAGAGTCAGAGTTGCAGATTGAAAGTTTATACATTAAGACTTTTTAAATTGTTCTGGTCACAAAACTATTTTAACCAATTCAACAAAAAACGAACAAACAAAAAGATTTTAGTCACTGTACAAAATAAATGAAACCGTTCTCTTGTGTGTGCATTGCATCTTTCTGATGTGAAATGGAATGCCTTGTGCCCTGTGTTAAAGAGAATGTAATGTGTAGCCGACGCCACTGATGTCATGTTTAATATCACATGCTGTTTGTCTTCTGCGACACCCTGCTGCTCCCCTGACTAGAGCGTAAGATGAGCTCTACCTGGTTTCAAGTTTCTGAAAATGTTATTAATTGATCCCTGCCTGAACTTGTACATTATTGAGAGTTTATGTTTTAGCGTTGTTTAAAGGTCCCCTATTATACTGTTTTTCATCAATATATTATGGGTCTCAGATACAAAACATGTCTCTGAAGTGTTGGCTCCAAATACCAAACAGATCATTGTAGCATCCCATAAACCCCTCTGTTTCAGCCCTGTTTCAAAAGTGCTGTTAAAAAGAACACAATGGTGCTCTAGGGGGAGATTCAAGTGGTGGGCGGGTGTTACCTTGGTTGGTGATTGGCTAATGGTTACACAAGCCAAAAAATCGTTATGACATCACAAATGGCCAAAATCTGATCAGCTCATTTTCAGACAGGTTTTTATATAAATGGATCAGGACAAAATGTGAGAGAATCTTTTTTCCTGAAACTTTCAGAATCTCTTTACACAGAGGGGACACATGTTGATGTAGAAAATACATGGAGAAGTGGATTTTGCATCATAGGTGACCTTTAAGATTAATAGAGAAGTTGACCATTTCATCAATGATTCACCCTTTCAGACTTCTTCATAGCTGTAGAAGAAGAAGTGTTGTTAAAACTGACATAAGTTTTAGAAACGGAGGGTTACTTTTTGATCCCCCTAGATATGATTAATCTAACGTCTTTGTCAGTCACATATTTAAACAAACATATTGTAGACAGAGAGACAGAAACAGTTACAAACAGACTCGTATGGGTGAGGCAGCAAGTGAGTCATTCACACATCAGGCACTAACATGTGCTTCCTCTTGCTGCTCATCTATTATAAATTGCTGCTTTAACCGTGCTATAAAATATGGTGGGATGAAAGATGAAACAGTATTAGTTTACGTATATCCATGTTGCTGAGTCTACTCCCAAAGGATCCTGAGATTGAGAAGGAGAAACATATGCACCTACCATCATCTTGGACCCTGGCCAAACAGAAGGAAACTCAAAGAGTTTACCAAGAAGGATACCAGGGGAAAACAGAGGCAGTTCTGTCAGATAAACCCAGACCTGTACATAGCTGTACAAGCACATGAGCATGCATATGTACCATTAGTATCTGGTAGCTTAAAACTCCTGTTTAACTCATCCACTATGCTGTATGATCCAGTTTACAAGAGAACAAACACATGTTATATATACTAGTGATGTGTATTATGCCTTTAGGGTATTGGTTAGGACTCTTAGCTCTTCCCACATCCAGGAGGAGGCCCAGCACTGTTAATTAGTGCATATGTCATCTAGGCAGCGACAGCCAGAGGTCTTGGGAGACAGGGACAGGGCTGTGTAAGAGTCATTACACTCCATCATCTTAGCACTCCTCTTTTCTTTTAGTTCACTTTCCCACTACGCTTCACTCTCCTTTCTCTTCTCTGTCGATGCATCACTTCTTGCTAAAAGGCAACAACAATGCCCTGTCTTTTCCTATTGTGACCGGATGCCATCTGCGCCTTTAGAGATACCGAAGGCCCGTCTTGCTCCATGCATCATTGCTTGCGTAATCACAGACAAACACACACACAAACACACATCTTAATTAGTAAGGCACTTTTGGGGCTGTGTTTTGAATTCAGATGTGTGATGATGTAATGAGCATTATGTTTGTTTCCACTCAGGCAACCTGTTGCACTCACTTGAACTTGTGTTCACACTGGCTTCATTTTTTCTCCACCCATAGTGTTAACATGTTTAAAATCCTACTGCAATGTATTTTGTACCATTTATTTAGCATTACAAAACTGAATATAGAAAACTAATGGGGTTCTTAAGTGCTTGCAGATTGTCAGGTCAGACGAGACTTACATTTTTGTTTGAAGAAATTAAGTGCGTGCACCTTTTCCATTACATTTGTTTGCTTCTTCAAATCTCATCTTTAGATACAGACCTGCCAAGACTACTAGGTAGGTAGGCACCATTGACAATTCCTTATTGAACAGGTGACATTTTCTTCAAACAGACTAAATGTATGTGTGGTTTTCACGTCAAATCAGAGAGGAAAGCAGCCTCCAAACTGTTTAGCTTTACTCTCCCAAAGGCCCAGTGATAGCTTCCTACCATCTATTATATTGTTTAGTTGAAAACATGCAACCTTCTCTGTCTCCCTTTATGCTTCCTTTGTTCTTTGTCACGAGTGTGACCTACAGTTTGTCTCTCATCTCCTCCCTCATGCCCCTACTCTCGTGTCCAATCATCCTTCACTTATGTCTCTAATTTAAGCAGACAAGAGTTCAAAGTTTGGTCTTGTGTGGTGTGTGAACAGAAGAATGCTATACCCCCGGGTGTCTGATCTCAACCAGTGTAAATAAGTTTGACATGGCAGGGCATTGATAAACACACTGGGTCACTCTGGCTTCCATATAAACAAACATTAACACCACCAACGCATGCAGTTTGGAATTCACTATTCACTATTTCTTATGAAAGACTGCAGATTAAGTTTCATGACTCGCCACGTACTTTAGTGAAGCACCTCCCTCGACTCTCTCCTCTGAAACATGTACAGTGCTGCAGTATCTCATTCCTCTAATGTACTCTTACCTCTCAGTAAAAAGGCCACTCCAGCTCTCCCCCGCTTGCATAATTTCATCCTTTTCCAACATCATTTTAATGTCACAAGAGTGGTCATGCATTTTAAGCTTGGCATAGTCATTATACATTTTAAGAGTAAAAACGGATATATTTTAAATGGTAAAAAGGAGATTTAAGCGTAGCAAACCACTATAGGGTGGTCCATCGTATATGTTACCTTGGATGCAAAAAGCTATTGTTTCGATATTGATTTATCTGCAGGTTATAGTATCGATTCATTTTGTAACACCAAAGATATAATAAAAACCCATACAAGTTTGACTTGTCTTGTTCTATCAGGGGGGCAGAGGTATTTCATTAAACATCATATCTGACAGAGAAAGCAAAACATTTTAAAGATGCACATTTTGCTTGATAAATGAAGAGAAACTACTAATTGATATATAAAAATATCAAATTATACATTTACTTAGGATTAAATAATTCATTCATTAAATAATACTTTCAGCTGTTAAAGAATCCATCAATAATATGTGGGCATTCGTACCGTCACATGTTATTATCTGCCAACATTCAGAATGAGAGTTCTAACAGCTCATTTAACTGATTCTCCTAGTGTGTGGGGTTTCTTGTTTACTTGCTGCTGTTACACTCAGCATCAGTGCTTATAGTAGAATAATGCGCTAACACATGGTTAAACATGGCATATAGAGGATTTCAGTGAGGTTTGAACATTTAAGTGTATTTTACTCGCATGAACTCAATGTGTCTTCAGACAGCATGCTGCTAAATACCACTGCACTGTCACCCAAACATTTTGTGAAACTCTGACATGATTAAGTTGAGCTGATTTATATATAACCATTATTCATTGGCCCAAACCACATAATCAAGCTTTCATAAGCGTGCATAATCCTCTTTCTCTGCTTCGATCTCTCAGGCAAAAAGCACTTTCTTTCCAGATAAGATCCAATCTTCCTATTCCAATCCCAAAAAACTATTTTCCATCTTCTCCTCCCTCCTGGACCCCCCCAAAGCCCCTTCCCCCTCCTCCCTTCTGTCAAGCGACTTTGTTAACCACTTTGAAAAAAAGGTTGATGATATTCGCTCTTCTTTTTCTGACTCACCTTTACTCACCGCTGGGTCACCAGACCCTCCTTCCACCAACACACTGACCTCCTTTTCCCCTCTCTCTCCAAGTGAGGTTCTTACCCTCATTACCTCTGCTCGCCCTACCACCTGTCCTCTGGACCCTATCCCTTCAAACCTCCTTCAGACTATCGCTCCTGATATTCTACCGTTTCTCTCCCATTTCATCAACACTTCTCTAACTTCTGGTCACTTTCCAAACAGTCTCAAGGAGGCAAGAGTAAACCCTCTCCTAAAGAAACCCACTCTCAACCCGTCAGATGTTATAAACTACAGGCCTGTCCGTTCCTGTCTAAAACACTTGAACGCGCTGTCTTTAAACAACTCTCCTGTTATCTCCATGAGAACAACCTTCTGGATCCGCACCAGTCTGGTTTCAAGGCAGGTCACTCCACAGAAACGGCCCTCCTTGCTGTCACTGAGGAACTGCACACTAGTAAAGCAGCCTCCCTCTCCTCTGTCATCATTCTTTTGGACCTGTCTGCTGCATTCGACACGGTGAATCATCAGATCCTCCTTTGCACTCTCCAAGCACTTGGAGTTTCAGGCTCTGCACTTTCCCTCCTCACCTCATACCTCAAAGACCGCACCTACAGGGTTACTTGGAGAGGGTCCGAGTCCGACCCTTGTCAATTAACTACAGGGCTCCCTCAGGGCTCTGTTCTTGGTCCCCTCCTCTTCTCCTTGTACACAAACTCGCTCGGATCAGTCATTAGCCCGCATGGTTTTTCATACCACTGCTACGCTGACGACACCCAATTGATTCTGTCCTTTCCCCGCTCAGAGACCCAGGTCGTCGCACGCATCTCTGCTTGTCTAGCTGACATCTCTCAGTGGATGTCTGATCATCACCTCAAGCTCAACCTTGACAAGACTGAACTGCTTTTCCTTCCGGGAAAAGATTGTCCCACTCTTGACCTATCAATCAACATTGGCACCTCGATTGTTTCCCCAACTCAGACTGCAAGGAATCTGGGTGTGACCCTAGATAACAACCTGTCCTTCACTGCAAACATCGCTGCTACAACCCGCTGCTGCAGATACACGCTTTACAACATCAGGAGGATGCGTCCCCAGCTGACCCAGAAAGCGACACAGGTTCTGGTCCAGGCTCTCGTCATCTCACGCCTAGACTACTGCAACTCCCTCCTGGCTGGTCTACCTGCATGTGCCATCCGACCTCTGCAGCTCATCCAGAATGCAGCGGCTCGCCTGGTCTTCAACCTTCCTAAATTCTCCCACACCACGCCACTCCTCCGCTCCCTTCACTGGCTTCCGATAACTGCTAGAATCCACTTCAAGACAATGGTACTTGCGTACCATGCTGCGAATGGATCTGGCCCTTGCTACATCCAGGACATGGTTAAACCGTACATCAACCAAAATGGCTCGCTGCGAAGGGGACCCAAGTTCCCATCAGCAAAAACACGTTGGTTTGCTATCCTGGCTCCAAAATGGTGGAATGAGCTCCCCATTGACATCAGGACAGCAGATAGCTTACACACCTTCCGGCGCAGACTGAAAACTCATCTCTTTCGACTCCACTTCGAGCGATAGAACTATTAACAAAGCACTTATATACTAATAAAGGACTGGCTTACCTAAAGCCAGTTGAGTAGCACTTGAAATGTTTTTGCTCTATGAAGCCTGATGTACTTATATGATTCTGTTTTCTTCAAGTTTGTATTTTGTTGGTCGAACGCACTTATTGTAAGTCGCTTTGGATAAAAGCGTCAGCTAAATGCAATGTAATGTAATCTGAAGCTGATGTTGTTCCATTACAATTTGCTTATAATTGATTTATTTGTAAACTGCTGATGCAGAGGTAGTCTGTAAGCAGTAATTCATGTCCTTTACAGCAGACATTCTGACTCGTCAAGGCAGCAAGGGCCCAGGTGAAAAAAAACACCAATGATGGCTGCAGGCCATTTAAATGAAATGAAAGAGTCAGTTACAGCTGTGGTATTGTAATGCTTACTCACTGACATACCTTACACGTGATTAGTTATCGTTAAGCTTATTGATTACACCTGTGCTGCTTTTACTAGTCAAAATGCCTGTCGCTTATTACGACCTGCAACAGCATAAAAAGTTCAACCATCGTTTCCTAGGGTTACTAAAAATGATTGTTTTTTTTTACAGCCACTTCAAGGCATTTACAAATTAACTCATTGAGTAAAAACTATTCAGGTTTTTTCCTTAGTCGTGAAAACTGGAGCAAGTGGTTTTGCAACACGTTAGTTTTCTTGACATCAAAATAGTTATTGCCTATCTGCCTGTTGTTTTTCTGTACATTTACATCCAGCTCCATGCTACTTCAAACCCTGTCCAAACTATTTATTTTGGGTAATTCACCAAACAATAAGTTGAGAACTATCAGAAGACTGTAAGGAAGAACAGACAGGTCACACTGTTAGAACAATCTATTCAACAATGAAACTTGTCAGAGTTTTTATATTACTAAATATCCTCAGGACCTATGGTCTGTTCCACTTCATCCAAAAATAACTGGCAATTTTGGATTAGAGCCGCATGGTCTGGCCTTATCTTTAGGTTTGTGTTGCAGTATCAGCATTTCTTTTAAAATGCATTTTTAAATACTATACGGTTTAGAGGTCCCCTATTATACTGTTTTTCATCAATATATTATAGGTCTCAGATATATATATACAAAACATGTCTCTGAAGTGTTTGCCTCCAGATACCAAACAGATCATGCATTGTAGCATCCTATAAACCTCAAAAGTGCTGATTCTCTGTCTGTTACTTTAGATGAAAATAAGGAGCCACTCCCCCACGCCCCTCTGAGAGATATTTGGTTAAAAAGAACACAATGGTGCTCTAGGAGGAGATTCAGGTGATAAGGTGGGGGGGAGATACCTTGGTTGGTTATTGGCTAATGGTTACACAAGACAAAAAAATCGTTATGACATCAGAAAGTGGCCAAGATCTGATCAGCTCATTTTCAGAAAAAGTGAGCGAATCGTTTTTTCTGAAACTTTCAGAATCTCTTTACTGTACACAGATGGGACACATGTTTATGTATAAAATACATGGATTTTGCATAATAGGTGCCCTTTAAATTATCACTTTTAAAGTTAATCAATGGATTGCTACTGCCACTTGTATTTATCATAAGTCAATAATGTCTTAACTCAAAAAGCTAATATAGGCATAATTGGCATATTCCATGCGTGGAAATGTTTTGCTTATAGAACTGTAGTTCAGAGGTTTTGACTGTTATGCCTGTGTTAATAAAGTCCCTGAAGTTTCTAAGAACTAGAAGAATTGCAACTTATTTTGTGGAAAGACATTTCATTTGCACCTAATATTCAGTTCCACTAAACGCTTTGGTTGTTGGGATTGGGCTGTCAAAACCAAGGCCTTTGATTGACACACACACACACACACACACACACACACACACACACACACACACACACACACACACACACACACACACACACACACACCTACACAATTGTATGTATACTTTATAATTGTACACTCTCTTTTCACTATATTGCTCCTTCTCTCTCTCTGATTCAGTCCCTCCATTTGTTTTCTTTTCACTGCACTCACGCTCTCTCTCATGCTTTGAATGTTATATCCAGTCTGGCTGGCTCTGCATTGCAGTTCAAAGACATGACTCAGAAAAAAAAAGAGATTCATTCATTGCCTTTATTTAGACCTCTGTGTGAGGGAAGACCATTGTTTTCACTGGCACCAAGAAACCACAGCCACACCGTGATAGACATGTCCATTCATATGAATGTTAGTGTCTGTGCATGTGGAGCACAGCAGCAAAATAAAAAGAACTGGAGAACACAGAGACAAGCAGAGCAAAGACCAGCCAGGGAGATGTAATCCTTTGATTAGAAAGACAAGTCAATTACCTGTGGAGAGGCACACATCTCTTGAATAATTCTGTCCACAATAACCATTCACTATTAAACCTTAAATACTGCAGGCTTACTTTTGGTTTCACTGCATAATGAGCACATTGGATATGCCAGTCAAGCATAAGTTGCCCATTGTAAAAGCAGCAGTACAATAGCTCGTGTAACTGATGCTTTGTACTTCCAAACCTTTGTTTTTTGTGAAGGCCATCAGAGTGTTCTGAGCTACAGTCTTTAGAGATGGAATACTGTTCACATCATCCACCAGATTATTTCTGTTTATTTAAGATTGTTTACCTAGTAGTAAGGAAAGCTGTGCATGATGTTCCAACCTCATCTGTGTTTTAAGCTACATTACATACATGATATTGTACCAAATCCTGGTATAAACATTGGATAATTCAAGAATTAATGTGCAATGTGACTACCTCTGATTTGGATGAGCTGGTCCTAAATACAATAATTACAGTCATTGGTTTTAGTATTAAGCACCAACATGAAACTGTGATTAGAGTAATGCCTTTAAATGTAAGTTTTACTGCCGGAGCTTCATTTATTACCAAAACAGTGTCAGCAGAACTCTATAAACAGGTGGGAATGGCATTAAAGGAGCCGTGAGGGCTAAGAGGTTTTCTTTCCAAGCCCACCAGATGAATAGACTGACTGGCTCTTTTCTTACAGTATACTGTACAAATAAAACCTAATTGCATTTTGTTAGAGTAGGATCTTTCTGAAAAACAACCTATAAAGCAAAATAATTGTTCCTTTTGCCTTCCCGAGTCAATAAAAAGGCTTTATTTTTTTCTTGAATGTATAAGAATATATTTTTTGTGACCTGTAATTACAGACAAAAGTAAAAAGCAGAAAGCATTATTGGAACAGACTTATTTTGTTCTTTCAATGTTTTCTCCACATACAGTAAGGTGGTCTAGATGCCTATGTCACTATGACCAACGTCCATCCTATTATCCTAAATGAAATATCTCAGGAATGCTTTGATGGATTTTATTTTTTTAATTTGGCACAGACATCTTCTTGGACTCAGTAATGAACTGATTAGAACGTTTGGACAGACCTTACCTTGGATCTTACCTGCAATTTAACTATTTGGAGGAGGCATTAAACTCCAAGACATCATTTATTTCAAAACGTTTTGTGTTACAGCTTACTATCCACTGCAGTGTCTGTTTTTTTTTCTTCTGTGCAATATCTATCTGTTTTCACGTTTGTAATAAGTCATTTGAAAGGGACATTGCTAGCTGTGGATGTCCTACACAATGATTACACCACACAAGGACATTTGACCATGAGAGGGCTTGTTTTAGCAGTATTACAGTACCATGGTTTTTTGAAAGACAGCCTCTAGCAATTTGCTTGTGATGAACAAAGTGAGAAATAAGTTCTAGTAAGCATCAAAGTCGTGTTGTTAAAATCAAATCCAAACCGGATATTCAGTATTAATTAAATATTCTTTGATAGTTGTGTGTAGATGTAAAAATATCCCTTTTTAAGCAAGATTGTCCCAAGTGGCCCTCTTATTCTGAAGCCTTAAGTATGGCCAATTCTCCATCATCTCTAACTGTAAGGAGAAAGACAGCCTAGCTGAAGTGAAGATGCAGCTTTTTCAAAGTTATATTTGATGTTAGTTTTGTTAAGTTTTAGGAAAACATCTTCCTTCTGCTTGTGTTCCCATAGGTTTTCAAGTAGACAGTTAATTTACTTCACAAAAGTTGGCAGCACAGGATATTTAAAGTTTGGATATGTTGCCCTGTTTTCTTTTTACTTATCTTAAACACTATTTTGGTGGAGCAGTTAAGCAGCTAATGTACATACATGAACAGTGCAGCAGTTGCTACAGTATCTTCTATAAAAATAATTGTCAACTTTAGTCTGGAACCAGTTCACCTCAGATAGAGAATTAGCCCAATCGGATACTAATCAACCAATCAGTGACTGATTAGCTGATAGCATGTCATGATGACTTTATAACGGCCTCATTATCTTTTACCTGTCTGAAAGAGGAAACAATTGCTGTCCTTTTGTCAATAAGGCCAATCATATCATGGTATGGATAAAAGGCTAGCGTTGTTCACCTACATTATACATTATTCCTATAAAACCGATGAGGTAGGCAATAAGGCCTGTTGGCCATCTGCAATAAGAGCTCAACTTCTTCTGGATGTGTCCCAGCCAGTCTGCAGAGGGGCTGTTGTCTTGATCCCTTAAAGGTCACCTATAATCCACTCTTCATGTCTTTTATACATAAACATGTGTCCCCTCTGTGTTAAGAGATTCTGAACGTTTCAGGAAAAAAGATTCGCTCACTTTTTGTCGTGTTCCATTTATATAAAAACCTGTCTGAAAATGAGCTGATCAGATTGTGGCCACTTTATGATGTCATAATGATTTTTTAGCTTGTGTAACCATTAGCCAATCACCAACCAAGGTAACACCCCCCCCCCCCCCTTATCACCTGAATCTCCTCGTAGAGCAACATTGTGTTCTTTCTAACCAAATATCTCGCAGAGGGGCGTGGGGAGTGGCTCCTTATTTTCATCTAAAGCAGGGGTGTCAAATTCAATTTCATCGTGGGCCACATCAGCATTAAGGTTGCACTCAAAGGGCCGGTTGTAACTTTAAGACTATATTAATATAAAATAATGTTTTATATTACATTATTGCCTCTGCATTGGATTATTATCGGATAGGGTGATAACTTCATAATTAACTACGTCTGAGAGCCGAAGTCAAGGGCAAATCATTTCAAATAATTGCAAGTCTCTTCAGTGTGCATGTCACAAAATGAGATGCATTGTGGGACATGTAGTTTATGGACATAGTGCTTCTGTAAAGTGGCATGAAACCTTATAATAAACGTATTATATTTTTTGCAAGCTCTTGCGGGCCAAATAAAATGAAGTCGGGGGCCGGATTTGACCCACGGGCCTTGAGTTTGACACCCCTGATCAAAAGTAAAAGACAGAGAATCCGCACTTTATAAACTGGGCTGAAACAAAAGGGTTTATGGAATGCTACAATGCATGATCTGTTTGATCTGAGACCTTTAATATATTGATGAAAAACAGTATAATAGGAGACCTTAAAAACTAAAACATAACTTCAATAACAGCAATAACTAGAGAATGCAATTCCTGTTTTTTACGCAAATCCACGTTTATTTTGAAATGAGCCGTTGCGACTTCTGACTGATTTCGATAGAGCGGGTCACATTTGAGCTGACGAGGTATGCAGAGATCAAAGGTTTCCATTGTTCTGAATGACAGATAAACCTGTTACATGTGAACGTTTTGTTGAAGAACCGTAACAGATATCGGGGACATTTCAAAGCGTGAAGCATCTCAAGGACCTTGAGTATCTGAAGTGTGCTTTTTGTGTACTTTCGGGTCAATAATGTGGCCTTTTTGGCAGATTAACTAAAGGTGTGCGGCTGCTGCTGTGAGGAAAT
Organism: Gymnodraco acuticeps; assembly: GCF_902827175.1. Classification (NCBI taxonomy): domain Eukaryota; kingdom Metazoa; phylum Chordata; class Actinopteri; order Perciformes; family Bathydraconidae; genus Gymnodraco; species Gymnodraco acuticeps. Next base: position 1,096,425 of record NW_022990047.1, on the reverse strand, counting down.
ATCAGCCTGAAACTAGAGAATGCAATTCCTGAAGAAATTGCTAGTGGGAATGCTTTATGCTGAAAAGCTGACACTGAACTGCTATGCTGAAATGTAATGTGTAAGAAGAAAGTGAAGAATTTAGATTGAAATGATACATGAACACTGGGGGCTTGAATGTGTGATGAGAGAAGAAAATAAAGTAAAAAGGCTTGGAAAAGCAGCAGAATATTTGAACTGCAAACTTCTGAACTAACTTGATAGCGAATGATCTGTCGCCATGCCAACGGCATTTGATGACACCCCATAATACGCTTAGATGCGTTGATGGCTGCATCGTTACCAAACTTGTGAAGTTTTGGGGCGTTTGGAGCAGTTTCACTGAAGTTATGAGAAAACTGTTTCATGGCGAGCATTGTGTTGCCGTGGCAACGACATTTGAAGAAATCTCAAAACTGTCCCGTAGATGTCTTCACGGCTGGACTGTTAGCACACATGTGAAGTTTGAGCACTTTTTGAACATTTTCATAGGAGTTATAGCGACATCATGTTTTATGGCGAGGGATGCGTTTCCATGGAAACGGCATATGGTGAGATCTCAGATTTGGCGTAGAGCTGTTGAGGCATGGACCGGTGATATACAAGTGAAGATTGGGGGACGATTGGACCGTGTCGATTGGACTTACAGCGACTTCATGGCGAGTGGTCTGTCGCCATGGCAACGACATTTGATGACACCCCATAATACGCTTAGATGTGTTGATGGCTGCATCGTTACCAAACCTGTGAAGTTTTGGGGCGTTTGGAGTATTTTCACTGAAGTTATGAGAAAGCCGTGTTTCATGGTGAGCATTGTGTTGCCATGGCAACGGCATTTGAAGAAATCTCAAAACTGTCCCATAGATGTCTTCACAGCTGGACTGTGTATCTGAAGTCTGCTGCTCTGAGCATGTCAGTTGGAGTGATGACATCATCGTGTTCCATTACACAGGTGTTTAATTTTGAGCTAATGAGGCGTCCAGAGATCAAAGGTTTCCATTGTTCTGAATGAGAGATAAACCTCTTACATGTGAATGTTTTGTGGAAGAACTGTAACAGATATCTGTGAAATTTCAAAACGTGAAGCATGTCAAGGAAGTTGAGTATCTGAAGTGTAATTTGTGTACTTTCAGGTTAATAATGTGGCCTTTTTGGCAGTTTAACTAAAGGTGTGCGGCTGCTGCTGTGAGGAAATATCAGCCTGAAATTACAATGGGCTTTAATGGAGGCATGTTGAAAGTTTTTTGTCACTTTATGCCCTCAAGAGGCATTTTGTTTAATTATTTTTGCTTAATTATTTGTAATTTCTCAAGCTACGAGATGTTTTCCTACGTTTGTCATGAAAAAGTATGTCTCAGGAATGTAGGGTTTGGGAATTATGGCAGTTTAAAAAAATATATGAAGGCACACACTCTAGTTAATGTTAAAATCTGAAGAAAACCTCTAAAACAAGGTCTGAACAATGTTTAATATCTCTAAAAGTAAGAATCAGATTTAAAAGTTGTGTTACACGAATAATGTCAGAAAGATGTGTAACATTTTAAAGTTGGAATGAGGTTTCCGAGTGAAAGTATGAGTGAACAGTTAGCAGTTGAAGTCGCATGAAGATTTGTTGAAGTGTGAAGATTTTCTCCATTGACTTCAATGGTTACAAATGTGATGAATTATGGGATGTATCTCTGGAGTTATGAATGAGAAAAGTAATAGCCATTGATTCCCGACCGAGCTGAACGTTTTGATGTTTGAACGGAGTTTCTGCGATGTTCAATGCAGGAGAAGACAGGCAAAATAACGGGCGGAATAATAATAAATAATTTTGTGCGTAGAAGAACAGATAGTGGGAATGCTGTTAACAGCATTCCCACTAAATAATCCTTAGTCAGATGTAAGTGTTTTGCACTGCTATCAGTTCAGCTCAGTGCATTAATTGTCACAACTAAGCACACAATACTGTGTCAGATGTATCAAATGCTGATAACTTCTGGCACCTGTAAACATATTTCATGATCAAAACATCTCTCTTCATATGTTTGAAGTTGTGCTGATGATGTTTGAATATTCAATCGTATTTATGTCAACAAGCTAATTATTAATTGACAGCTCCTGAATGTCTTACAATATTTGGCACTTTCTTGCCTTTGCCCCTTTACTACCATAGTATGTGTGTTATTTTAATAAACGTTCAATCCTATACTTGTAGTTTAGAAAGACATCTTTTACGTCATGTCTTTTTGTTTATGAATATTTCATAACTTGTGTTGTGTCTCTGCACCCACTGCACTGATGCTCCAGTCAGAGCTGCGTGTGTGCTGCTGGCAATCTGCATGTTGTTCTCAGTTGGGCTGTGTTGTTGTGATATGATATGATTGTTGTGTCTTAGTGTCAAAAACACAGGATAGAGTTGAGGGACCTAATCAATATTGCAGGCAGTAGTGATTGATTTATTACTTGTGGATTTAGCACTCTCTCTTCCTGCCTCTAACTCTCAGCTAGAGGGAGGTGTTCTGCTTATTCACACTTACCATAGTCCTTTACACTCTGGAGTGGAAAACAGCATAGTCATTTATTTCAAGTGTTGAATAACTCAGTTAACCAACCCTTATCTAATTTACAAATATCAGATTTCCCCAAAGGTTTTACCTCGTTTTATCAAATACATATTCAGTTGTTTATTAAAGCACAGATGATACCAAGTTGATTGTATTTTTCTCAGTTTTCCCTCAAGAATCAATGCAGAACCTGCAAACTGTTTTATTAATGACTGGAGAGACATACTGCAGCTATTTGTGAAGCACTTACATATCGCCCAGCTTAATTTTTAGAGCATGAATAATGAACACCTACATTTATGTTGCAGAATAATGGGTGTCAGAAGAGTGTTTCAATAAAAGCTTTTTTCTTATGTTACAGTGTACTCTCTTATGGTAACCAGCACTGGCTTTCAGGATGACATTTTGTGAAAAGTAAATGTTAATGCCATGGTGAAGTGCTGCCTCACCTCTATGTTAGTTGCTTATTACAAAAAGGCCTGGCTTTTTCCAAGGGCATGAAGTTGTAAGTTCAATAGATGTAATTAAAAAGACCCTAGTTAATATTCCAGCACCTTTGTTAGTGCCTGTATGTTTATTTTTAGGTGACTTTGGGTCAAATATAGCCCTTCAGTCTCTTAGTTAAAGTAAACTAAAGTGCAATATGTGATATTTAGAAAAATGACATGCGCTTACCCTTCTCCCCTCCTTTGATCTTGTCTCTGCAGAAATGCATGAAATTCAATGTGGATGCTCCTATCTGGCTGTCGAAGCAGCAGATCCTGTGTACTCTCAACCAGAGCCTGAAGGATGTACTGAACTATGGCCTCTTCCAGCCGGCCTACAACAGCAAGGCTGGCAAGTTTCTGGATGAAGAGAGACAGCTAAGGGAATACCCCTTCCCCTCCATCGCTCCTGTACCTTACCTGGAGGTAGGTATGGATCATGTGTATGTATGAGGCTTTAAGGAGTGTTCACAGGAGAGAGCAGGAGGCGGAAAATAAGTGCTACATGTCACCACACCATGCATAATCTTTCTGTATGTACTGTACCTTATAATCTGCCAGAAAAAACAGGTGAACAATCAATTCACACAGCAGCTCATTCCTTAAAACAGAAGCTTCAGATTGATACAATAACTGGAAATATGAAGGGTATATTTGAAGGGTATATCATGTACATTTGTTATTGGGCTTTTTTCTTATCAACTTGAACATGTTTTCAACTTTAATTGACTGAATTTATTTGAAGATTGGGCTTAACACATGAAAACTGTGTAATATATTTGAACTTGTATATTTAAGAAGTACAATATAAGACAAGCAGATTTATTATACTTAAGTCATTACACATTTTGAATTAGCTGAGGGCCGATTCAAAATGGTAGTTTGGACACCCCTGGTTTAAAGTTAAGAAGACTATTGTAATGTAGTGTGATCTGGGATCATTTACCTACTTTTCCCATTTAGTAAACCAGCCTTGGAAAAAGGAAAAGGGGAGATTAAACAGATAAACCAAAACAATTTCCCAGAGTAAGCCTCATTAAAACATGCCAGATTAATATGTAACCACAACGTTGGGGTATGCACTATTCCTTTTTCTTTTCAAATGAACCTTTGAGGGCCACTGCAGTAGATCTTCGTATAGACTAAACACACAATGCCTGATGTCATGTGTCACCCCTCTTAAAGCTTTTGTTACTGTAGAGAATCCACTGTAGCCTTTTTGATGTTTCCTTTATATATTCGTGCATGCTTCACAGGCGCACACATGCAGCGTGTTGGTGTGTGTGGATCATTGTGTATGCAGTGTAGGCTCTTCCTGTCAGGATGTGTCAGTCAAATCTAGCAGCAATAATACCAAGCTCAATCACACTATATGACAGTCTGTTGTCTGCGGTGGCTGTCATCTCTTGGAGATAATTGTTGTGCTTGTCCATCATGGTTTATGATCTGAGAGTAAGCAGGCATACATGTGTTGCAAGATGTGTTGCTTTACAAACAGCGGTGTAAAGATTCCAGGTGATTTTCTGACTAACCTTGGTTGTTTTGAGTAGTTTCTTTTAGAGATAAAGAGCATTAAACAGATTGACTTTGAACCTTGTGCCTCAGTCATCCTTTGATGCTTTGGGAGATATGGGTATTATTATGAACTATATTTTTACACATGATTGTTCCAAATTGCACTTTGTCTTTTAATAACAATACTTTATTTTGTAGTGCAGATTGGCTTTATAAACAGTTCTGAAATGATGCAGAACCTCAGTAGCTGAGTGGTTCAAGTGTATGCCACATAATCCCATCATTGGCAAGGACCTTTGTTGTATATCCTCCCTCTCCCTGTTTCCTGCCTTTTTATTCTTTGTCCGATAAATGCGAGAAGAAAATGATGAAATGTTGATGCTAATGTCAGTGCTCCAGGATCAATATCAGTGGAATACCATTTTACTGTCTACCTGTGGGAATAGGAATATGTCAGGAACATCAGTGTGTAACGATCAACTATAAAAAATTGCTGTATTAAATAAACGCACAAGGGGTTCTTGATATGAAATCATATTATAAAGGCAAAACAGAACTGATAAACAGACAATCTACTCTGTCTCTAATAGTCCCCACGGAAGTGTATTTACTACTGTCTATATCCACACATTCACAAAATAAACAAAGACAGGTTTTATACGTTACTCAATTATATTGACAGTTTTCCAGCCAAGCAAAACACAAACAAAGCTCAACAAAAAGTCTGCTCGGCGATAAACCGAAATTGTCTTTACTGCCTAATCCAGGCCACTATAGTTCATTGACAAAAAAAAGTCTGTTGCTCCTGCGCCCGTCGGCAGCAAAAGCAGAAATGTTTGTAGGCCTATTTAGGCTATAATCCACAAAAAAGGAAAACACGATGATCAGCGTGGCACAAAGGAGCTATCTCACCCTGTGTTGGAAATAATCTCTATCTGGGCGCGTCCTCTCCACGGAGATGTGCTTCTTGGTCTGTCGATGCAATATCCACATTCAGTTATTTTCAGTTACTTCCCCGTTGCATTTTAACATATATATACATGCTGAGGAAACTTAAATATCCCGTTGAATACCCGCATTCGCCACACACACACTTCCTCCTCCTGTGAGAACCAACCACTGGCCTCCAGGTGACGCGCCCACTAAAAAGCCTCTGGGCGCTCCGTGACAGGTGAATATGCAGATGAGGCTTAATGACCCACACCCTCAAACCGTACATAACAGTGGACATTAACAACTGCAGAGGATAATATACATGTATCATAGTTCATTTAATTTCATGATAATCAACATGCCTTAAATCGTTTCCCCTGCCACTACAGTTTAGAAAAAACACCTTAAATCAATGTGCGGCCGTCACAGGTGACATGCTCTTACAAATATTATAATAATACACCAGTAGAAAAGCTCTGATAAATGCCAATACTTTACGAAACAGCAGCCAAACTGTATAGCCTACATAAGGGAAATGACTTGTTTTATCAGTTTAAACTCCACCATTAACTCTGTGGTTGGTTTACAATCCAGCTGAATAAGTGTGGGCTCCGATCAGTGTGTGTGTGTGTGTGTGTGTGTGTGCGCGCAAGTCTCTGCTATTACCCTGTCGGAGCATTGTGTGGTTTATTGATTGTCCAGCAGTTATTCCCTAGAGCCTGTGGAGTGTATAAATGATTGACAGGTCTGGATTAGCAGCTCAAAACCGCTCTGCTCCACCGTGGATTTGCCCCATCGATGAACACCACACCACATGTGAATTCTTGCGTACACACTTACACAACTGGAATAGTTTGCCAGTCCCAGAAAGTGAAAGTTATGTATATTTAAAAACTATAACAGGCTGTCAGTGTTTGGTGATCCATGTCCATTAAATACTCTGCCTATTAAGTGGGAAAATACATGCAGCTTTCTTGTTGTAGTAAACCTTGAAATAATCCATTCTCAGTTTACTGCTTACATGGCAAACTGATTAGATTGAGGCTCGACAATGCGCAATGTCACAATTTTTTATTGCAGAATATTTGCCATGTTATTCTACCTTTTATTACCTTTTTAACTTTTTTCTTACACAGTATAATGTATTTTCAGGTTTTGTATAACCCAATCGAAGTCTGGTCTTCGGAGTTCAGCAAAAAAACAACTCATTTACTATTTGACATACCGAATTTATATTTACAATTTTTACTCGAAGTGGGGAAAAAACACTGCCTCAATCGACTTGTCTTTTTTAATTTGTCAAACCTGTATGCAAAGTCCCTCCTGCAAATGTATACTGAAACTTCAAGGAGCAGTAGATGGCTTTTCAGGCAAGATGTAATATGTGGAAATGATGACAAGCCTGACAGATGGGATAGATGACAGCCGTATACAGAGAGATATTTGATACCTTAATTTCATATCATGGTTATTGAATGACTCAAAATGTCTCTCCGCCGTATCTTCCTCTATCTCTCTCATGCTTTTTCTCTCATGAAAAATAGATTTGATGTAGTGTGGTCTGCTGCTCTGATACCGTCTGACAAATTCAACTAAAGTGACGTTGATAATTCACATTATTATATTTATTTTGTGTGCATTTTGTAATACAGTCAAAACATACAACAAAAACAAAGGATATAACGTGCTCTCTTTGTTTGCTCCTGCTGTGTTTCAGTTCCGCTATAAAAGACGTGTCTACACTCAGACTCACCTGGATGAAAAGCAGCTGTCGAAGCTCCACACCAAGGTAAGACCAAACAGCTGTTAACTCTGTCATCAGGACTTCTGAAGAGCTGATGCTTTGTGCCACCTTTTAAACAGAGTGAACAACAGATATGCTGCACAAAGCACTTCTGCCAAAGATTTGATGGCATGGAGGACAAGCGGCCTTTTTAATAAAAGGCTAAAGCAAAGGTCAGTATGACAAAAATGTATAACAGAAATGTGGGTATTGTTGGGTGCTGTTTTCCGTATAGCTGAAAAGGGATGAAGAGATACAGAAGGCTGGTCCAGGAAGAATCTATTTGAAGTTTAACCAGTCCGAACTGGAAAACAGAACCAAAGAGGCAATGATGGCAGGCTGTGGTCAGTGGTCTCAAACGCAGATAGAACTGTGGAGAATGACAAAGCCTGGCAAATGTTCGATCTATTCTAGATCATGAACTAAATGACCGTTGGACAGGTTAGGAATTGCACTTCTGAAATACCAGGAGATATCAGTATGCAGATGAGGTCAAACGAGGATGATTTGTGTGTATGTGTGTACTGTTTTGCTCTGCATGGTTTTGTGTGTGTGCTTGTGGGTGTAATTATAAGTGGAACAGACAGCAGAGAGAATTTAATGCATTCACATCAAACTCCATCAGAGGACAGAAGATTTACACTGGAGCAAATTAAAGGTGTCAATTGTGTGTTCTGTGTCATAGAAAGTGAGAACAATAGTGCAGAGCTGCTGTTGATTCCAAATCAAGGGACTGCTTTGTTGATCGTTCATGCATCATTCATTTCTTTTCAGCCTTGTTATTGTCAAAAGCCTGTTTTCCAATTTCAGCTTTACTTTACTAAGAACAATTGCATTTTAGCATTTCAGCATATGCCTTTTTTAAACACTATTGAAACATTCGATTAGATTCAATGTAATTGACATTGCACATGCAAAGAGCAAATAAAGTACAGAGGAAGTCACAGCTAACAGACATATATGGGTTACAGTCCATATACAGGTTGTTGCATATGTGTGGCAAGTTACAGACAAGGTGGTATGATGAGTGAAACAGTAACAGATAAGGTGGAGTGGTTTAGGCATATTTTAGTTACATATATTTAAAAAAACAATAGAACCAGTCTTTCCATGCACTTGGTGATGATGGGGTCAGTGCAACGAAAATCATTTAAACGTATGCCTTGCCACATGCGCCTGCGGTCAGAGTTGTTCATCCAGAATGCAGCGGCTCGTCTGGTCTTCAACCTTCCTAAATGTTCCCACACTACTCTGCTCCTACGCTCGCTTCACTGGCTTCCGGTAACTGCTAGAATCCACTTCAAGACACTGGTACTTGCGTACCATGCTGCGAATGGATCTGGCCCTTCCTACATCCAGGACATGGTTAAACCGTACACCCCAGCGCGTGCACTACGCTCTGCATCAGCCAAACGACACGCTCCGCCCTCGCTGCGAGGGGGACCCAAGTTCCCATCAGCAAAAACACGTGGGTTTGCTGTCCTGGCTCCAAGATGGTGGAATGAGCTCCCCATTGACATCAGGACAGCAGATAGCTTGCATATCTTCCGGCGCAAACTGAAAACTCATCTCTTTCGACTCCACTTCGAGCGATAGAACTATTAACGAAGCACTTTTATACTAATAAAGGACTGGCTTTTCTAAAGCCAGTTGAGTAGCACTTGAAATGTTTTTGCTCTATGAAACCTGATGTACTTTTATGATTCTGTTTTCTTCAAGTTGTATTTTGTTGGACGAACGCACTTATTGTAAGTCGCTTTGGATAAAAGCGTCAGCTAAATGCAATGTAATGTAATGTTCTTAAAATACTCCTCAATCAGCTGTTTGTGTTGTTGTTTGACCCCCCTGATACCCTCTTCAGATTGGCCCTGGAAGAGCTGTATGGCTCCGCTTTCTGAGAACTGGAAGCAGCATTGCATGCCTTCTGCAGAGGTCTGATCATTTCTGTCCAAGGCTTCTGGTTAGGGAATGTCTTGATTTGTTTGTGGGTTGTGATTTTGTGGTCTTCATGTGTTGATATAGTCCAGAAGAAGAAAAAGGCACATGTTTCAACGTCCATGTGGGAATCCAGAGAGGCCTGGGTAGGAAACAATCTCCAGTCTGTGTGCAGAGACTGCTGCTGTGGTGCAGAGTCTGCCCCTACATGCTGCCTCACATAATAGTGTGATGAATAAAATACTATAAGTCAGACCACAAAGTACAGCGCTATCAACCCCAATGTGTGACTAATGTTCTTAGATGTGCTTTTCTTGAACTGAAGATAAGATGTATGCTTCTGAGAAGGGTTTAAGCTTTGTAGTGAGCTCCATAAATAAATATCATATTAGTAATCTCACTATCATTGTTTGAGGATCTAAACTTACCTAATGAGCACTTCTAATATCATAAGATATTTTTCAGAACATTGAATAAGCAAAATACCTTTAAAGTTGTACATTATTACTGGGCTTGGTCTGCTTCTTTACAATGATCACATGTATCTGTTTTTACTAGTTGTGTATGTTTTTCAAGAGCTTTCATGTAAAACAAACTGACAGCATTTAAGTCTCTCCAGGACATTTCAAAATACTATTACTACATTACATTACATTGCATTTAGCTGACACTTTTATCCAAAGCGACTTAACTTGAAGAAAACAGAATCATATAAGTACATCAGGCTTCATAGAGCCTATATTTGTTCTTAGGAAAAGTGGCATACAGTATAGTGGGTCCAATTCCGTGAGAGACATTTTAACATTTAGTTTTGGGGAGTAAAGGCCAAATTCTCTGTGTCCTGGATATACAGTATGTTGGACAATTGAAATGTCATTGAAGCTGGTTTCCTAGAAAAAGAGTGAACTTTTAGTTTGTTGGGCTTTTTTGTCCTTCTACTGTTTATTAATGGCCAGTGAGTTTTTTCTGCTGTGTACTTCTATTAAGAGTGAAAGAGAGCATGCGAAAGAGAAACAGTGAATGAGAGGGAGACGCAGGAAAGCTGTGATGAGAAGGATGAGTCATACTCTCAAATATTGTCTAACCAGTCTGGTCTGAGCAGCTGCCGTCTGCTACTGTGCTACAAACTGAACACCCCCACCATCAGCTACTGCCCAGCTGCAATTTAACTGGTAATTTCACACTATAAATCATCTATAAAGAGAGCATTTGTTATGATTGTAGAAGTGGAAATGGTACAAATCTCAAATAGAGAAAAAAGAGTGTGTAACTCAAGCCACTGAGGTTTTCTCACTGCATGAATGGGTAGCTCCCGTGTTGGTTGAGCTTTTTCAGAAATGAGTAATCCAGGACAGCTGTGGCACTTGAGAGGATGAGGGTGGTATTTTGGCAACATGAGCTCATGAAGCAGCTATAGTACATTCTAATTGCAATAACTATATACATTATCAATTTCGCTCTTTTTTTCTGAATGGCACGTTTGCTTTTGTTGCATAATGACTTCCTGGTGTAAAAAGGGGAATCCTGCTATGGGTGACTCTCTTGGCAGTCAACATGTTCACTATTCATCCTGTTGGGCAGAGGTCAGGCATTAGCCTACTTTGCTGGTATGGACCCCGTTAGCCGCAGGCTAAAGTTTGAAATGAGGTCATAATTGACAGGATTTTCCCATTATCTTTCCTCTTTACATTCGACCTAACCAGACCTCCTCACTCGGAAACTGTCCTAGTTCACCATGAAGGGATCTGCAGAGAATATGTGGGTGTTTGGTGTAGGAGGTCAGCCATGTGATGCACAGGGCTGCAGAATGGGGGGCTTTCTTGCAGTGTGACAATAGGTTTCTTGTTATATCAATTGTAATTTATTTTAAATCAGTCCTAAATAAACACGCTCATTGACTGTTTGACATTCAAAACTGACACTGTGTCTTCACTGTATTTCAATGTCCATTTGTAGGTTGCTAAAAAAAAATTGAATGGCAGTAAATCACATCATCCACTGATCAAGATCACCAACTGCTGTCTAACATATGAGGAACAGAGTATTAATGCCTCACTCTATGGACTGATCAGGGCATATCAATGTGACTCTGTGTTCACTACATCCTCTACAGGAGAGCAGATCTCATGCTGTTAAAGGTTGATTAAACTGTTAGACATTATGCCTACTGGCTATACAATATATATTTACAATGTTGGCATAAAAGAAGGATTAAAGAAAGGTATGCTGTGTATATCATTATGAATTAAGCCCAGGGCATCAGCTCCATAGAGAGGGGAGGGGGTGGGCTGTAACAAACTGAAGAGGCATATAGTAGTGGAGAGCATTTAGTAACGCACTATTTGGCAATGTGGTCACTGACTCAACCGAGCATACTGTCAGAGTAAGGGCTTTGGATTGTGCTTATATCATAACCAGTTGAGACATTTCACACACAATCAAAAATATGAAATGCTTACTGTTTAGCTAATGATTGTTCCTATCAGTTTGATTCACATCATGCTCACATCATGTCAAGGTTATTGGTAGTGGACAATATGTGTGCAAAATAATTCACAAAAGGCTCCTCTATGAAGCGCATTACAGAGTAATGCTATTCCTCCTACACTGACTTATTGTATTGTTGTTGGCAGCTTATTGTATTTATGAATGAGCATTTCTGTGATATTTTCAATTGACAATAACACTGCACAGAGAATGAGGCTCATTGTAGGTGTATGATTGTTCTGAGATGCCACTGAGGATAAGCAAAGTGCCTAAACCCTCCTATCAGTGCTACTGCTACTGCAGCTTTCATGGAATTTGATGTGGGATTTCTGCATAATACTGTACACACACACACACACACACACACACACACACACACACACACACACACACACACACACACACACACACACACACACACACACACACACACACACACACACACACACACACACACACACACACACACACACGGCACGGGATGAGGGGATGTTTCCATTGGGGATTCCCTCACATACAAAGCTCTCATTATGGAAAGTCCTGTGAAAAGAAGAAACATTTAGCTCTTAAAGAACGAGTAACAATATCTGGAACATAAGATTGAGATATTGATAATGTATGTTTTTTGTGTTGATGTGTAAAAGGTAATACATACTGTGCATGTGTGTGGAGTTGTGTAAATAGGGGTTATTTGGGGATAATCTCAGAAACACTAAGGTACAAAAACACGAGCATTATTCAATATTTGTAAAGCTCCCATTGTGGTGTAACACTTGGTTTGGACTGAAATGACAGGGATTGCTCCGCGTCCTACAGTGTGTGTACAGCTGTGTCCCGTTGTTTTCTTGATTTCCTATCGCTTAGAATATCCCTATCTGTCCTCGCTTCTACACCCCGCCCACTTTCTCTCATTCTCTCCTTCTGTTTTCCCTCTCTCTAACTTCTCTCCTCCCTCATTTTTCCCTCCCTCTTCTCTGGCTCTCTCTCCCCACCCTCCCTCTGTTCTCTTCAGCATCCTGCAAAAATCACCCCTTACTATCTCTCCGTCTGTCTGTGCATGCATAGAAGTCAGAGTGTGCGCCTGTGCTTGGGTGACTGTTTGTGTGAGTGACCATGTGAGTGTGTATGTGCTACTTTGACAACAGGAGAGGAAGAGAAGGACAGATCAAGAGGGAAGGAGATGAAGGGGAGGGGTACTGGATATGGCCATGTGGATGATGTTTTGGCATTGGGACTAGCATACCTACAGGAGTGAGTGTTTGACGAGGAGTGTGTGTGAGATGGGATCCGCTCTGGGCAGAAGACAAGCAGCCGAGAGAAGAGAAAGAAAAACTAAAGAAGCAAGGAAGGCCAGACTCAATAGTAAGGTACCCCAATTTCTCTCATCATCTCTTTATTTTAATTTGATCATTATGTATTTTCCCTCCTCTATCCCTCTCTTTCATACTTTCTACCTCTAATGAATTCCTGAACGCTCCCCAACTCATCCCTGTCTACCTGTCTGTGCTCTTTCTCTCTCCTGCTTCCGTTCTGTTCTGCTCTGCTGCATGTTGGCTGTGTGAAGAGCTGGTCTGAAACATTGACAGAATGCTAATGTATCTCTCTGCACTGGTTCAGTTACCAACCATACGCTATATTTGCCTGTGTGTTTATTCACGTGTCTGTGTGTGTGTGTGTGTTTGACATTATAGAGGAGGTATGAATGTTTGTGACAGCTATCTGTGACCTGTGTGAGTGACTGATTAAGTAAGGAAAATATATGCGTGTGTCTATATGTGGTAGACATTCCTGTACGCAAGTGTGTGTGAACATGCGCATACAAAATGTGTTTATGACTGCACATGACAATCTGTGTGTGCTCGTGGGTCTCTCCGGGACATAAGTTGCCTTGTGGTTTTGTACCTGTTATCAAAGTGCTCTGCTTGTGTCACATTGCTGTCATTACCTTCTACTGATGCTCTTTAATGGAGACGGCTTTACTAATGTGTGTTTGTGTATCGGAGAGAAACAAAGCCGCAAAGAGCCAAAAGACAGCATCATATTTGGGTACAGTTGTTAAACATTTCTGTGACCCTCCAGTGTGAGTCCCAAAGCCGCTCGTCTCCGTCAGTGAGGGCTCAGCAGGTGGCAGCTGTCAACAGGATGCCCTGCAGGCACTTCCACACACATGGGCAGCCTGACCTTCTCTACAAAATATATCCCACAAACATGTCTCCCATAAATCCATTTGGTCAATAATTGACACAGTATAATCCAAGAGGTATAAAAGCTCATCATTAGTAGTTTTTAATCATGTTCTTTGTGTGTTTTTTTTACTTTTCCATACACATCCAGCTAGTGTCAGAACAGCCATTAAAGCTACACACTGCATTACATTGTGATTTCTCCTTTGCTTTGGCCCTGGCTTGTAGAATGACAGTCTTATTTAGCATTACAGATGCCTGATTACACTCCATACACTAGTCCACTGCTTTCACTCTAATGTGTTTGAGTCTTCTGTGATACTGCTTTTCTAGCATGTGTTCAAGTTGTGGGAAATTGCAGCTTTGTAATCAACTAATGTGTTAGTTAGAGAGGGGGTTTTAAAAGAAGGAATTGATTATTTTGTGTTCAGTCTGCTTTGAAACCAGGCCATGTAGAAACTATAGCCGCAGGGTCTTCACAACACACTCCAGTAAGCTTTATTTGGGTCTCAGCTTGCAGGTACTGTTAATGTTTATTTTGTTGTGCTCTGTCTTTGAGATCTAAGTAATGTATTTTGTTATTTTGATAGGGAGAAATGTATCGTTCATAGCTTTACCCTATGCAATATACAGTTCTTCATTAAAATGTTAAAATTGGGAGACAAAGCCGCAGCTGAGATCAGATAAAGTTAAATTAGGAATGGACGACAAATCTCCTAAAAATGTACTGCTTCAGTCTTAGAATGACAATTGCTAAAAATAAGCTTCAGTGACAATGTGCAACTAAACCAGAAGATGTTAATCACATTATAAATGTCCCAGTTAGCCTTTCATCAGTCAGTCTCTGACATCTGCAGTATGGAGGATACAGTCAACTCTGCATTTTCAACTCCCTACACTGTTGCTTATAACAAACAGACATTTCTTTGGTAGATGACAAATATGAACATCACAGCTGCATGCCTACACTGTTAGAATGAAAAATGTGACTTATTTTGTCCTGTTTCAGAAAATGTAAACCCAGCAAAAAGCCATTTAGCTGGCTCCACATACTTTTTCCTTTCCTTTATCGTCTGAAATCCAACTCACTAACTGATCACCACAGTTTTTTTTGTCTTTTTTTACAAAAAGAAGATGGTAGCAATACCATGCATTTTGCATCCATCCATTAAACTGAACTGGAACTGGACTTGCTTGATGATGCTTCAACTCATTGCACAAGTTCATTTCACAATAAAGAAATAACACATTGTATAGTTCTCGCTCCATACAGTATCACATCCCACTAGCAAGAGACATTATTATAGGTCAGGCAGTATGAATAGATGACTGTAGAATAGGATGCCAGAGGCAGAACGTACAATAGAGTTCTAATAATCATCTAGCTGAATAAATACACTACCCACAAACGTCTGTTTTAGCCTGCAGCGGGTTGCCCTCTCCTGTTCTCTCTCTGTAGCCTGTGTGCAGACAAGGTTCAAATGTAGGGGAGGGTCCTGTTTGGTATATTTTCAGCTGGATTTTGGATTTTGAGTTTTACTAGGCTTAGCTCCAGTTGGTCTTTTCACGTTTGGCAGTGTTAAGTTGCTGTTGATCCTCTGGCTCTGTCCCAGCACTGCCTGCCTGCCAGTGTCATGCTGTCAGTTTGTGTGTCTGTCTAAAAGCACATGACTGGACCTGATTCAGCTCTTTCTTTCTCTGGACTCTTTGATTCTGATGACAGCATGCATTCCCCTTGCTTGCAAACACAAACATATGCTGTCATAAAAACAACAATAGGACTCTATTGTCATTTTTCATGTGACTGAATATATTAACTGTAACTGTGAAGTCATTACTCAATTCAAAATCTATTCTGTGAATGTCCAACAATACTTGAAATAAATGGTCTGGAATGCATGAAGAATACATTTTGAAGATGTAATAATAACTAGAGAATGCAATTCCTGAAGAAATTGCTAGTGGGAATGCTTTATGGTGAAAAGCTGACGCTGAACTGCTATGCTGAAATGTAATGTGTAAGAAGAAAGTAAAGAATTTAGATTGAAATGATACATGAACACTGGCGGCTTGAATGTGTGATGAGAGAAGAACAAAAAGTAAAAAGGCTTGGAAAAGCAGCAGAATATTTGAACTGCAAACTTTTGAACTAACTTGATGGCAAATGATCTGTCGCCATGGCAACGACATTTGATGACACCCCATAATACGCTTAGATGTGTTGATGGTTGCATCGTTACCAAACCTGTCTAGTTTTGGGCAATTTAGAGCACTTGAACTGAAGTTGTGAGAAAACCGTGTTTCATAGTGAGCATTGTGTTGCCTAGGCAACGGCATTTGAAGAAATCTTAAAACTGTCAAATAGATGTCTTCACGGCTGGTGAAGTTTGAGCACTTTTTGACCATTTTCATAGGAGTTATAGCAATATCGTGGTTTACGGAGAGGGATGCGTTGTCATGGCAACAGCTTTTGAGGAAAGCTCACTAATGGCACATAGTATGTTGAAGGCTGGACCATTAACCATTATCTGAAGTCTGCTGCTCTGAGCATGTCAGTTGGAGTTATGACCTCATCGTGATCCATGACACAGGTGTTTATATTTGAGCTAACGACGTGCCCAGAGATCAAAGGTTTCCATGGTGTTGTGCAGTAATCAGTGAGAGGAGAGCATTTGTATTGTTCTGAATGAGAGATAAACCTCTTACATGTGAACGTTTTGTTGAAGAACCATAACAGATTTCAACGCGTGAAGCATCTGAAGGAAGTTGAGCACCTGAAGTGTACTTTATGTGTACTTTTGGGTTAATAATGTGGCTTTTTTGGCAGATTACCTACAGGTGTGCGGCTAATGCTGTGAGTAAAGATCAGCTTGAATTTACAATTGGCTTTAATGGAGACATGTTGAAAGTTTTTGTGACTTCATGCCCTCAAGAGGCATTTTGTTTAATTAATTTTGCTACATTTTTTTTCATTAGTTTCTGAGTGAAAGTATGAAGGAACAGTTATATTAGCAGTTGAAGTCGCATGAAGAGTTTCTGCGATGTGGAATGTGGGAGAAGAACAGGCGCAAAATAACCCGGCGGAATAATAAAGAATTTCGTGCGTCGAATAACAGATAGTTGGAATGCTGTATCAGCATTCCCACTAAATAATACATTTCATTTTCAAGCGCTTTTTCAGGTGCTCAAAGACGCTTTACAGTGGTGATAAAACGAGATATAATAGAATTAAAACATTAAAACAGCAACGCAACATAATTCACATATTAAAAGCCAGTCTGAAGAGGTGTGTTTTGGTCAGTGTTTTGAAGGTGGGGGGGTCGGTGCAGTCTCTGATGTGTTGTGGAAAGGAGTTCCAGAGGGTGGGGGCAGCGATAGAGAAGGCTCTGTCCCCCCAGGTTCGGTGCTTGGTCTGTGTGGGGATAGAAAGGAGGTTGGTTTCTGGTGAGCGAAGGCTACGGGAAGGGGTGTGGTGGTGGATCAGGTTGGTGAGGGCCTGGTTGTTGAGAACTTTGTGTGTTAGCAAAAGGATTTAGATGTAATCCATCTTTGTGATGATTGTCAAACAATTTCTGTGGATTCGTCTCTCACGCTTAGCATGCTCAAACAGTCATATTTTAATTTCAAACCTTTATTTATCCAGGTATATCCCTTGAGATCATAGATCTCTTTTTCAAGGGAGACCTGCTCAAGTAGGTTCCACATGAAAGTGACATAAACACATAAAACAACAGAACAACAAAAAGGACATCATACAGCATCATTACAGGGATTAGAATTTACAATAACTATCCACATGAACAGGTACCAACAGCATCTGATTGAGTAGCATCCAACCAAGCTTTAAAAACATTTAGTGGCACCAGATTGCTCAGTTTCCATTTCAATTGCAGACTATTTCAAGACAGAGGAGCTGCACATCTAAAAGCTATCTTCCCTAAGACAGTCCTAGCAGTTGGCACATTTAATAAAACCACAGCATGCGATCTCAAGTAGCCACTTACAATTCACCGTGAGATCAGGGAGCAGATATAGGATGGAAGTTTCCCTAACATGGCTTTGTATATAAAAATGTACCAGTGACTGAGCCTCTGTACAGTTAGTGAAGGCAAACCTGCCCTTGCATTCAGGGTACAGTGATGGGTTAATACTTTACAGTTTGTCACAAATCTCAGTGCACTGTGATACGCAGCATCTAACTTGACCAGGCAATTGGCAGGTGCATTCATATAGATCAGATCACCATAGTCCAGCACAGGTAAAAAGGTCACAGTGACTAGCCTTTTCCTGGCCTCAAGCGAGAAACAGGACTTGTTCCTATAAAAGAAACCTAGCCTAACCCTCAGTTTGAAAGCATATCTTTATCAAAGTCTGGGTAAATCCACTTATTGTCTTATCTTAGTCCTCACACACAACAATATCTACCTTGCAGGTGCTGCCGATGGTTTGCAGATGTCATAGTGTGTGCCACCTGGTCTTAATTATAATCCACTTTAACTTCCATGATCTAAGACCACATATCGAGCTTACTCAAGCAAAGGGCTTTATTTCTCGCGACCCCCGGCAGCTCGCCTCAGATTGCAGTCAAGTGTGCAGCACTCAGTGTGTTGAGGGAGTGCCAAGTGAACACCTGTGGAGCACTTGTTTCCAGGGTGGGATCAGAAATAATATATTATCATAAATTATAGTTTGCTCAGTTAGAAGCTGTTACAATCATGAGCAATCACCTTCATACCCTTTAAACACTGGGAATCACTTTAGCTAGACTTATTAAAAAAGCAAATGGCCTGCGTAGCAGTAGCCCGGTTACTCTGTGTTCCGATAGAAACACCGGGGTAGGACTGGCAGGAACAAACCGTCCTGAGCAAGTTTTTAGTGAAGATAGGAGTTTTAATTGATTTCTGATTTTCTTTTTGGAACAGTTTGCCTGTTGATTGGTAATAGAATAATTAATCAAAATAACAAGTTTGATGTCCACATCAGCCCTTTGGTTTCTGTGGTTACTTTCTAATGATTACAAAAACGTAAACCGAATGAATTGCCATGTGCAATTTTGGCTTGTGGGTGCACAACACCCTACAATGATAAAATAGAGCCCTTAGAATCTGAGTTGAGTTACATCTATGAATAATCTGTCTTTCATAGAAATATTGCTTGTGTGTGTCTTTGTGTAGTTGTTAACCCAGATCTTCATATTTAAATGTATGTGTTGCTGTTTATGCCAATGCATTCTTTCTCTTTTTTGCATTAATGGGTTGGCGGGTAAGCCAGAGCTCAATTGTACTGATGGAAGGGACAATGCTGGACAAAGCCATTCTGCCAGTGTGGACAGGAGGGTGGGTGGAATTGGTTGAGCGTAGATCAGAATGTGTTTTTGGGTCCACATACAATAAGCCTGTGCTCTGCCTGTTAGTGAGTGTGTTGATGAGTGGGAAAGAGGCCGTGGCTTTGTCCTGCTTTGTTCCGGCCTCTAGCCAACACTATCAGAACTCATTCACTCTCGCCTCTTCATCCAGAGGAATACTAGAAATTATACAGAGCTAAAACATAAAAATCTAGTGCCTCAGAAAAGGATTACTCAGAAGGCACCATGCTGCTTCGCTCAGAAAGAGCTTTCAGGAGCCGAGCAACAGAGGTAACACTCAATACACTTCTGCAAGAATGACTCATGGCATCAAGAGTAAATGCAGTTGTAAATGCCTTTTGACATTTTCTTATGTAGATACCAATTGAGAGAAGAGGTTTGTTGTGATTTGTAGTGAAGTTATTTAACAGCTTTACATTTTCTGGATTCCTGAAGTCCACATGATGAGCTGATTTGATGTGTATGTGAACTTCATTTGAATATAACTGTCGATTTATTATACTGTTACATATTTTAGCTAAACACGAAATGACTTGACACGTATTGTGAAGACTGCTTTCACTTTTTCCGATGGATTGCCTTAGATTAATTGATCAGTCTTACCCGGCTTATTTGATGTGGTTTGAACACAAAGATGGTCCATGTATTTGGGGGAGCATAGTGGTTTGTGCATGCTGTGTCAGCGCATGGCATGTGTCCAGGTGAAGGCTGGCTTTAGACTAGAATGCAAAGAGGCATTTATATTCTTCTCTCTTTGTTTCTTTTTCTTGTTCTCCTTAATCTACCCATCACAAAAAATCAATAAACATGTCACAAGCCCCTACATAAACAGAAAGAAACAGATATTAGTTTAATTTGTATAGAACTAGTATCAGATTACTATGATGACTGCCCCTTTCTGAATCTTTACCAGAGGTCTGAAATTGAATAAAATGTTGCGCAAAAATATTTACAGTCAATAATGAGTTAAATGATGTTGCTATAGTAACAGCACTCCTATCACTGTCTTTGATTGTGGGGAGATTTTTTTTACCACACTCTTGCATCATAAATAAAATCTGTGTGTGTGTGTGTGTGTGTGTGTGTGTGTGTGTGTGTGTGTGTGTGTGTGTGTGTGTGTGTGTGTGTGTGTGTGTGTGTGTGTGTGGTGTGTGTGTGTGTGTGTGTGTGTGTGTGTGTGGTGTGTGTGTGTGTGTGTGTGTGTGTGTGTGTGTGTGTGTGTGTGTGTGTGTGTGTGTGTGTGTGTGTGTGTGTGTGTGTGTGTGTGTGTGTGTGTGTGGGTGTGTGTGTGTGTGTGTGTGGTGTGTGTGTGGGGCCTAGCATTACTATACTTGTGGGGACCTAAATCTGTTTACACAGGTCCACATGAGGGGAATCATTAATTTTAGGGTGAAGACTTGGTAAGGGTAAGGGTTAGGGTTAGGCATGTGTTGGTTATGGTTAAGGTTAGGATAAGTCTCCAGGAAATGCATGTAAGTCAATGTAATGTCCCCTGAAGTGATGTATACATGGTATGTGTGTGTACTGTGTTTTTTATGGGCTCAGAACAGTCTCATAATACACACATGCACACAGAAGGATTCACACTTGTATTTCATGATCCGCAAAAGGATTCACACTTGTATTTCCGGATCCACACTTGTGTTTTGCAATGCACACACAAATGTGTTCCGTTTCATATACATGTAAATAAAATCCAAATACAGAAAAAAGTTTTACATATGTATTTTTGATCCTCACATATTTGTTTTCCGTTTAAAACCTCTGAACCTGCAAACACAAACCGCTTTCTGTGCACGGATCGCAGCCTGGATTTACATTGGTTATCGATAGTGATTTTGATTCACTGCAGAAAAAGAGTTTAAACAACTCCTGCACCACGTTGTTGCCCATCGAGGTGTTCAGGATGTTATTAATCAGTCATTGTGGCGGCAAATATGCCAACATCTGGCAAAGTACAC
The DNA here is from genome assembly GCF_902827175.1 of Gymnodraco acuticeps. NCBI lineage: Eukaryota > Metazoa > Chordata > Actinopteri > Perciformes > Bathydraconidae > Gymnodraco > Gymnodraco acuticeps. The sequence continues at coordinate 1,075,211 of NW_022990047.1, read as the reverse complement.
TGCTTCAGTTTGTTGCTTGCCCAGGGCAGTGCTTTCATTGTCACTCATGATAGTTTCTAAGTAATGTTTGGATATTTGTGTACAGTATGTGGCCACTTTCTGTATTGAAAAGAAAAAAAAAGTGCTTTAGTATTTGTTTTAAATTCACTATTTGTAGAACTATTTTGAATGATGAATTGAAAGAGCTTTAGCTGGGTCACTGCCCATGTGTTTACTGAGATGTGCAACATCGAGAGATATTCATTATTCATTGTAGTTCATTATTTGATGTGTTCAAAGTAAGAAAATGTTGCTAACATGCCTGAGAGTTTTATACCAAAGAGAATTGCAAATCATCAAATATTTGTTAGCAAGTGTATGAGGACCCTTACTTCCACAAAAGGCACATTTCACCTTTCTAAGTTGCCTCACTTTTTGAGAATAAAGATCTAATAATTACAGGATTTCAGAACAACTCAGTGGATTAGTATGTTGTTTATGTCAAAGGAGTTTCTCTGTCATTTATAATTCAAGAGAAACCAATATTGCACGAAGTGAATCTTGAGCAGCTGCTGTAGCAGTGACAGCTTCACTCTACAGTCCCCACTGTCAGGGTTGGCTTTGTGTTTTCTTTTGTGCATATTAGTATTCTTACATGATGCCTCTTGCTTTTATCTCCCTTAGCTATGGAGCTGAGTGAATACTGCATGCTCCCCTTTGCTCTCAGTTGTTTCAGTGTCTTCAACTACAAACATACAGTACATACACAAATCAATTTTTTGAGAACTGTATAGTACAACCACTGTGTAACAATTCCACTCTGCAAACAGTGCTTGCATTATTTGACCAAAGCCCACATTTGCTTTTCCTTTTATAGAATGGAAAATAAAATGGTGTCTCAAATCAGCCTTTTTTTGTCTATATCTCAGTACTCAGTACTCTGAGACAAATATATGATATTATCTATTATGATGGTCAGGACATTCATTTAGATCCATTATGTCAGTTTCATCCCACAGGCCATAAACACCTGAACTTTTGAAAGAATATACGTAACATTCATCTGTTTGCAAATCATATATATAATATCCAAGCAATTACTGTATATAGACTATTCTGCACAGTTTCTATTATATTCTGTTTCTATGATATTAAATGTTATTTTATTTACTTGTACTATTTTATCTGTTTTATTGTGTTGCACTGTTGGAGGAGTCTGTGCCCTAAGAATGTCCTTGTCATAACTACACTGTAGCTATGCACACATGACAAAAGCCTTGAAACTTACTTTTGATAAACCTGGGGAGAAAAAGCTGTTGTGTTCGCAGGGGTATGAGAACGTAGCCAGAATGGACATGGATCTAATATGGAGTGGTGTTTCTGTACTTTAGGTTTGTGTGTCTATTTAAAATGCAGTGCCCCTGCAGCAGGACAGCCTCTGTACAAAGCAGCTGGGAGACGGAGGTCAAGGCTCTCGCTCCAGCCTCTATATAAGTGGCTGTCAACAAAGCACAGACAGACAGAGATTCAGGAACACTGAGTGCCAGATAAGGGTGTTTGCTGACGTGACAACACAAAGGAAGAGGCCGTTGTCCTTGTTTAATTTGGTAATGATTGTTGATGCCTGAATTTCTAGTAAGAGCTTTATTGCATGAAACAAAACAGCTAATGCTTCTGGTAAGATCATATAAATGGACACTCCCTGAATCCATGGCACCTCATGCTAATTCTTATTTGGACAATAACATTGTATATGCAAATCAGCTTCTACACATTTGTTTATTAACAGTGTACTTACAAGTTAATAATTGAATCATATTAACCGCAACAGTTCCAACTGTGTGTTGCTCATCAGTAATACTGTTGGGTCTGATTGATCACGCCATCAGTTAGTGTCACGACCATTTTCCGCATCACTGTCAGACCGGCTGAGCAGACAAGTCGCCTGGCATCTGAATAGGCTTCACTTTAGAATATGACAGCTAAATGCTGACAGGGCATACCTGATGAGTTGAAAGCACAAAGTAGCATCATGTGAGTAAGTTGAAGAAGACGGACAGACAATTTTGAACTGTGTACTTTGTTGGCAGCATGGATAACCCTTCACTACACAATGCAGTAGGTCTGAACTCCTTGTGGATTTCACACGCGAGTAAATGCTTTTTCCCACATGGCATAAGCAATGGGTGTTGGTGTAAATGTGGGATTGTCGTTTACTGTAAATAGGGATGTCACAACAGCGTCCTGTCAAACTGTTTAAATCCAGAAGGATATAAAGCACAGGAGTCTTGTTGTGCGTCCTCAACAGTTTTCTCCTCTGCTCCCTCTCTGCATAACAGCTGTTTGCTGTCGGTGCATCCACCTCTCTCTCCCTCTCTTCCCCCTAACCAAACACTCGCTCCACAGCACAGAACACACTCACTTGACACTTGTGATCAATTATTTAGTTAAATCAATACGATGCAAACAGGAGACTCACATTTGTATTGAGAGTTTTAGACTGCTACTTGTTTTAGTATCAACCAATGCATGTATAGTATTATGACATCCCTAAAGCTAACCATACACTTGTCTTCATGGTACAGCATCTGTAATGTGGCATGCACCATGTGCAGGTGGGGCTTGAGCATTACTTCCACATCTGCATGAGGTTTAGCTTGTACTCATATCATGGTGATGCCTTCCTGTCCCCAGAGCACACCCATGACCCACTACACTGGCTCTCTGTGTTTATTGTCTAAGCAGTTGTGACACTTTAGAACATGTGTGTTTTACGGGCCAGGTCACATTATGCCAGTATATGATCCTCCTGAATAACCATCATGTTGGTGAAAATGTTAATTACTACTCACCCATGGCACAGTGTAGTGTAGGCCAGCTGTGAGGGACCAGGGGCTGTGAGACCATGTGGTAATGAGTGTAAATATAGGGCAGTGAAAGTGTCTGACATACATTTGGACAAGCTGTATGGCTCACACATGGATGCACTTTAGCTATTGAACAGGACATTGAGCGGGTATACCTCCTTTTTATGAAGCTAGGGCAAATCCTATCATAAAGGAGGAGAGAAAGTAACAGAGAATAGCCAGAGAACATAGTGAGTAAAAGAGGAAGGGAAGACGGCAAATTGTCTCTGTAATTTCTGGCATCCTACCCAGGCTTTTATCAGGTACTTTCATACTTTCAGATAATCCCCCCTGTGGAGGAAGAGACAAGAGCCTCCTGGGAGAACTGAAATACAAAAAGGAACCTTTATCATCTTTTTCACTCTAGCTGAAGTAGCTCGTCCACTCACTTTGTTCCTCTGATTGGCGATCTCTTACAATGGGCTGCACATTAATCGGGACACAAGTCCAAATAGGGCCATATCAAAAGGAAAGGTCTCCCTCAATATCAGGAGGTTCCCACCAAGTAAACAGCTACTGTTATATACTGCAGTGAAGTTATTTTGTTGGTATGGTAATGTCACAGGTTACTGACAACCTGTGACATTACAAAATGTATAGTTTGTTGGATTGTCTTTTATGTATAACATTGCAAATATAAGATTACTCTCATTGATTATGATTTGGCTTCAAACGTTTTTTAGCCAGAAAAGAATTGAATTTGTACCAAATGCAGAACCTATTCAATGGCGCTGTTGAAGAGTCATTTCTAATCACATGTAGTGGAGATAAGGACACCTCGTGCTGAGCTTCAAAATGAATCTGCAGGATATTTTCTTGGTTTAACAAGTTGATAACTTGCCATAGATTCCCAGAGTTGATTAGTGCTGCTCTTTCTTTCTCTGCTGCGCTGAGATTAGACACTGTCTTCCATTTCCAAGTCTCTCTCTCGTTCTCTTATCTGTTCTTTGTTTGTCGTCCCTCTCTTTTGTCTAATTGATTCAGCATAGCATGGTTACCCCTCATCTTAACAGTAGTATCCACAGAAACTGCTACTAATCAAACTTGTTGCCAAAGTTTAGGGTCTAGAAGTACAACTAATGAGTAAATAGCTTATTCTATAAATGTGTTCAATCATTGCCATTGGGGGAACCAAATTGTTCAACTTGCAAATGTTGTTATACAAAATACACTAAGTATCACAACCTCAGCAAGCTTAGCCTTAGACTGATCAAATCTGGCAGATAAAGAAAAAAGGACACACATTATATTTTAACAGAAATTATAAAGTGTTGACCAGTTGCAGATAATGCAGTATTTGTTGTTATTATGAAACAGAGACTCTGAATATTCTGACTAGTTTGTTCATGGTTAACCATTCATTTTGGCTGTTCAGTCATGCTTTTCTTGGAATATGTCTGTGAAAGTACAGCGCTGACACTGTCAACACCACGGAACACAACTATGATATTTAAGGAGGAGTTGAGGTGAGACACAGTAAAGCATTATTTGATGAGCTAGATTTTGTGACTACTAGAGATGGTAACTATAGGTTACTTACGTAACCCCAGTTCTCAGAGTAACATGAAGTGAGATGTCTCACTATGGGATGTGCCTCATCGCGGAGCAAACAGAAGCATCAATCTCATTACGCCAATCCTGATTGGCTGGTGATCTTGATGTCAGCGTCAGGGAATTCACCCCCTATAAGTAGCTTGCGCCACGACGCATGAGCCATTCAAAATAAGCACCTCTTCTCGCTTCACCATAGCAAGGAGAACTGGGGTTACGTAAGTAACCTATAGTTCTCATTCATAACACTCCGTTCGATGTCTCACTATGGGAAATTGTAGCTCCCGTATTGTCAGACGAGCTTATCTCGAAAATCACCAAACCAACCAGAACTTAACAGGTAGAGCTCTGACTCAACAGGTGCCCAGCACTGCTTGAGTCACACTGGGAGCAGAACGTCCAGCCTGTTAAGAGGCGGACAAAAGTTGAGCGGCGAGGACCAGCTCGCCGCTGCACCAATGTCTTGGATGGGAGACATCCTGGACAGAGTCCAGGATGCAGCCAGACCCTGAGTCGAAAGAGCTCGCGGACCCGAGGGTTGCCTGCGAACTCTGACTCGTATGAGCCCCAAAGCAATTGCTTCCACAAACCAGTGCGGAGAGCCGTTGCTTAGTAACAGGCTTGCCCTTATAAGGGTTAGCCCAGGACACAAGGGGTTGGTCATTATGACAAAGCACCCTTGATCTGTCCCTGTACGTGCGTAAAGCACGGGCTGGACACGGCAAATCCGGCCGCTGTTCCCCGGAGGAATACATTGGCGGGGAGGATGCCTCAATGTCAAATGTGGTACCTGAACCAACCGCCTTAAGATAAAGGCAGGGTTGGGCTTCAACCACACTCTGTTTGCCCTGGGGCGAACTGAGTGCATGAAGACTGTACAGATAGTGCATGAGTGCCACTGGCTCGCTTGGTAAGCTGCCAGGGTCAGTTTCATGTCACACTGTATTCAGATTGTACCACTCACGGGCCAGGCCCATAGAGCCAAGCGCTCTGGGTGTGGGTGAAAGATCGCCCCCCCCGCTTGGGACAGTATGTCCCTGCGTAGTGGGAGCTGCCATGGCTGCCCGCACAGCAGCTGATATATCTCCGCTAGCCAGTACATAGCTGGCCAGTGCGGAGCTATCAGGATAAGTGTGTGGCGTTGCTCTCTCACTCTGGCCAGAGTTGGGGGTATCAGAGCCAGGGGTTGGAACGCGTACAGAAGGCCTGGGGGCCAATTGTGCGCGAGTGCATCCACGCCTAACGGTGCATTTAGATCGCGCATCGAAAAGAACAGCTGACACTGAGCGTTGTCTTTCGATGCGAACAGATCCACCGCGGCTCTGCCGTAACGCACCCACAGCTGGCTCACAATCCTTGGATGTAGAGTCCAGTCTGCATAAAGTGGGTATACCTCTGGACAGTAGATCTGCCCCGAGGTTCATCACTCCCGGTACGTGCGTCGCTCTCAGAGAGAGGAGACGTCTACCGCTCCATAGGATCAGTTTGCGCGCCAGTGGTGTAACTGGGATGAGAACGCAAACCCCCTTGGCGGTTAATATACGATATTGTGGTCGTATTGTCTGTCCTCACAAGGACGTGATGTCCCTGAGGAAAGGCAGAAAGCGTTTTAGGGTGAGAAAACACCGCTAAAAGCTCCAGGTGTAATTTATGTGCGCCCGCTGGAGGTCTCTGCTCCAGATGGCCAACCACCCTCACCGGGCGACCTTCATAAATACCTCCCCAACCTGTCAGACATGCGTCCGTGGGTGACCACTTTCCGTGAAAGGACAGCACCCATAGGCACACCTCGTACTAGAAAAGTCGGGTGCAGCCAGTGGCGCAGTGCCATTACACATTTCACAGTAACCATCATTCTCCGCGCCCCAGCAATCGCAGGCATGATCTGAAGAGAACATGTTTGTGCAGCTGGAAAAGAGCGAGACAAGCTCTGAAAGCTTTCACTCTATCCGCTGACAAGCGAGCTGAAAAGGGCACCGAGTTCAGGTGTAAACCCAGGAAGAGTATAGTCTGCGCGGGGCACAACATGCTCTTCTCTGTGTTTATTATGAAACCCAGGTTGAGCAGGTGCTTTACGAGGACATTTGTCTGCGTAACAGCCTCCTGCTCCGACTGTGCGAGAAGCAGCCAGTCGTCCAGGTAGGTCGCCAGGCGAATACCCTGTTGTCTTAACGGGGCTATCGCGGCTTCCGTACATCGTACAAACACCCTTGGACTGAGAAACAGACCGAAGGGGAGTACTCTGTATTCATAACAGATCCCCTGAAATGTGAATCTCAGATATTTCCTGTGTGGGTAATATACTGGGATGTGAAAATACGCATCTTTCAGGTCGACTAATGTAAACCAGTCGTCTTGTCGCACGAGCCGCAGCAGAGATGTGTGAGTGAGCATTCTGACTTATATCTTTTTAGATATTTGTTCAGAGCCCTCAAATCCAAGTATTAGCCGAATTCCGTTCCCTCCCCGTTTGGGAACGAGGAAGTACTTGGAATAGAAGCCGCCCTGACTCTGCTCGGCGGGTACACTTAGATATAGCCCTCTTTTCTAGGAGTGAGAGAATCTCTCTCTCCAGAATATGGGCTGACTCTCCTCGGGCCTGCGAATGCAGAATGCCCGAGAAGAAGCGAGGGGGGGGTGACAGCGAATTGGAGTCTGTTAGCCCTGTGTTACTGTCTTGAAACCCAAGCAGATGACTGTGAGCATCTTCCACTGCATGCTCCTTTAGAGCCAGTGGGAGATTGTCACGTCTCTTCCCCCTCTGAGTCTCTATTTGTTGTGTTATAGGGCCCTCTAGTGTCTGAACACAGTGGTGCCCCTTTTTCGACAATCCCCACCGACACTGCGCATGCGCATGACGGTGGTGCCTTCACAACCCCAGCCGGCACTGCGCATGCGCGTGGCGGTGGTGCCTCTTTAAAGCCCCAGCCGGCACTGCTGCATGCGCGTGACGGTGGTGCCTTCACAGACCCGCCTGTAATCACGCCTTTTGAGGAGATGCCGTAGATGCTCTCAGAAGGGGAAACAGTTGACGGGCTGTTTATTGGTTTTATTGTTTTTCTTATCATTTTTTGTTTAGCTGCGCCCTCGTGCCTGAAGCCTGGATGCGTCAGCGGCACATGTTTTATGACAGAAAAATCAACAAATGTGTGATCATGTGTTGTGCAGACTTGAGGATGGTGTTGAGGCATCTCTCGAGGCGGCGGATGGGGAACACATTTAGAGCTGGGGAACCGTGGACTTCCAGCTCTGTCACAGAGGGGAGAAGGAGGGCGTTGTCACGCCGCTCGCTCTTCTTCCTCGACTGCTGGCCGAAATTCTGGGTTGGCTGCGCTGAGCTGCAGCCGGAACCAGAGATTTTTCTAGGCCAGCTCGCCCTCGTCTCCAGCCTGGGCTGGGGACTCGGGGGCGGGCTGCGACCTCTGCGTTTTCGGTGTTTTAAACCGAGGCAGGGTTCGAGGCAGCTTGGGGCGAAGGACTGCTGCTGCGAAGGCAGCGGCTGGACCCCTTCGAGGGAGGCAGAGGTGGAGGGCCTCGTCCTCCTTCTTTTTCGACTCACACCTCCTTTGCATGGAAGCAAGAGCGGAGCCGAAAATTCCCTCGGGAACGATGGGCATATCCAGGCCACATCCTCCTTTTCCCGGTCTGGGAGGTTGGTGAGGTTGAGCCATCTCGCTTCTTTCCTGCACCACCATGATCCCCATTGCCTTGCCCGTGGCCTGGACGGCGCAGCGTTGGGACACCAAGACAAATGTCCGTGACCGCTGCCATCTCGTCCAGAGTGGCTGCCCCCGGGTTACCCGACAGGTCCTCGCAGAGCTCCGCTTGGTTAGTAAGCGGTTAGCAGTGAGGACACATTCAGGCCCTGGCGGACAACGCTGCGGCTTTGTAGGACCGTTCAGTCATTGTCGACTGAAATCGGTCCGACTTTGCCGGGCAGCGTGGGGTTCCTGCTTGGTGACGGGCCCATCCTCGGGTAGGAGGTGGGCCGCTACCAGCGGTTCCTGGGCGGTATGCGGAGCAGGCCGAGCTTCTCCATTCCGTCACAGTTCTAGGGAGGAGGCACCTGGATTGGGACCTTGTTGCTGAAGGGCCGGTCTCTCCACGAGACCGACACCTCATCCAACATCTCCGGGAAGACCGGAGGAAGGAGTTGCCTCTTTGTCCGCGCTGCTTTGGGAAATGTTTCCCTTCGTAGCGGGACCCGGAGGTCTCCCTTGGCCATTTTAGGCCACGGGATGTCGAGTCTGGCCGCGGCGCGTTTTACACACGGGCCTGCAGGTCCATGCTCAGACAGGGCGAAGGCTGTGTGCTATCGCCCGGAGAGCAGCCCTCGCTCCAGGCTTTGCAGCCCTCGCCCGATGACATGAAGATTGTCCTCTTCATGTTCATCCGACTCGGACCGGAGGAACCACCGAGGCGTCCTCTTCGTCCTCATCGTAGTCCAGCTCGAGGACATCCTCCGCGGGTTGTAGGGAGACCATGGTGAGGTCTAACCGGGAGCCCAGCTCGGGTTTTACCCAGCGTGGGGTCCCGTTCCCGCGTGTCTTGCCGTCACCGGTCCCGGCCCTGCCAGGGTGCGGGATTCCGGTTCTGCAGCCATCGCAAGATAATGAGCCCCATGACCGACACGGAGAGGGGGTTCAATCTCTGCGGCGGACGCCCCCCGCGTCTTGACTGCCGGCCGGCAGGTCAGTGGACATGGGGGGGGTCCTGCTCAGACAGGCTAGCTTGGCGTGCTAGCCGTCGGCGGAGGCTCTTCACGGTGATGAAGCGGACACAATGTCCGCACGAGCCGGGGTTGTCGATAGCGCCTCGGGCGTGTTCCAGCCCGAGGCAGGACGAGCAGACTGGGTGTGTGTCTGTGCCCGAGATCTTCAACCCGCCAGCCACAGAGTCGAGCCACCGAGTCCCTGACTCCCTCTGGTGTGAGGGAGAGAGGCTCCATCTTGTTCGCCTCGTGGCGGGAGAGGACCCGCTCTCAACAGGTAGGTTGGGAGAAAAAAGGTGTTACCACCCTGTCCTTAATCCGGAGAAAGGACGGTGTGGGTCTTTTATTCCCGGAGAATACTGACTGGTGTGACCGTATGCTCCTTTAATCCTTTCCTCCTCCGTGGGGAAGAGAAAAGAAAGAGCTCTCGCTACCGTGGTGTCGATAGTGAGGGAGCGAGCTAACGCTAGCTTGAAAAAATCAGACCTACCTTACTTTCCGGGGAAAGAGAACGGCGAGGTCGATTTCAATACTAACTGGCGTTAGTATTACCGTCTTCCTGCGAAGCAGAAGGAGTAAGCCGGCGAGCGGCCCGTCGACCGAAATGGTTATTTGGGTTCAGTCTGTGGACCGTTAAGCTTGTCCGGCTACTATAGAGATGTGCTCTGAAGCGAGAAGAGGTGTTTGAATGGCGCATGGGTCGTGGCGCAAGCTACTTATAGGGGGGTGAATTCCCTGACGCTGACGTCAAGATCACCAGCCAATCAGGATTGGCGTAATGAGATTGATGCTTCGTTTTGCTCCGCGAAGAGGCGCATCCCATAGTGAGACATCGAACGGAGTGTTATGAATGAGAACTGCTGATTCATTGGCCAAAATAAGTATAAAATGACTAAGACACATACTGTATGTTCTTCTGAAGGAAAACATGACGTGTGTGGTGTGCTCAAAACTTTGAATTAATTAAGAGATTGATGTGATGTATCCGTAGTTATTAAAGACTGTATATTTCGTCTAGCATCATTCTGAGTGCCTGTCAGCACTTCATGGTAATTCTTGTGCACATGTATGTCATTGCCTATTTTTTGTTTCCTCAGATTGTATCTCTCTCTTAGTGTTACCCTTCCCCCCTGGAGAGCACAGGCTGCTGTGAAGTAGATCCAATAGTTGATGAGGTTGCATGTTTGTGCTTGCATACACGTGATGGATTTTAGAGTGAACTCACATTTGTATCTATGGAGATAACTGCCTAACATGAACCTTAATCTGGGCTTTTGTAAAAAATGTTAATATAGTGCGCACTGACCCGTACTGATGTAGAGAAACATAACAAAATACTGAAGCTGCTTGGGCCTTTAATGTTTTTTTGGACAGAACATGCTGGATCCGATGTATATTAAGTTGTCCGTTGTTTTGCCCTCAAGCTAATTGTAGCTACCGTTAGCACCCGAGTCAACAACAGAAACTGCCAGGTCTAAGGCTGGAAACAAATACATGGATTGTACTTCACAAAATAAGGAGCATGTATTGCACATATAGCGGACCTTCCCAAACAAAAATGGTAACAACAATAGCCTAGGATAATGCCTCCCAGTACACAATCACTAACAATGAGCTCAATCAGAGCCCCTCATCCATATCACTATCGAGTGCCATTGATTGGCATTTCTTGTTAGTAGGTTATTAATTAATGGCACATTCTGCCTATCCTGTCTGTCAAAACAATTCTTATGCGGTTGAGGGATTGACTAATGTATCTCTCTAGATTTAAGGACATGCAGGTGCTGGTGATTGTAATGCTTCATTATCTTCATTACCTTTTAAATGTTGGAATATTAAGTACATACTGTACACTATCAAGGATGTTACCCACTGGTCTCCCCCCACCCATCAGACATGATTGCGTGATTAACCCGTTTTAATTTTTGCTGGACAGTCGCTTTTATGTGTGGAATGATTTCACCCTACTGCTGTGTGCACGATTGTCGGCACTTATTTATTTATTTTACTTCAGGCTACACAACCAATACAATCTTACAATAAGCATAAATCATCAAAAGTCATTAAAAGATATTAAAGAAAAGACAGTGTTCTTCCCAGAATACAACAACTAAATCCGGGCTGACGCACAGTACAATAGCCCAACAATCATATGTGACTGAACTTTGCAAATAATGATTAAAATCCAAACAGATTAAGGTACTTCTCATTTCTTTTGACTCATGACCTGTGTAGGAAGATTTTACTCCACTTGCCAATCATTCCCATTCCTGCAGCATGTGGATGCACAGGGTGGGATAATTACAATTACATTACATTGCATTTAGCTGATGCTTTTATCCAAAGCGACTTACAATAAGTGCGTTCGACCAACAAAATACAAACTTGAAGAAAACAGAATCATATAAGTACATCAGGTTTCATAGAGCAAAAACATTTCAAGTGCTACTCAACTGGCTTTAGATAAGGACAGCCCTTTATTAGTATATGAGTGCTTTGTTACTAGTTATATCGCTCGAAGTGGAGTCGAAAGAGATGAGTTTTTCAGTCTGCGCCGGAAGGTGTAAGCTTTCTGCTGTCCTGATTTCAATGTGGAGCTCATTCCACATTTTGGAGCCCAGGATAGCAAAACCCACGTGTTTTTTGCTAATGGGAACTTGGGTCCCCTTCGCAGCGATGGTGCAGCGAAGCCGTTTGGTTGATTGCAGAGCGGGAGTGCACGTGCTGGGCGTGTACGGTTAACCATGTCCTGGATGTAGGCCAGATCCATTCGCAGCATTGTACGCAAGTACCATTGCTTTGAAGTGGATTCTAGCAGTTACCGGAAGCCAGTGAAGGGAGCGGAGGAGGAGCGGCGTGGTGGGGAGAATTTAGGAAGGTGAAGACCAGGCGAGCCGCTGCATTCTGGATGAGCTGCAGAGGTTGGATGGCACATGCAGGTAGACCAGCCAGGATGGAGTGTAGTTGCAGTAGTCTAGGCGTGTGAGATGATGAGAGCCTGGACCAGAACCTGCGTCGCTTTCTGGGTCAGCTGGGGACGCATCCTCCTGATGTTGTAAAGCGTGTATCTGCAGCAGCGGGTTGTAGCAGCGATGTTTGCAGTGAAGGACAGGTTTGTTATCTAGGGTCACACCCAGATTCCTTGCAGTCTGAGTCGGGGAAACAACAGAGGTGCCAATGTTGATTGTTAGGTCAAGAGTGGGACAATCTTTTCCCGGAAGGAAAAGCAGTTCAGTCTTGTCAAGGTTGAGCTTGAGGTGATGATCAGACATCCACTGAGAGAGTCAGCTAGACAAGCAGAGATGCGTGCGACGACCTGGGTCTCTGAGCCGGGAAAGGACAGAATTAATTGGGTGTCGTCAGCGTAGCAGTGGTATGAAAAACCATGCGGGCTAAGGACTGATCCGAGCGAGTTTGTGTACAAGGAGAAGAGGAGGGGACCAAGAACAGAGCCCTGAGGGACCCCTGTAGTTAATTGACAAGGGTCGGACTCGGACCCTCTCCAAGTAACCTCGTAGGTGCGGGTCTTTGAGGTATGAGGTGAGGAGGGAAAGTGCAGAGCCTGAAACTCCAAGTTCTTGGAGAGTGCGAAGGAGGATCTGATGATTCACCGTGTAAAATGGCAGCAGACAGGTCCAAAAGGAATGATGACAGAGGAGAGGGAGGCTGCTTTAGCAGTGTGCAGTTCCTCAGTGACAGCAAGTTTCTGTGGAGTGACCTGCCTTGAAACCAGACTGGGTGCGGATCCAGAAGGTTGTTCTGATGGAGATAGCAGGACAGTTGTCTAAAGACAGCGCGTTCAAGTGTTTTAGACAGGAACGGGAGGAGAGAGACAGGCCTGTAGTTTATAACATCTGACGGGTTGAGAGTGGGTTTCTTTAGGAGAGGGTTTACTCTTGCCTCCTTGAGACTGTTTGGAAAGTGACCAGAGAAGTTAGAGAAGTGTTGGATGAAATGGGTGAGAAACAGTAGAATATCAGGAGCGATAGTCTGAAGGAGGTTTGAAGGGATAGGGTCCAGAGGACAGGTGTATGGGCGGGCAGAGGTAATGAGGGGTAAGAAACTCACTTGGAGAGAGAGGGGAAAAGTGAAGGTCAGTGTGTGGGTGAAAGGAGGGTCTGGTGACCCAGCGTGAGTAGAGGTGAGTCAGAAAAAGAAGAGCGAATATCATCAACCTTTTTTTCAAAGTGGTTAACCAAGTCGCTTGACAGAAGGGAGGAGGGGAGAAGGGGCTTTGGGGGGGTCCAGGAGGAGGAGAAGATGGAAAATAGTTTGTTGGGATTGGAATAGGAAGATTGGATCTTATCTTGAAGAATTGCTTTTGCCTGAGAGATCGAAGCAGAGAAAGAGGAGAGCCTGATAGGTTAGGAGGTCGTCACGGTCCTTTGGATTTTCCACCATTTCCGCTCTGCTGCCCGAAGGACGGTTCTATTAGCACGCAGTGCATCATTTAGCCAGGAAGCAGGAGGGGACTGACGAGCCTGCCGAGATGTGAGAGGACAGAGCGAGTCCAGAGAGGATGAGAGAGTAGAGAGGAGAGTTTCTGCAGCAGAGTTTGGAGGCAGCAATTGGAACCAGTCAGAGGAAGGGAGGGCTGAGAGCACCGATGAGGCAAATGTAGAGGGGGAGATGGGAACGAAGGTTACGGCGGACAGGTGCAGGATGAGAAGAGATTAGTTTGTTATGTTTGGAAGGGATAGAGAGAATGAAATGAAGAAGTGATCGGATGTGTGGAGCGGGTTTACAGAGAGGTTAGAAGTAGCGCAGTTCCTTGAGAATATGAGATCAAGGACATTGCCAGCCTTATGAGTTGGTGGGGACGGAGACAGTGAGAAAGCAAAGGCAGTTTAACAGAGATGTTAGTTCGTCTATCTTCCCTGTCTGGAGGTTGAAGTCTCCGAGAAGTACAGCGGGAGGACCAGTTTTCAGGGATGTGTGAGAGGAGATGATCTAATTCCTCCAAGAAGTCCCCAAGGCGCCTGGTGGACGGTAGAGAACAACAATGGTTAATTGTATAGGATGGGTTACTGTGACGGCATGGAATTCAAAGGTGGAAGGAGTGAAGTTAGGTAGCTTGAAGAGGGAAAAGCTCCATTTGGGAGAAGAGCAGGAGACCAGTGCCACCTCCTCTGCCAGTGGGTCTGGGTGTATGGGAGAAGGAATATGCTGTGGAGAGAGCTGCTGGTGTGGATGTGTTGGATGGAGTAATCCACGTCTCAGTGAGAGCAAGGAAATCTAGAGACTGCAGGGAGGCGTAGCCAGAGATGAAGTCAGCCTTAGGAACAGCTGACTGGCAGTTCACAGGCCAGCCTGAAACTAGATGTTGGATCTCAGTGGAGCATGTGGGATAGACGACGAGCAGGCCGGTTATATCAATTACGAGATGAACACGGGGCCAGTGATAATTGCGAGAAGACACATAAACAGGAATGGAGAAAATACACATGATTATAGCATGAGGGGCTTAACCACAACCACATAAAATAAAAACACCAGCGATACTTAGCTCAATCAAAGTAGGATTTGCCTCCCTCGTGGACTCCCGCAGGACTCTAATGTCTTAGCCTGGCTGAAGCTGACGCTCCCGGAAAGTGCTACCTTAAAATGGACACTCTGATTGCTGAGTCTCCACAGCTGTGGGGCCACTTCCCTTTAATTAGTTAACTCTCTGCAGGCTGGTGGCCCTCAAAGGAAATCTAGACTGGCTTCCTCCTGACTTGTTATTTTCTTTTAAGTCAATTACATTAAACCCTAAGTTATAAAGTTATGAGTTTAACCCTTAATACAGTTACACCTACTCAATTAAAGCTCTTTAGTATTCTACCAATGTTTTAAATCAAAGTTAACCCTAGCAGTCAGTTAGTTCAGTTTTAAGGTTTCAGTCAAATTACTTGTTCCCAAGTTTCTGCCCTGACAGATACTGTAGCCGGTTTTTGAGATTTAAAATCCACAATTTCAGTCAGATCAACTACAGAGCATTGATACAGAGTACACACACTGAAACAGAGAAGTCTAAAAACAGAATGTTACTCACTCAAAAGTCTCCAGTTGCTTTCCTGTCAAATCGAGTTGCACACATAATGAATACAAATACTCTACCCTACTCACTATAAGTGATTGCTACTTAAAGTGATAGAAAATCCGTGCACATCTGGTTAATATAAAATTATCCTCACCCATCTCTAACAGTTTCACGGCTTTTCTGCACTATTTTTCTTCAAGCTGGGAACATGATAGAGTTTTTTACTTAGTCAGGAAGAAAGAGAATAGCAGCATCTAAAGCAGGAGACATAAAAGACATGCAAAGATTTTGCATGATTTTTTAATATTGCCAGAAGCTAAAATGTTTCAACATGAAATTGAAGGGAAACTGTCTTACGTCTTAATTTAAATGAAGATGGGTTGGTTAATAACATAATAAAGCAGTTATTTAGGATTGTATTTTTATTTTGAGTTTCCAATGACTTGTTTTGCAAAGGAACAATTAACCATTCCACCAGCGCTGCAGAGAGCTTTGATGGATGACAGGCTTTCATCCCATTGTTGGTCTTTTTCTGAATATCAGGACAATTTTCTGTGTATCATGGTGACTTGTAAATAATTCTTCTAATGGGTATGGTGCACGTGTGTGTGTGTGTGTTGTGTGTGTGTGTGTGTGTGTGTGTGTGTGTGTGTTGTGTGTGTGTGTGTTGTGTTGGTGTGTGTGTGGGTGTGTGTTGTGGTGTGTGTGTGTGTGTGTGTGTGTGTGTTGTGTGTGGTGTGTGTGTGTGTGTGGGTGGTGTGTGTGTGTGTGTGTGTGTGGTGTGTGTGTTGTGGTGTGTGTGTGTGTGTGTTGTGTGTGTGTGTGGTGTGTGTGGTGTGAATAGAAAAATATATAAATTGGGAGAAAATATGAAAGTTATTAAGCCCCTCTCAGAAGCAAAAAACACCGGCTTAGGCTTTTATCAGTGCTCGTATAACAGGCATAAATACAAATCTGATCCAGCTGATTACTGGCAAATCGTCACCGAGCCACTTCAAGGCAGTATTGGAGGCATTGTGCAGGATACACACACACAACACACACACACAACAAACACACACACACACACACACCACACACACACACACACCACACACACACACACACACCACACACACACACCACAACCTCAAAGCTCTTCCCCCTCATGTGTACATTGGCTGCCAGAGCTGTCTTTTGATCCTACCATCACCATAAACAACTGCCTCACAGAACATCTGAAAAAAAGAGAAAAGCCAAAGTGAATTTCTCTCACTCAGTTTGACTTGGAGATGGTGAGAGGAGCGGTCGGCAGCTCCCCGCAGCATGTCAGTGTGGTTGTGTGTGAAGGCGGGGCTGCAGATGACTTGGTGTGTGAAGAGGCAAGGAGGATATGATGTGCAATTCGGAAAGTGTAGGGTTGTGACTTTTAAGAGCGAAGGATATACAATGATGCCGCCCATGGTGAGTGTTGTTGAAACATGGCAGCTGCAATCTGTTTGCATTATTGCATGTTTTGTACGTGTTTATGAAGTAATTAAGTTAGTTGTGAAATGTATTTGTGTATATGTGTCCAGAGGCTTTCGAACATGTGGATGTTACGTAAGGACTGGCGCTGAGAAGCAGCAAATGCAATAGTAATGAAAGGTTGTTCTGCTCATTTGGTATACTGCAAGATATGTGTGTAGTTAGATCTGGGATACCCATTAGTTTATTAATCATGTTTTTCATTGTTATTGTATGTGTTCAGTGTCACACTATAATGGTAGTAGATTTGTTTTAATAATACCTCTTTTTACTCCATGTCTTCTATACGTACAGTTACATAGCTATAGATAATTTCTGCCGCTGTATAATTCTTTCTCAGCCCAGGATAGATGTTGCCCTTGACACTTCAGGCTTTATAGTAATCTATTATGAAATGTTAGTGCTGGTACCTTGCTCATAGCTTCATTTTTCACTATACTCTACAGGCTTACACCCATCAGCCAGAGGTGATGAAATATGTTTAATCAGAAGTCACAGAGGAAATTAAGTGTTGATGTGGTGTTAGGATCTGGTTTTGGTCGAACCTGCCCACAGGTTTCTGCTTGTTGTATGAACATGATTTTAAACATCAGTGTTAGACCCCAGTGATGTAACAATATTGCTTTAAGGTACTGTAAAGTATTCTACCCATAACGCTTAAACTACAATTGTGATGTTTGCTCACGTATCTCATTTTCTAGGCATTACCATCAAAGGAAAGCTCTTTCAGACTTTCTGCGTTACCTCTCTGCCTTTTCCTTGTCTCTTTTGGTCCATCCTATAATAGCTTATACACGTACTGCACATGGTCCATTTGCTTGGCATGACAGAACAGAAATAAACCGTTCAAACACCCAAGCAGAGAGCAGCGACTTTAGCTTTCATCTCTGAACTGCATTATTAAACATCTCCATCAGCATGAGTCTGACATCAACCAATCACAGCTTGTCTCTTCCCTCTGCTTCCCCCTCTCCGCCCTCCCCTGTCTCCCTCATTAGGCAAACCTGAAGAAGTTCATGGAGTATGTGCAGCTGAGGAACATTGAAAAGGTCTCAAGTTTCCTGGAGAAAGGCCTGGACCCCAACTTCCATGATCCAGATAACAGGAGGTGAGCAGTGGTACAAAGAAAGATCCTATCCCTTCTATACTTTAGTTATTTTTACTTCGCTTTTTCAACCTTTGACTTTTTTATTTTTGAATGTCTTTTATTCAGGTTCATTCATTTTTCTTTCTTAAATCATGCTTTCTCTCTCTCTTTCTCTCTCCCTCACTCTCTGTTCATTTGGTTGTTTTTCACTAAAATGACCATTTTGAGGTTTTTCTGAAATAAGCCTTCTGCACATTGGGTAAAGCTGGATTACTCCTTGGCTAATCTCCTCACATTTATGCAAATGTTTGTCCAGCCATAAAGGAGATGTCACTGTTGGGAAGCGGGATGAATAAGAATGGCTTGGGTTAACACCAACAGGAAGCAGTCACTTAGGCAGACCAGAGGGTGACAGTCACCAGGCAGTCATCCAGATGCAGAGTCACTGGAAAGTATACCCACTGTTTTACGAATGGAGCCGGCGATTTATGTCTGCAAATATTGACAGGTTCAATTTTTTAAATGTCAACTTTGTAAGATGAATGCACAGTAAAGCCACTGGAAATATGTTGATTTTTGAATTAGTTTGCTCACTCATCCTTGTGTTTGACAGAATGTCCTCTAACGCTGGCAGCACAGCTGGAGGGATGTGCAGAGCTCATCAAGGTGCTGAAGAGTGGGGGGGTGCATCTGGACTACAGAACAAAAGATGGCATTACTGCCCTACACAAGGCTGTGCGCAGCAAGAACCATACAGCGCTTATAGTGAGTATAACATGCACAGCCTCGCAGTCACACACACTCACACACACACAATCGTAGCAGAAAGCTGACTCCTCTCTTTGTCTTTCTTCTGCTACTCCAATTGCCCGCCTGCAAACTTTCCCTTTGGGAAGGCAGAGTTTGCAGGTAGGCAATCTCTGGCAGAGGGTGCTTGAGAAATCGAGCACAGAGGGAGCTTGAGCAATTACCAAATATGTGGGGATTAGCATGCTCTCTCTCAATGGGCTGGCATATTCAGAGAATGGCCTTGTATGTGTCGGGTTTGAGGAGGCTCGTAACCTAAATGAAAGGATTTATGAGTCATATAATTGATTTCCTGTTGAGCCAGAGCTGTTGAAAATAAAATTGGTTATTTCCGGTCTGTCAATATCAATATCCAAATATTCAATGACACTAAGCCGTCCAACATGAGTAAACTGTTGGTGCTATCGGTATAATTAGTCTTCTAAAGTTCATTACTCTGACTATTTTTTTTTCAAATAAACGGTATATTATATTTTTATTAAACACATGACCCACATTATAGGAATGCTCTTAGCAGAGTGAAATGTAATTATATGATCAGTACTATTATTACTTTGCTGAATTATTCTTGCAACTGCATTTACCTAGTGTTAATAACATATGTATAATATAGCGACTAATATAGTCCTTTAAGCAATATATTATACTTCTATTCCCACTAGACACTCGCTAGACTTGGTGGCATCGCCTGACTATAAAGACAGTAGGGGGTTGACTCCACTCTATCACAGCTCCATGGTGGGAGGAGGACCCTACTGCTGTGCAGCTGCTGCTGCACGACCATGCCCAGGTCGGCTGTGTGAGACGAGAACGGCTGGCAGGAGATACGACAAGGTAATACACACACCACACCACACACACACACACACACACACACACAACACACACACACACACACACACACACACACACACACACACACACACACACACACACACACACAACACACACCACATCACACACACACCACCACACACACATTCACACACCACACCACATCACACCACACACAACAGTGATGGATTGTGCACAATACAGATGTAGTTACAAAGGTAGAGGTCAGTCACATTTAATTGATTTTACGTTTCCTTCTGTAGAGAATGTATTTCGTGGTGGTTGAATCCCTTGGGAGGAGGGGGGGTCATGGGCTGGTGGGAAGCTCCAGCTTGGGTAGAAAGTCATTCTTCCCCAGTCTGAAGGTTTGAACATGCACCAGTTTGGAACACTTTTCAATCAATCTGCACTTCTGACTTTTTAAGTATATATTAATATTTAAAACATTGTTTTTGTTTTCCTGTAAATGTATAAGGGTTAGGGGCCAAAATAAATATTCTATTCCAAAAACACTACTGAAACATTGCATTATTCATTGCTTTAACCACAAACACTTAAACATGTATGGTGCACATGCTCACACAATCTGAATGCAAGCACAAACACCAATGGCTACTAAAGGTCATTATATAGACATATATTGTTCTAAACTAAGTGAAGTAGTGGCTTGCAAAAATGACTTTACTGGGTTTTCAGAGTTCATTGACACCAACAGTTCATCGTGCTATTGTTGTTGCAGCTGTATCTGTGCCAGTGTCCGGCAGGTTCAAGCAGTCGGTAAATCTAAGTGAACCATAGAAATAGTTGCCATATTGTGTGCATGTTATACTCGTATTGCATCAAGCCATGCCCTGCTCTGTAAACACAACGGTTGTTTTTTGTTTGTGTCAGGGCTTTTAGGCTTATATCAGACAGAAAGACACTGGAGGTCTGAAGGCCTGTGTAAGAAAAGGCACAACAGAAAGCTCATCTCTTCTGTTGCTCACACTGAATATAAATAAAATGCTGTATGGAATCAAGCTCATACCACTTATGTTATATTTGTATGTAAATCTTCTTGATTATTTTCCAAATAAATTATCAATATTTGTAAACATAGGATATGACACCGCACTTGTATTCATTTAGTTATAGTGTTGTTCTAATGTAATAAAATAACTAATAAGAAGTGAGAATTAGCAGAAACCCGACTCAGGAGGTAACATTTCAAAAGAGGGTCAGTCAGGGGATTTGCACCTTCATTACCTGCATGTTCTCCAACTCCCCACTTCATCTATATTTCTCTCCCTCATAGCTTCTACCTTTAAGTCTTGATAATTCTCAAGGTCCTGCTAATTGTGGTCGTTGTTGAGTAATTCATGAGCAAGATGGAAAAGTTCACAGTAAAACGTTTTTTTGTTCCCTGGGAATAAGCTCAACTGAACTTTGTCGCCTAGAAAAGTACACTCTATTAAGTTTCAATTAAACCATAGAATGGTGTTGTAGAGAACCGATTTTTTTGAACGAAGTATGTTGGATCAAAAGGTTGTGGTATGATGCAAAAACCAGTTCATACACATAGAATTATGTTCCACATATGGAAGATTTAGGGCAATTTTATGTCATATGTTGTTGTATTGCACTGTACACAAAACAAAACAACATTTACTCACATGTCATGTCCTGTACAGGGGAAAAACACATCTACACCATTTAGGTGTAGCAGTCCATCTTTATGTTTGTCACAATATACTGCTGCTTTGATATACATGTTGTTGGAAGTGGTTCTCTACTGAATATGACTAGTGACCACTGGAAAAACTTGTTTTGGTTTTTTCTGCTGATCTCTGACTGCAGGACTTAAACCAAAGTGAAATGATTTCACCTTTCACTTTTGTATGAAAGGTACTGTATATGAATGAAACTTGCACACAAACACACACACAGCGTAAACACTTAGCCTTTATGGCAATTTTAGGAGTGTTGATTATGCTTATGGTTAATCTCATGAATGGGCACTGAAGAGCTGTTATTCATCAGTCTAAACTCAAGCAATTTGCTTTAAAGTTTGTGCAGTTACAGTCTGTTGAATCCACCATGGCACAGAGAACTTTGAGTATATAAATACAAAAATATTCTTGCATTACGCCCACTGGTACCTTTAGTGCTGTCTCCATCACACACCATGTCTCTCCTCCATTTTGCTTACCTAAAGATGGCGTGCTAAGGAGAGGCTACCTTAGGGAAAGATGAAGTCAAGAATGAAAACTGAGGGTTTGTTTTTTATACTTGTCTCCCAGGTTTTAAAGAGGACTCAGATGATGTTATAAATGCAAGACACAGAGTAAATCCAAAGGTCCTTCAGCCCTCACACATGTTCTCCCTATGTCTACCTCCTTTTCCTTGTCTTTCCTTTTTCTGTGACCTTTCCAGCATTAGTATTCTAGAGGAATACATGGTGTACAATAGGATACACTGCTGAAGGTGTGATAACCAACAACAATCCCAACATCATTTGTGTGCTGTCTCCTCACTGTCACACACTCTTAGCGAGACAGAACACAGGAGGGGAAAACAATTGCTGGGGAGAGACGGTGTGCTTCTTTGTCAATGACACAGGACAAAACTACAGAGTAGGAGGCAAAAGAGGTAGAGGAGGTAAAGATAAGATGAAAAGTGTATTGCTTCCAGTTATGGGAAACAAGGCGCTGAAAAAAGGAATCTCATTTTGTGAGAATAATTTTACCTCAGAGATTTTGCCTCAGGTGAACAAGGGTCTCTCCTGCTTTACGAGACTGTGAACCACATGTGTGAGGGAATTAGCCCCCAGGGAAAAAAACTATGGAAAATATTTCCAAACTTGTAACATTTCTGAGGTCTACAACTTTTAAAATTGTTGTATTTAAAAACAACTTGCTGTTTTAACAGGCAGAACCAGAGGGTGTACTGCACCCTAACACTTGATTGTTCATCGAGCTTTAGTTTTACTTTTCAGTTTTCTTTACTGGGATTGATAAGCTCACATAAACACAATGAGCTCTGGTTAAATCCAGTGTGTCACTATTTTTACACACTACACCTTTTTGTCATCTATTTAATTTTGACAAATTAAATAGATCATTTTCTCAGACACACTGGGTGATTGCTCCCTTTTCACTTTGTAACTAAACAAGGATTAATGATGTTTTAAAAGAGGTAATGAATGAATGTGTGCTTTCAGGCATGCGCTATGGCCACGTTCAGCACTTGGAGCACCTGCTGTTCTACGGAGCCGACATGAGCTCCCAGATAGCATCTGGAAACACCGCCCTCCATGTGTGTGCTCTCTACAACCAGGTAACTAGCTGTTTTTTTTTAATTGCTTGTGTGCTTAGAGAATGGTGGTTTTTCTCCAGGAAAGACATGCATATTGGACTGTTTGTGCGATACATGACTTTACATCCAATATTCAGGGCAAAAGGAAGAAGAGGATTCATATTCACAGAGCTGTTGCAAAGTGGCAGTTTTGATGCAATTCTTAAATTGAATGTACGGTATGTAGGCATTGTGAGGCATTAGGATCTACAGTAGCTTGTTCTCCTAGAAGAGAGCAGAGCAGTTTCTGTGCTTTAACGGTATGGGGTTGAGCTTTATGTGTCTAGCTCGAGGACACTTGTATCGATTTGTGGTTTATATGGCCTTCTGATTTGCAGGATATACACCATGCAATGCCTCTTTATGTGTGTGCTCGTACATGCACACCTGTGTAGCTTAAGCTAAAGGATACTCTGAGTAGGTGGCGTCTGAAGCAGATGTATCCGTTTACCTGGTCATTATGGACACTGTATTTGTTGGCTGTTTTGATAATTGACTGAAAGCGGATAATCAGGGAGAAGTGGGTCTAAGTAGGATTTTGACAACAAAACGGCCAAAGAGCAGGGGTATGTCTGCCATATGTATTCCATGTCATTAATGCACTCTGTCGGCTGCAATTTGGATGAAAGCTGCAAACAGTGTTTTGTTGCGCTGAACCTTAGAGACTCTCAGAGTCAGAGGAGGACTGTGTGTTGCTAGCGTTATTATTTTGTGTGGGAGTTATTATAGTGGATTACCTCAAGCTCTCATTCATGAGTACACACTGAGGATCTTACCTTGGTCTGTATAGATAATAATGTTCTGTTTGCACAGCATGTCATAAAGGCTACAGCCAGGGTATTTTACAGCTTTCTATAAATCCCATAAGAGATTTTAAAGAAATAATCCTCTTTAATCTATATCCTATATCCAAGGTGATATTCATCGCAAAATAAACTACAGTGCCCACATTAGTGGTTATGTCACCCAGTGCAACGATTAAGTGTTTTTAATAGTTTTTAGGCAACGATAATAGTTGTTAGAATATAAATGGTTTGTGGTCATCATGTTCTAGGAGGTGTTTGGCAATAAGAAAAACATAGAACATTTACACGCTTTTTCTTTATCCATCATTTTCATCAAAATTAGCATCAGCTCAATTCTTTCAAGAAAAATCAATCAAGCCAGCAGCTGCCAACTCTCCAAGTGATGAAATGTTCACTGGCTGAGAAGATGATTTGGGTCGTATAAAGTAGCTCATAAAGTAATAATGTGATTCAAGGTCTTATGAGGCTGTGATACGGGAAAAGACAAAGGCATAGTGTATATTTTAAATATTAATGAATGTGTTCTATATCAGAGAGGTACATGAGTACACCGGGCCATGAGAGCTTCAAATACTCCTGGGAAAAAGACGAGAGTATTCCGTGAGGTTCAGATGTGTCCATATGTTGCTCTTCTCCTGTTGGTTGGATGCTCCATAAGTAACATTGCAACTTGACGTTCTGCAAAAGGCTTTCCTGCTCCTTTGGAAAATAGAGAGTGGTGCTCAGTTCATGAACATTAAATGAGCACTTACTCCTCTCTCTCACTCACTCACTCTCTCTGTCTTTTGCAAATGAACAAGTCAAAAAGTGCATTCATGAATGTGTTTACGTGTTGTATTTGTAGCTGTGTACGTCGTGCACATGTTTCAGTCATGAGGAATGACCTGGTTTAACTGAACACCATTCTCAGGAGTGTGTGTGTGTGTGTGTGTGTGTGTGTGTGTGTGTGTGGTGTGGTGTGTGGGGTGTTGTGTGTGTGTGGTGTGGTGTGGTGTGTGGTGTGTGTGTGTGTGTGGTGTGTGTGTGTGTGTGTGTGTGTGTGTTGGTGTGTGTGTGTGTGTGTGGGTTGTGTGTGTGTGTGTGTTGTGTGGTGTGTGTGTGGTGTGTGTGTGTGTGTGTGTGTGTGTGTGTGTGTGTGTGTGCGTGTTTTGGAGGCACAGCATCAACATTTAACAGGCTGTTCGCAACACATCCACGTGACTGAAGTCATTCGGTGTCACTCTTGTCAGTGGAGGGCCGGTCGTGATTGTATGTGGACTG
Source organism: Gymnodraco acuticeps (assembly GCF_902827175.1). Classification (NCBI taxonomy): domain Eukaryota; kingdom Metazoa; phylum Chordata; class Actinopteri; order Perciformes; family Bathydraconidae; genus Gymnodraco; species Gymnodraco acuticeps. The sequence goes on along the minus strand of NW_022990047.1, from coordinate 1,050,409 downwards.
AATATAATCAAAGAGATAATGAATTAATGAATAGTTTTTATCTACTCATACAACTTATTTTAAGTTAACAGTCTTGTTATGGTCACACTCCGAGCTCTTGTCTACTTCCACTGTTTAGCACGTCGAGGCTGATGATCCCAGATACAGGTCTCTTAGCTGGGGTTCCAGCAAGCCTCGAGTCAGGCCTTGCTCGGATGATTATTGTACCATACAGACAGAAAAAAAGGCGCTTTGAATTTACCGGGAACCTAGTCGTCTAATGGCCACAGATCAATACACCATATGGAGAGGAAAGGATAAGTGTCCAGAAAGAGGAAAAGTTTGGAGAGCAGAGAAGAGAACAGCAAGGTGCATAACTATCATTAGCAACACAGCAATAAGCTTGAATCGAGTTGTTCTATTGCCACAGTTCGATCGACGACTCATTCACATAACTTTACTACTGAGCTTTTTGGCTAGGCCCTGTCATATAGTTGATTAGCAGCAATGAATGAATGCATAGCAGGGGTCTTCTACCTGGCAGACAGATCCATGGGAGGTGCTGGGCTGAATGATTGAGAAAGGACACAGTAGGTAAGGCAAATGGGAACAACACTGATGAGGGACATTAAAGAGAGGTGGCACAGGACACACACAGGACTTTTGGAAGTAATGGAATCTTGCTGCAACTCTATAATAAGCTGTATGGAAGATGTATCAATGTACTTCATGCCACAGTGATTGTAGGCTGCAGTTGTGCACAATAATGAGGAGGAATTCAGAACTCATTTACAGTGTTGCAGCAGTAAATTACACATGTTATGTGCTTCAGATTAGTCACATTCCAATGTAAAAAACAAGCCCAATGTGCAGTGAAGGATCTGCGTATATCTAATGAGAGAAGGGATCATCAAATGTATAAACATGGCTGTGAAGAGGTACCATCTGTCACACTCTTTACACATGACTGACCCGTGTCAATGCTGTAAAGTACTTGATGTAGCTCACTGTGTATTCCTGTGTAGATAATATAATCACATCTAGAAACCATGGTGAGATCTACTGGAAATGTTTCCTTAATGAATTCCTATAGGAAGCCTTGGAGAGAAGAGAAAGACAGATGGCCTTCACTGTAATTGGTGTGTGTGTGTATGTGTGTGTCTGAGTGTTTGTTTGCCTGTTTGTGCATGTCCTTGTAAAAGAGTGTAGAATGTCTCAATAGCACAAATGATAGTTAAATGGAATTCAGTAGTTGTTCTTAAAACTTGATTTTCCTAAATATGTAAGGATGTAACATGCGTTGACATGGACATCAGTAAAAGTAAATAAAAAAGGTTAAGTTGTATGATTTTGATTATTTTTTATTTTCTTTGATAATGTTTCACCACATTAAAAATCAGCAAAAGCTACAACTTGTGTTTTGTATCAAAGAGGAGAAAGACGTCCCGTCTATCATATAGCAATCCTTCAACACTTCTCTCCAGCATTAATGTATTGTCCATTATATAACAGGTTTTTCTTAAACTTGTTTTATGACCTTGCTTTTGTGGCTAAAAACAGAAAGGTAACTAACCAAAAAACATATGGTGTTCATTTCGATCATTACGCGGTGTGTTGGTGTGTGTGTGTGTGTGTGTGTGTGGTGTCTGTGTGTGTGTGTGTGGTTGTGTGTGTTTGTGTGTGTGTGTGTGTGTGGCTGTGTGTGGTGTGTGTTGTGTGTGTGTGGTGTGTGTGTGCGCGTGTGCGTCTGTCCCTCAACATGACAGGAGTCACCAGAGTTAGTGGTGCTGTGTGTAGAGCAAAACTAGTCGCGTTTATTCTGCACTCAGTGATTGAATACAAAATCAACCCTTTTTTTCTTTAACACTCAGAACATTATATACTGTAGCAATAGTTTGAGACAAAAGAGAGAAGGAGAGAGAGGGAGAGAAAGAGTGTGTTGTAAAACTATATAGGGTGTCTGTTTCATCCTTGTTGTAATGTGTTTCTTGGATTTAATTAATTTCAGCCTCCTTTTGCATTTTAAGTATAGTTTAGCCAATGCTTGTCCAACAAGCTCTACGTTGAATTCCTTTTATAAAATACAGTGTTTTACTACACTTACTTGAACATGTTGTGATTAGTACAGAGCATGTTGGGGTCTTTTTGTGTCTCTTTTCTTTGTCTTTTCTTCCTGCTATGTTTACTGAAATTCAAGATAAAAGTATATTAAAACTAGGGCTGGATGGTATGAGATAGAAGCAGTATCAATGTAAGTCTGGACACTAACAACATGTATTGGCACGTCACCATTATAATTTGTTAAAATCTTACTTTACAAATACAGTGCTACACAAAGACATGGCTAAGAGTTCAAGTTAAACCATCCATGTCCATTATATAACAGGTTTTTCTTAAAACTTGTTTTATGACCTTGCTTTTGTGGCTCAAAACAGAAAGGTACTAACCAAAAAACATATGGTGTTCATTTCGATTCATTACGCTGTGTGGTGTGTGTGTGTGTGTGGTGTGTGTGTGTGTGTGTGTGTGTGTGTGTGTGTGTGTGTGTGTGTGTGTGTGTGTGTGTGTGTGTGTGTTGTGTGTGGTGTGTGTGTGTGTGTGTGTGTGGTGTGTGTGTGTGTGTGTGTGTGTGTGTGGTGTGTGTGTGTGTGTGTGTGTGTGTGTGTGTGTGTGTGTGTGTTGTGTGTGTGTGTGTGGTGTGTGTCATTGTGCATGCAACTGCATAATGTATGGTTGATTAGCGATCATCACACTTTAAAGCCGCAGGCATTTATCTATATACGTTTTTAGATGTTTTAGACCCTGAGCAGTTGGGCTATTAGTAGTAAGAGTGATCATGCATTATTCATAACACACCATTTACAAATATCCCCATGTATTTACCATCCATGTTTACATGTACGTGCTAATGCAGGACACCATGGTCATTTCAGGGCAGAGTCCGGCACCCACGTAGCTACCATCTGTGTGTTTTACCAGAAGAGGGGTGCTCCAGTTTGTTTGTGTTAACCTCATACTGTTGCAAGACCAGTTAATCAGATAAACCACGGATTATGAGGGAAATCACATGGATCTGTTTTACTTGACATTAGTTCAAATAGTGTGTGTGTGTGGTGTGTGTGTGTGTGTGTGTGTGTGTGTGTGTGTGGTGTGGTGTGTGTGTGTGTGTGTGTGTGGTGTGTGTGTGTGTGTGTGTGTGCGTGTGTGTGTGTGTGTGGTGTGTGTGTGTGTGTGTGTGTGTGTGTGTGTGTGTGTGTGTGTGTGTGTGTGTGTGAGTGTGTGTGTGCGCTGTGTGCGTGTTGTCCCTCAACATGACAGGAGTCACCAGAGTTAGTGTGCTGTGTGTAGAGCAAAACTAGTCGCGTTTATTCTGCACTCAGTGATGAATACAAAATCAACCCTTTTTTTCTTTAACACTCAGAAACATTATATACTGTAGCAATAGTTTGAGACAAAGAGAGAAGGAGAGAGAGGGAGAGAAAGAGTGTGTTGTAAAACTATATAGGGTGTCTGTTTCATCCTTGTTGTAATGTGTTTCTTGGATTTAATTCATTTCAGCCTCCTTTTGCATTTTAAGTATAGTTTAGCCAATGCTTGTCCAACAAGCTCTACGTTGAATTCCTTTTATAAAATACAGTGTTTTACTACACTTACTTGAACATGTTGTGATTAGTACAGAGCATGTTGGGGTCTTTTTGTGTCTCTTTCTTTGTCTTTTCTTCCTGCTATGTTTACTGAAATTCAAAGATAAAGTATATTAAAACTAGGGCTGGATGGTATGAGATAGAAGCAGTATCAATGTAAGTCTGGACACTAACAACATGTATTGGCACGTCACCATTATAATTTGTTAAAATCTTACTTTACAAATACAGTGCTACACAAAGACATGGCTAAGAGTTCAAGTTAAACCATCCATTTCAACATGTATTCCACTCATATCCATTAAAAGTTAAGAGCAGAGCAGGAGGTCCAGCAACTCTGACTTAATTAAAGGCCGTAAAAAATATTAATAAAAGATCAATTGCAGCTTGTAGCATATTACAATTATTTGAATGTCAAATTCAACACAAACAACCTCACCCATCGTCTATCTGCTTCTAGTATTAGTCGGAGGGTATTTAGTGTTTTCCCTATTTCCTTCTAAAAATCGCTTCATAGTTAATTAGTAGTGAATATGGTTGCATTGTAGATAATTGTGTGTGTGTGTGTGTGTGTGCATTGTTGTTCATTATGCACTTCATCTGCTGGAGTCAGTGCTCACACTTTCAAACATATCATGCAGTAATGCTGCCTCTGTTCAAATGTTCTCACGGCACCGTTTCTTTAAATCTAATATTTCTGTTTGAATGTTGCAGATGGTAAAATATAGTGATCTAAAACTCCTAGCTAACCAACCACACACATGTTGCTCTCCTCATTCAGGACAGCTGTGCACGAGTTATCCTGTTCCGGGGGGCCAATAAAGAAATAAAGAACTACAACAGCCAGAGCGCCTTTCAGGTATGTTTGTTATCCAAAACCTCTGCATGCCATGGGACTACTTAACATACCCTACATCTTTGACATGTCAGAGCTAAACGGATTGAATGACTTGTCTTACACAGATACATGCTGCTAAATTGAATGTATTGATCTCTTTTAAAACACCCAATTTGGGCTTTGCTGAATACTAGTCTTTTCTGGTTGATGAAGTCTGTGTAAAATTGAGACTGACGCTTCCTGTGGAAATCAAAGTTAATTTGTTTCTACACAAGGCAGAACATTGCCAGACGTACTGATTTTAAACACAACAAAGGAGTACATGTGTAAACATTATGCGATTTCTTTGTCGACAATTTTTTGCTTTTATTTTTTGTGTAGCTTCTGTCACTTATGTGTTGCTCCTTTCCTTTCCCTGTCTCTCTCCATTGCCAGGTGGCTATTATAGCAGGAAACTTTGATCTGGCTGAAATCATAAAGGTCACAAAGTATCAGATGTTGGTAAGTTAACAGCGGTGGTAGTATTTCTCTACCTGGCTGCCTCAGTGTTTCATAGGATTCAGACATGAATGAGGTATCAGGGAGTGATCAGACTGAAGAATGCCTGAGCGTAGATAGAGAAGCTCAAAAAGGTGAGGACAGGTTATAGACTGAGCTGTGTGGAAGTGAAGGGAAGAAAATAGACATTTAAGGAGTGGAGAAGGATTCATGGATTTGTTGGATTCCTGCCGAGCAGTTTCTCCTTGACATATACATACTGGGAAACTCTGCCATCTAGTGTGGACACAATGTAATTCAAGGTTCAAGGTTCTTTATTTTGTCATACGACACCATACATATATAATAATACACCATTATTTTATATTGAAATGCTCATATTTGATCCCAATTAACAAGAAGCAGTTTCAAATGGGAAACCTTATGAACCTCTTTCAATTTACACTTTAAATAAAAGTTGTGCCGCCTTCATTGAACTTTAAATATACTTTAATAATGCATATAAGAACTTATATATACAATTTCAAATATTTTTTAGCTTCAATTTATCATGAAGACATATTAAATTCCCCAGCTACAATAAAACCCAGTTCTGCCTTTCTGAAACATCTAAACGGATATCCTTATTCTTTATTTGGGTCTTCATTCTTCAGGGGTCGATGTTAAAATGTCATCATAGTTATGTAAATGTAGTCCTATATTTTATAGTATATATTAAATTTGATTCTTAAGATTCAAAGGCTTTACTGCAGTACCAGATCCTCTGTGTTTTCCTGTTCCTAACAGATAATAAAATAAGTATTTTGCAAATGAAATGAAAGCACAGCCTACTGTCAGATAAGTGCAACCGTTTAAATACTTTGAGTGACCTTGAGATGTGTGAAGTTTACAGTTATCTCCCCATCAAATAATTCTATTCACTGTGCCTGCTACAGTAGCTTTATATATTATGGTGAGACTGTTAAGACGTGTCTCTTCTTTCAGTGCCTTTCAGGGAGACCCCCTCTTACACCAGCCGTCGACGTATGACAGCGGGACCCCTGCCCCTCGCCACGATCTCTGCTCCGCTCTGCGAGTGACAACAACCTGAACGGGGACCACGATCACATCCACGGTCAGGCCCCAGAGAACCTCGCGGCCGGCAGGGTCACTCCCCCGTCCCCTCACTGCGCAGCCTGCCAGCTTTCGGTCAGCAGCACAGCAGCCTCGGAGAGGTAAGGCGAAAAGGCGAGACTGCAGGTTTGCAAAGTCAGAGATTACAAAACAAGTAAAGAAGGGTTCTCTTTTATCCTTTCGCCTGTATCTACTTGTCTTGAGTCCTTTTTTGTATAACTAATACTGTTGATGTATTGTGATTTTAAGGGTACTAACTTTAACTTTATCATCTGGCCGGGGACAACAGCTGGTGTGGTGGGAATTCATTTATCAAATGTGGATAGAGAATCAAACCATTCAGCTGTCTCTTTCGTAGTGTAACTAACAACATTGCAACAAATCTTCTTAATAAGGAATTTTCCAAAGCTTAGCTAAGAAGTGTGAGAAGTAGTAAATATAGATAAACATTAGCAATAAGAATCACAGAATGATATTATTAAAGTAAGTAAGTGAGTATAATATTTTTCTATTACACTGGAATCAGCAATGTTTTGCTAAAGCTGCCCTATGATGGTTGATCAATGGGGACTGTCCACGACACTATAAAAACTAAAAATGAGAAACAATTTGACACAATCCCATGATAAGAGTGCACAAAGGGGATTACTGTGTCTTACATGTGCATATGAAACCGTCTCTTCTTCTGTGTCAGAGCCGTCATGGAGAGATCCCTGACAGCAGTCTCCAGAGCACAGGCAGCTCCAGATCCTCCCATTCCCGCTCGCCTTCGCTACATCACATGCACGAGGAGGACAGGCCGGTCCCCAGGAGGTCCCACAGCCATGGATACCCTCATGGACACAGCCATCGTGGAAGACTCAGGTCTGTAGGTTTCAGTTGACCTCAGCTCTACTTCATATGTTTCTTTTATTGATCTAAACTGTTTTTAAAAAAAGATTGTAAACAAGCACATGTCTCTCCTCCTGTTCCTGATTCATGTCTCACACTGTCTTGGCAGAATCTAGATAATCTGTGATTGGCTTTGTGATTAAGCACATCCTTTGATATTCAAACTGAATTTAAAATGCCCTATGCAATGTGTCTGAATCACTTGTTAGTCACCAGCATGACATAACATTTATCTGAGCCAAATCTTGTCTATTTATCCATCAATCAAGCCCAGGCAACATATGATAGTCGTTTTCCTGTCAAACTGTATTTGCAACCAGTCCAAAAAGTAATCGGCATAACACATAAACTGGGAATTGAAAATGTGTAGTTTTATGGCTGATTGAAACACTGATCAGTATGAGATCTGGTATAGTAATTTCATTGATCGTTTGGGTTTGAGGGCAATGGTCAGTGGCATCATTGTGTCTGGCATAGAAACATTACTCTTTATATAACCGGTTAGGCTGAAATACAGCATTTTTCCTGCTAGGAGGATGGAGGGCAAATAACCTAGTTCAGATCTGTGTGTGTTTGTCTCGGTGTTTGAATGGGAGGCCATGTATAGCTTTCACAATTCAGAGATAGACAGACGGACCACGGCTAATAATGATCACCATGGGGACCAATTGAAGGTTTTCAAACCTGCGAGTGTGTTTGTATGTCAGTTTTGTGTGAAAGAGGTTGAGGATACATTCTGAGATTATGGCTATGATGGATGTCATTGGCTGGCCACTCGGTTCCAAACAGCCTGTCACTCGCTGATACATACATCCACAGATGTAGTTGTGCTGCTGGGGAACAAATCCCCCCCTTGTACACCGTGCCATTAGACGAACTGCACAGTAAACTAAGGCTCTGATCACATCTTGGAGCGATAGATTTAAGTGGTCTACTGGCACTTGGTTTGTTAAGCTTTTTATTATGATCATATGTCAGAGCAAGATTACCTATGTGCAGCACACACCTAATTTGATTCCTGGATGCCACACACACACAACGTGTGTGTGTGTGTGTGTGTGTGTGTGTGTGTGTGTGTGTGTGTGTGTGTGTGTGTGTGTGTGTGTGTGTGTGTGTGTGTGGTGTGTGTGTGTGTGTGTGTTGTGTGTGTGTGTGGTGTGTGTGTGTGTGTGTGTGGGTGTGTGTGTGGTGTGTGTGTGTGTTGTGTGTGTGTGTGTGTGTGTGTGTGTGTGTGGTGTGTGTGTGTGTGTGTGTGTGTGTGTGTGTGTGTGTGACAGGGGAATTGCATTACAGACACAGCACCAGCCTTACTCCCCCTCTCCCTTTAATACTCTCCTGTCACTTTACTACATCCATCAAAGACTCTGTTTCTCTCTCGCTCTCTCTCTCTCATTCACACACACATACAGACACACTTAAAAATATAAACACAATGCCATTAATCTGCACTATGGTTTGCAGCCACAGAGCAAACATCATTCTTTATTAAATCATGTAACATGCTCACATCAAACCGCATAGAGACAAAAGCTCTAAATCTTATCTATAATCTTCACTCAATCTTAAATCACTTTATATAAAGTACATAAAGTTCATTAATAAACTTACAGTGGAGTGTTAACCACCCACCACTCATTCTATTAATTGTGTTCCTCATTATGGTAACAAACTAAGTGCATTTCTCTGCTATATCTGGCACTGCAGTTGGCATCATTATTTAGTGACAGAGAAAAACATGTTTTGCTCTGTCATTGTGCACAATGCTTATTGTGTAGTCAAAATGCTAAGCTAGAGAAAGAGGAAACAGTGCGAAAGAAAAAGGAGAAAGCAGGTTTAGTATGTCTGCTGTGTCCTGGCCTAAATGCCCTTCTAACACACAGGGAGTTGTCCTTTAGTGTGCATCCACACTTATACTACGTAATAAAGTGAGGGTGAAGTGTATTAAAAGCCCAAAACGAGCAGCTGGTCTCTATGGCCAGAACCTGCCACCCAAGTGAGACTGATGCTGTCCTTCAATATTTCCCCTCCAATATTTCTCCCTCCCTCTCTCTGTTTCTCTCTCTGACCTTCTGTTATGCCCACGGTAACTCTAGAGGCATTATGGGTACCGGGGAGTGTTGAAATTAGCTTGGCCGGTCAGCAGCCCGCCCATCGGTTCCTGTGGAACTCACCATCACTTCCTCTTCTGTGGGCGTGTGTTGCCAGGGTTCAAAAGCTCTGCCAGCCTCCGTAGAAGTTTAGAGGCGACAACAGAGAGGATACAGACAGAGGCTCATTATACACTAGATCAGATGAGGAAAGCAACAAAGCTAACCAGTACAAATTAAAGCAGAAAAGTGTGTGTAAAACATCTCTGTAGTTAACATTATAATAGGACAAGAGGCTGGCTGCTGATATGATAAGGTGACACATTTCGTAACAGGTTTACATTGGCTACTTAGCATGATGTGCTGTCAATACAAAGAGATAATAATCATCAAGAGGGCTCTGTCTGACAGTGTCAGTGTCAGAAATTGGGTTATTAAGCATTGCACCTTATAACATATTACTCAGTCTTGGTTGGAGAGGAAGCTAAAATAGATTGAAAAATATTGTGTTTCTAAGCAAAGAGGATCTTTTTCACTTTCAGTTTGTAACAAGAAAATTCACATTTTCAACAACCTGCCTTATAATGTCATTGCAAAATGACTTTGTGCCAATATCTATTAATTAAAATATTTTTTTGGCATAAACATCTGACTGGTTAAGGCAAGAGATAAAAAAAAATAAAAATAACTTGTTTTGTCAAGTTATCAAATCGTTGCCAGCACCATTTCTGTAAAGTACAGTCAGAAAGCAGGCCATTGTTTAAACCAAGTGTCCAGGAGATTTCAAAGCAGGTGCTGAATCCTCATTTCAGATGAAGATTAATTTCAGTCGCACAACATAACCTCAAACATGTTGTCATATAAGGTCGTTGTGGTAGCTTGTGGTGTCAGTAGCAATAAATGCTTTTATTTCCTGCTGTTGTGCTATAGGACCCCCTGTTTGTGATGTGTAATGTCAACATTAAGCCGACGGTGGTATCCAGCTCCTTCACCTTTTAAATCTCTGTTTGTTGCTGTTCCTCCTACCTCTTGTTGACCCCTTTATCCCCTCTTCTTCCTTTGAATTAGTCACACCAGGGCTGTTTGTGTGTAGATTATACCACAACGGTTAAGACAGCCAAGGGCTGAGCTACACAGCAGATAAACAAGGACAAGGGATAGAGAGGAGGGGGGAGAAGTTGAACCTCATCAAAGCAGGACAACCGGTATTGGTTAGTTGCATGTGAATCATTTGTGTCAGAGGGTGTACTGATAGGCTAATGGTGATTTTTCGTTTTTGCAGTTCAAACAGAACTACTCTCGAGTAATCTCTTGCCAGTATCTCCAGTTTTGTGGCAGCAGTAGGATAATATGCTGTGCGTTGATGTCTGTCTTCCACTTTCTCATATCTTCTTGGATATATTTCAAGACGTTCCCGCCCCAAGGCGTTACTGGATTATGTTATCCCTCCGGCGTGTTATTTGTCTTCCCTGGGGTCTCATCCAGGTAACGTGCCCATGAGGTTCACTTTGAGCTCCTTCTGCATATGTAAGCTTTCCTTGACCTGGAGGGTTGAGCCCCAAGACCCTGAAGAGGGAAAACATCATTTTAACTTCTTGTATGCATTTTCTCCTTCTTCTTTTAGTTCCCAGAACTCAAGACCTTAGGTGAGAGGTCAAAATCAGATCAACAAGAGAAGAAATTCCTTTAGGCTCAACTCCCTCTTCACCATGACAGCTCAGAACAGCAGTTAAATCACTGCAGGTGCCATAATCAATACACCTGTCAATATCAGATTATGTTGACCCTTCATTTGATCATCATAAATCATAACATAATCATAAGTCTGTTTCAAGCCCTAAATGGCTTAGGCCTTATGTGCTTTTCCCACTGCAGGAGCTTTCCACTGCAGGAACGCTAGCACGGCTTAGTACGGAATGGTTAGGCCTTGGTAGGCCAGGCTCACTTATGGCTGCGTTTCCATTACAGTTTAGGAAATGGGGTAGTAACTACAGTAACGCAGTGTAGGCGGGGCGATCGGCGGTGTCGGTGGCGGAGCGACGCTGCGTAAAACCCATGACGTCATCGTCAATGCGAACCAGCAAAACATCCGCCGTTAGCTGTTAGCACTCAGAGCTCACAGCTCCTCATATCTGTTCAGAAACTAGACAAAAGTTAAACAAGTACAAACCACATAGACTGCCTGTGTCATGTCGAATACAGTCGCTGGTTTATTTATGTCTGTAGGCCGTTGTTGTGATTGTGATGGAGCATATACTGTACAACGTTAGCTTAGCCTGATTGATCCGATCTCCATTCAGAAACACACAATTGTAAAAGTTGTTTCCGCTCTGCCATCTTGTCTGCACACGCATCATTTTGAAACGTGGTATTACAATTTAATCACTGTAAAATATGTCATTTGTTGTAGTTGTAGCCCCCATTGCCAGCGATTCTCTCGGACCAATTCAGGCCGTCGAGAGTGTTTACGTCACTAGTTTAGCATATTCAGCCCGGTTGTTGGCCCGGTAAGAACCTCAATTTTGAGGGCCAGAAAAAAGGTGAAAAAGTAGCCCCTAGTGGAAAAACCAAAAAAAAAGTAAACCGGGCCCGCTTAAACCGCCTATTAGTTACCCATCTCCCCTCCACAACACCACAACACTCCCTGAAGGACTTCATCAGAAGCCTCCTTCAAGTCCGTTTAAGCTATTAGAGTCTTTTGTAGTCGTAGCCTATTCCAAAACTCCAATAGACAGGATTGCTAAATCATTTAATTTAGCAGTGAACATACAATCCAAGCCATGAGACTATAGTTTGGTCTTTAAATTACATTAAATGACAGTAATCAGAAAAATTAACCCATATATAAAGTTGTAGTGAAAATATTCTAATGTAGGGTAAACTATTTACTGACACTAAGAGTTGGCAGTGTGTGCTAAATGGTTTGTTGATCATCCCCTTTCTCAAATTGAGGTGGAGTTTGGGGTTATGTGTTAATCACGCCAATTTAGACTTTTCTAATTTTGCTTAATGGTGAAGTCTCTGCAAAGCATTAAGCTGTCAATGTGCCAACATATTTGCTGTTCACATCCTTAAAATGTTCTGCCCAATGATTACACGTTCTAATTCCACCGTGATAACCATAAACACTCCCATATCCCGCCAGAGTGATGATTATTGGGATACAAAATGTGATGCTGATTATGAATGTGTTTGAAATGTCCTCATATGACCTTAGATTGATGGGCAATTTGAGGAAAGAGCATTCTACCTGAGGCTGGCAAAGCAGTCATGTGAGAACATCTACAGTGAAGCTGCTTTTTCTGAAAGCATCTGTGTAGAAAGGGCCTTTTGTGGCATTCAGAGTCGTAGGCCGTTCACAGATTTCTACTTCTGAATTGGTTTGGCTGACTCATTATTGAGCTGTTTAAATGTGAACCTGCCTTTAGTAGTCTCACTTATTCCAAACAAGCATCTGAAGTTATTTTCTTTAAAATTCAGAGAAAAAGCGTACTGCATTTGTGGAAAAAGATTGTTGGCATTCGTTTCTCATCATCCAAACAAATACCCCCACCAGTGCTACCTTCCACACATACCACATGTTTAGGGGTTGAAGCCCACAGATGAGAGTCCCAAAAAAAAAAATTAAAACAATATTGGAATCAAGGTCTCTATGATTTATGATAGCTGAATTACTAAGCACCTCATTTATAGCTGTAGTGTACTTTTTTTCAGTGAGATTTTTTCAGTGATTTTTCAGAGATGCTTGAAATGTCTGAGATGAGAATCTATAGAGAAAATTGCCAATTAAGGGACAATAATCCATGTAAGCCTAATTATTTATGACACATGGACAGTTTTTGGAGATCCAAGTTCATATTATTGACTTATCAGTACATTTGTTGGCTGTATTTTCTTTCCTTTTATTGACAGTTGCCATCGTTACAGAGGCATGGCTGGTGTCCTAGGAAAACATGAAGCTTTGTAATTACTCTGCATTAGGTGTGTGTGTGTGGGGTGTAGTGTGTGTGTGTGTGTGTTGTGTGTGTGTGTGTGTGTGTGTGTGTGTGTGTGTGTGTGTGTGTGTGTGTGTGTGTGTGTGTGTGTGTGTGTGTGTGTTGTGTGTGTGTGTGTGTGTTGTGTGTGTGTGTGTGTGTGTGTGTGTGTGTGTTGTGTGTAGTGTGTGGTGTGTGTGTGTGGTGTGTGTGTGTGTGTGTGGTGTGTGTGTGTGTGGTGTGTGTGTGTGTGTGTGTGTGGTGTGTGTGGTGTGTGTGTGTGTGTAATGGATCCTGTCATCTGTATCTGGGTAAAAGCTACTTATAATGAGGCACGGTGGTGCAAGAGAATAAAAGAGAGGAAAGATGGAAATCAGAATACCGAATGAGCAAGAAAATAGCTTTTGCAAATATAGTCAAATTGGCACATAAAAGGTGAGAATCATGTTATACTAAATTGTTTAGGGCGAATAGCATGTTAAAAATCAACACAACAATGCCTAATCCATTGATTGACTATGGAAAAACCAATACTGCATACTAGGAAAATAAAATTGATATATTGATCTTGTCTATACAGTATATCGTCCAAAATCCAACAGGAACACTTGATCAACAAAATAGGGATACAATCTTTACAAAAACATCAAGCTAAACCACTCTGGAGACACGAGAAAATACTGAGTATTTGTTGAGTACTAGGGATGGGAATTTTAAAGCAAATGTATATTTGAATATTCAACCCCCAAAAAAACGGTTAACCGATTAAGAATGTGGGAAAAGATTTTACAAAACATTTATTTATTTATTTTTTTAATTAATTAATTAATTTTCAAATAAGTATAGAAACAAAATTGAATTTGTCAAATGTATTGAACTGGTGATCACAGTTTGAACAGTTGACAGCTATAGGCCTACAGCTTTCATGCTTAAAACATAACTTGATTTTTAAATTAAAGAGGGATCATACACGAACAACATAACCGGTTAGGGTAACGTAACCCTTTACAACAGAGATCAACAACCTATAACAGGGCCTATGCACAGAATGCAGCTATTCAATACTCAATTCTTGTTTAAGAATATGTCTACATGCTCAGGGGAGAGGCGGGGTGCGGAGGCGATTCACAATCAGGCCAGCTGTAGAGAAGACCCTCTCAGCTGGAATTTTGGGCCTAAGATGAGGTTTGAGTCTGCGTGATCTGCGTGTAGGGAGGGGCAAAGCAGCCATATCATTGGCTAGAACTTGCTAGATCTGATGGATTTGGACATAAACGCGAGTGAAGTATAACCGGACGCGAGAGAGAGAGAGAGATCAAGCACCTGCAGCTCTGTATCTGTGAAGGGACCCGGTGAGCGGAGCAAAAACACACCTTTAGACTTAACACATTTAGCTATGGCACTGTCGTATACATTGAATTATTCCATTTGATAATATGTAATCAACTTAGGCACCCCTCCCAGAAAAATAAAATAAAATGTATTATTCAATTATAATAAAAATATTCATAATTCAGATTCTCATAGTCGAACACCTGCATAATTTTGATATTCAATTCATCGTTCCCATCCCTATTGTGTGTACCTCTACTGAAGATGAATACAATTAGAAACCCTTAAAACAGTTTTTAAAGCGTTCTGATCACAATAACAACAAACAAGAGTCCTGCTCTTTGTACTCATTTGGTTTAACATCAAGTGACCTGTAAAAAGCTTCTGGTGGACCCTTCCAGAGGGCTGTTCAACTGTATTACATCCAGAAAATGTTGTCTAATAATGTAGAATTAAAAGCTAAAATACAACTCGTGGGTGGATCATCATACTAATGCTTGCAACAGCAACTTAGACTTAAATGTGATGAAAACATGCAACAGATATTGATATCAAATGAGAAATTGTGTAATCTTACATTGTAAACGTAAAAAGAGAAACATTTATATATTTTATAAATGAAAAAATACATTTAGTTATACATGTATATTTTAAAGTTTGAGTTGGAAACTGCACATGAACATTCTAGATAGACATTTTGAAAACCCATATATCTATGTGCAGTTTCCAATGTAATCCTCGTCGTGTGTAACATAAACGTGTCCATTAAAACTGGGTAGAGAGCAGGACCATGTCCACCCCTCCCTTCTGTCTGCATATAGATAACATGTGTCAACCCCACCATCATCAGCTTCATTGCAGGGAGCAGCTGCGTCCAGCATGTGTAACATAACCTCACAGATGGTGTATGTGTAGGTATGGGTGCAGATTTGAGTCATTGAAATAGATTTGCTTTAAGAAATCAAATGTTTTGGTTCTCTGTGCCACTTTTCAAAGCCCTATTTACCTGACTCTCCAAGCCTCCCCTCCTCTTCGCTGCTGATGTTCATTGCTGAGGCTCAGACATTAACATGCGGGCAGCCATCCCGGCCCCTCGGTCCCTGCGGTAAATTGGAAAGCCGTCAGCAATCCGTTGTTTCGATGGAGCAGGGGGCCAGAGAAAGAGAGGCTGTGTGAGATGGGGGGGGGGGGTGCAAGAAAAGCAATAGTGTTGGGGAAGGAAAAAAGACAAACAAGGCTTGAAATAAGGAAAGGGGCGGATAGATGAATGGAGAACGAAGGGTAAAGGGCACATGAGGCTAGAATCAGGTGAATGGAATCTATAAAGGTGACTGATGCTGGGGGGGGGATTGGCAGGAGGCTAAATGAGGTTGATAGGGTGGATAGATGGGGATGAAGGAGATTAAAGATATCTTTCAAGGAAATGTTCTTCTGACTGACATCAAAGATCAGGACATAATAAAGTTGTAATACATAAGCACGCGTTCAAGTAAATTCTACATCAGGTAAACATGAGGAGAACGGCTGGCGGGTGGTGGCGGCTTATATTTGTATTAATTGTGTTTTTCATTTGTTTCAAAAAATGTGCTTGAGAGAAAGCTTGTGACTTCAAAACAGCAGACTGATGCTGAATGTAACCTGCACAGTGGTGGCAAAGTAGTGATGAATGAATACTAGGCGGAGCTCTGCCGCTGCTGTATTAGAATTCACCGCCAGAGAGAGAGGGAAGGAAGGAAAGAGAGAGAGTGGAGATGCAATGCGAAGAAATGTTGAGAGGGATTAGAGGGTGAAATGGAAGCGAGAGAATGAGAGAAAGAAGGAGGGGATTCAAGGCAAAGAGAAAGAGGGAGGAGCAACAATTCAACTAAATGGGCTGGAGCTTTTTGCCCCCCGCCCTACTGCACACACACACACACACACACACACACACACACACACACACACACACACACACACACACCCACACACACACACTCTCACAGCCTGCCTCAGGGAGCCATGGCGCACGCACGCTTGCAGTCAGACAGGCAGCAGGAGATCAATCGTACTCTGGGACCAGAGTGTGTATGTGACTGTTAGCGATGTGTTAGCAACATGCTGGTGGTGGTGGTGGCGGCGGCGTATGCCATGCAAGCGGAGGTGCAATGGTAGCAGGAGTGGGGGGGCTGTCTGTGTATGTGCCTGTGCGCACGGCTAGTATGCACATAGAGCGCTTGTGGTGTGTGAGCGCGAGCAAACCGTCAAAGGGGAGGGCAGCCAAGGAGCGCAGCAGCAGCACGAGCAGCAGCAGCAGTAGCAGCAGCAGCATTGCCAGAGTGTGTGTGAGTTTGTGTGTGAGCGAGCGTGTGTGTGTAGGGTGGAGGGGAGAGGAGAGGCAGACGCGGTGGGACTCCCAGGAGAAGGAGTGGGGTCGGGAGCAGACCCAGCCTCTCTCCTCCACAGCAGGAGGACCAGGACCCAAGGACAAGGCAGCGTCTGTAACCCAGCCTGGAGCAAACTTGAACTGGGGCAACAGGGACATCTCTGCTCTCTGGAGGGGGGTCTTCTTCTGGAGCCCAACTCAGGATGTGTTTGAGTAAAGGGGAGCTTTTAGACGGATGTGACAGACCCACACAGAGAAGGACACTGTGCAGTCCCTCTTATTTAAACATCCACCTCGGTTAGGATGCGGGGGAGAGTGGAGAAGATAGAAGGAGAGGGTAAAAAGGGAGCAAGAAGGATATTGTCTGTGCTATTAAAGAAGGCAGAGAGGGAATAAGAAGAGGAGGAGGGGGGAGAGTGGATGGGAGGAGTGTCCTCTCCGCTCATGAATGTCCCATGGAACACTGACTGTTGACTGTTGATCGGCAGGCGTTGGACTTGTTTATGAACCGGTCCCTGGTCAGCCTAGCAATCGGGGGGTGTCACTAGGTTGCTGTCCCGCTGACAACCATGTCGGTGACCACAGGCTTCAGTTACCAGCTCCCCGGAATCACCACAGTAACATATGTGTTTGTTTACAGCCCTGGCTCAGTGCAGCGAGACCCAAGCCCCCCACATCACACACCCCCCAGCACTGACAGGCCCCCGCGGGCCCAAACGGAAACTCTACAGCGCTGTCCCGGGACGTACCTTCATCGTGGTCAAGCCCTACACGCCACAGGGGGAGGGAGAGATCCAACTCAACCGAGGAGAAAGAGTCAAAGGTAAATTGTCTGCTTTTGTATGTGTACTTGTTTATTTGATCCTTCCCCGATGCTGTAACTACTTCTGTGCACTACAGCTGTTAATATTCTGGACTTCATCACTACTAGGTATGTTTAGGAACTCCTGTAAAGTTCATGGCTACATGTGGCTCCCATGAGCTGGGTTTGTGCAGAACAAAAGAGGAGACATTCCCATGCTCTCATCTGTCTCAGATACAAAGCACACACCATCACTTCAGTATGTTTTGGGCTGTAAAGCATTTGTGATAGCACCTGGAAGTCATTTGAGTGTTGTTTGGGCTTGACATGGGAACAATCATTTCATCCGGCTTAAAAATTTGCTGTTTTCTGCTTTACAAAGAGGTGCAGTGGCTTCGCTTTCATGTGTTTGTGCTTTTGTCTCTCCATCCATGCTCCACTCAAGACTATGACCATAATGACGTAGAAGGTAAAGTCCATAATATTCTTCTCACCCTGTTTCTTTCCCATACACTTGAGTGTGTCAACCCCACACCTACCTAGTGTAGTAATGAGTTCCTGGTCCTGTTTGAATCCACTTGAGATATGTGCACAATCTCAGTGCAAATCTGTGATTACTTCAAGGAGAGCGCATGCAAATTCAAACAGGTCCCGTGTGCGGTTGGTTGTTGGTATGCATACACACATTGTGTCCTTCTTACTCTCTGAGATTACTTCCCCCCTGAACGTCTTACTGCTTTCCTCCCTCCTCTTATCACCTGTCCACAGACACCCAGCTCCACGTTGACCCTACATCCTGCCACTTCACATACATCACCATGGATCAAACCCACATTAGCCTAATGGAAACAGTTCCCTCATGTCCTCAGAAGGCTGGAAGAGAGATAGAGACCTCTCATGTTCCTTTCAGATCTACAGAGGCACAGGAAGTACAGATTAAGGGTCAATTTGGAATTTCAATTTTTTATTATTGTTTTCAACCACAACACATGCACGCAATGTTATCTCTCTCCCTCTTTCTCAGAAACATTCAATAGCAAACAATCCACACACACTGGTCTAAACCCCTTCCCTCTGCCTGAATACAAATTTAAGTACTCAGATGTTTTTTTCTCCCAGCTTTTGTGACCTTAAAAAACGTGTATCAGTGGATCCCCTCCTGTATGCTTTGATGCCTCACCTTTATAGTAGTGTGTCTGTTCTTTGAGAAACAGAGCTGTCATTTCCACAGGACTTACTAACAACAATTCAGATTTAACAATTAAATCTCATGTTTTTTCTGAATGATACAGTATTGTCTGAAACAGTGATGCATACTGATGTTGACACAAATGTTATCGGAAATGTGATGACTCAACAGCAGCCAGTGTGCCTCCATCTCCTGAATGAATCTGCTGTCACTGGCTTTTCTGTCGGTGCAGCTGAATCCATAACCCTGCCACTAATGTGAACACACAGTATTTTGCCGTTCTTTCATGTTGGCCATGCAGGAAACAAGCTTACAGTCGCATGGCTGCCAGCACCATGACCGAGCCAAGTAAACCATCTGGCTGTGATATGCACCACTGACCATCATAGCCATTACTGTGTTGCATTCACTATACTTCCGTAGTCCTAGAATATATGAGAAATACGTCATGGATTTCAACTGCTTGTTGTGTGTGTGTGTGTGTGTGTGTGTGTGTGTGGTGTGTGTGTGTGTGTGTGTGTGTGTGTGTGTGTGTGTGTGTGTGTGTGTGTGTGTGTGTGTGTGTGTGGTGTGTGTGTGTGTGTGTGTGTGTGTTGTGTGTGTGTGTGTGTGTGTGTGTGTGTGTGTGTGTGTGGTGTGTGTGTGTGTGTGTGGTGTGTGTGTGTGTGTGTGTTGTGTGTGTGTGTGTGTGTGTGTCACTCAAACACTGACATCTTGATTCCTGTTAATGTCTTCACACCCTTGTGTATCACTAGCCATACCAGAGGAGTGTGATGAGATCAGACTGGGTAAATCTCACTAAATGTCTGTGTGTGTGATGTGTGTTAGCGTCCATGCTTGCATATGCAAAACCATAACTGTGTATTAACTACCCTGGTAGTATGACAGATTGGAGGTTGAGGCGAGGGAAATTATAAGTCTTACAGAAATAGATGTGTCCCACTGTGTAGTTTAATGAAGACCATTTTTATTCTCATGGAGACATACTTTAGTTGTCAGCAGTAGACTGTAGCACAATCCCTGTCAAGTGTGTTAGTAGCTGTTCCTTTTTGATTTTATATTTTTCTTGAATATTTATGAAATGCACAATATGATGATTTCTTGTCTACTTCTCGTAGTGGCGGATGAATGGCTGGACTCAGATGGTAAATACAATATACTGAAGCGTTATAGCAAAAATCTTCATAGCATTTGATTCATGTCAAAGTAGTTTTAACTCGTAAGACTTGGTTTTGTGATTTTAACTTGGTTCATTAAAGTGAGCTGAAATTAGTAGTATGTACTGTAATGGGTGCTGTAGCAATATAGAGTTATATATTGATGACAAAAGATTTGAAAGAGCAC